>NC_143129.1:134959670-135273837 GCF_059928025.1 Delphinapterus leucas
AACTTAGAAGAAATGGACTAATTCCTAGAAACAACCTACCAAGACTGAATCATGAGGAAACAGAAAATCTGAACAAATTACTAGTAAGGATATTGAACCAGTAATCAAAAACCTACCAACAAAAAAAGTTCAGAGACAGATGCCTTCACTGGTGAATTCCACAAAACATTTAAAGACAAGTTAATACCAATCCATCTTGATATCTTCCAAAACACAGAAAAGGAAAGAACACTTCCAAATTCATTTTACAAAGCCAGCTTTACCTTGATACCAAAGGCAGACAAAGACATTACAAGAAAAAAAATTACAGGCCCATATTCCTGATGAACATAGATGCGAAAATCCCCACAAGATATTAGCAAACTGAATTCAACAATAGTTTGAAAGGATCATACACCATGAAAAAACTGGATTTATTCCAGTAGTACATGTATGTTTCAACACCCACAAATCAATAAACGTGATATACACCACATTAACAAAATAAAGGATAAAAATCATATCATCATCTCAATAGATACAGAGAGAGTATTTGACAAAATTCAACATCCATTCATGATAAAAACTCAACAAACTGGGTATTGAGGGACTGTACCTCAACATAATAAAGGCCATATGTGTCAAACCCACAGATGACAACATACTCAATGATGAAATGCTGAAAGCTTTTCCTCTAAGATCAAGAACAAGACAAGGATATCTACTGTCATCACTTTTATTTAACATAGTACTGGAAATCCTAGCCAGAGCAGTGAGGCAAGAAAAAGAAATAAGAGGCATCCAAATTAGAAAGGGAGAAGTAAAATTGTCACTGTCAGCAGATGACATATTATATTTAGAAAACCCTAAAGAATCCACCAAAAAACTGTTAGAAATAATAAACAATTTCAGTAAAGTTGCAGGATACAAAATCAATATACAGGGCTTCCCTGGTGGCGCAGTGGTTGAGAGTCCACCTGACGATGCAGGGGACACGGGTTCATGCCCCGGTCCAGGAAGATCCCACATGCCGCGGAGCAGCTGGGCCAGTGAGCCATGGCCGCTGAGCCTGCGCATCTGGAGCCTGTGGTCCGCAATGGGAGAGGCCACAACAGTGAGAGGCCCACGTACCGCAAAAAAAAAAAAACAAAAAAAAAACAATCAATTGCTTCTCTATACACTAACAATGAGCTATCCAAAAAAGAAATTAGGAGTACTTAGGAATAAATTTTACCAAGGTTTACACACTGAAAACTGTAGGAAAGATGACACAAATAAATGAAAAGATATTCTGTGTTCATGGATTGGAGGAATTAATATTATTGAAATGTCCATACTACCCAAAGCCATCTACAGATTCAATGCAATCCCTATGAGAATTCCAATGGCATTTTTTGTAGAAATAAATAATCCTAAAAATTGGAACCTGAAAAAACCCTAAGTAGCAAAAGCAATCTTGAGAAAGAAGAACAAAGCTAGAGGCATCATTCTTCCTGATTTCAAATTATATTGCAAAGCTATAGGTAATAAAAACAGTATGATACAGTCATAAAAACAGACACACGGATCGTTGGAACAGAATAGAGACCCCAGAAATAAAACTCGTGCTATATGGTCAATTAATTTATGACAAAGGGGCCAAGAACATACAATGGGGAAAGGATACCTCTTCAAGAAAAAGTGTTTGGAAAATTGGATAGCCACATGAAGAAGAATGAAACAGGACCACTTTTACAAAATACTCAAAAAGTCAACTCAAAATGGATTAAAGACTTGAAATGTAAGACTTGAAACCATAAAACTCCTATAAGAAAACATAGCAGGTAATAACCTACTTGACATTTGTCTTTGCAATGATTTTTTGGATTTAACAGCAAAAGCAAAGGTGACAAAAGCAAAAATAAACAAGTGTGATTACATCAAACTATAAAGATTCTGCACAGCAAAAGAAAACATCAACAAAATGAAAATTCAACCTATGGAATAAGAGAATATATTTGCAAACCACATATCTGTTAAGGGATTAATAGCCAAAATATTCTTGGTACACAACAGCCAAAAAGGCCCCAATTTAAAAGTGGGCAAGAGACCTAAATAGACATTATTCCAAAAACAAATACAGCTGGCCAACAGATATATAAAAAGTACTCAGTCTCACTAATCACCAGGGAGATGCAAATCAAAACCACCCCACACCTGTTAGGAAGTCTTATAAAAAAGACAAGAGATAACAAATGCTGGCAGATATGTGGAGAAAAGGGAGCCCTGTGCACTGTTTGTTGGAATGTAAACTTGTACAGCCACTATGGAAAACAGTATGGAGATTAAAAATTGAACTACTGTATGATCCAGCAGTCCCACTTCGGAGCATATTCTGATTGCCTTTGGAAACAGAATCATTAACTTGAAGAGATATTTGTACTCTTACATTCACAGCAGCATTATTCACAAGAGCCAAGGTATGGAGAAAACCTAAGTGTCGACAGATGAATGGATGAAGAAAATAAAGAAAATGTGGTGTGTGTATAGTAATTTGCATTTCCCTGTGTATATGTACATACATGCATGCGTGCATGCATGCAGTGGGATATCATTTAGCCTTAAAGAAGGAAATCTTGTTATTTGTGACAATATGGATGAAACTGGAGGGCATTATGCTAAATGAAATTTTTTTAAAAAGAGAAAGTCAACCTCATGGAAACAGTAGAAAAGTGATTGCCAGTGGCTAGAGGGTGGGGGAAATAGTACAAAGTTAGAATAGTACAAACTTTCAGTTATAAGATGAATAAGGTCTGAAAATCTGATTTATAACATGGTGACTGTAGTTAACACTGTGTTGTACAATTAAAACTTGCTGAGACAGTAAAACTTACATGTTTTCATGAATAGAGTTAATGGATGCATTAATTTAGTCAGTGAGGAGACCCCTTTCACAATGTACATGTATATCAGTATATTGCTGTATACTTTCAATAACTTACAGTTTTATTTGTCAATTATACCTCAATAAAGCTGGAGAAAATAATGAAATTTTTAAAAAAACAAAAGGATGACAGAAGACTGAAAATCACAAATCCATCTATCTTGGTACTTCATTTCGATGTGGTCTACTATTGTGACAATCCAGTAAAATCCTTCTTCACATAACATTTAAAGGAATGCTTCACAAAGTGAAACAGATTAGCAAAGAATTTGGTTTTAACTCCTGTATCAAAATTTTTCCTGGTAATAAAGTATCTAAATATATCTGATGTTTGCTCTGAAATAATGAGAAAGGGCATGGGTCGGAGTGAGGATGAAAGGACTCTGGCTGTGAGGTGATAAATTGTTAAAACTGGGTTGATGGGTGCAAGAGACTCCACCCAGTTCCAGTTCAAATGGTGATGCAGGTGGATCCTGAACTCATCTCCACCCACAGACACACCGAATCTACAGCTACATACGGAACAATTTCCTCTGAAAGAAACCAAAAAACTAGATAAGTGACTCCTACACAGTGAGCAAATGAGAAAAAAACACACATCAAAATGGGTAGGAGAGGCTGAGATACTATCTCACCATAAACCCCACCCTCAGAGCAGCAACCCACGATTGGGAGGGAATTCACAACCCTGAGCATCTTCCTGAGAAGTGAAAGGTTTGAACCCCAATCTGGCACTTCAACATTTTTAAATTTACTTTTTATTGGAGTATAGTTGATTTACAATACTGTGTTAGTTTCTGGTATACAGCAAAGTGATTCAGTTATTACATATATATGTGTGTATATATATTCTTTTTCATATTCTTTTCCATTATGGTTTATTACAGGATATTGAATATAATCCCCTAGGTCCTATACACTAGGACCTTGTTGCTTATCCATTCTGTATATAATAGTTTGCATTTGCTACTCCCAAACTCCCAATCCATCCCTCCCCCACCCCTCTTCCCCCTTGGCAACCACAAGTCTATTCTCTATGTCTCTGAGTCTCTGTTTCATAGACTGATTCATTTGTGTCATATATATTTTTTTTAATTTTATTTATTTATTTATGGCTGTGTTGGGTCTTCATTGCTGTGTGCAGGCTTTCTCTAGTTGCGGCGAGCAGGGGCTACTCTTCGTTGCGGTGCACGGGCTTCTAACACTGCGGTGGCTTCTCTTGTTGTGGAGCACGGGCTCTAGGCACGCGGGCTTCAGTAGTTGTGGCATGTAGGCTCAGTAGTTGTGGCTCACGGGCTCCAGAACACAGGCTCAGTAGTTGTGGCGCACAGGCTTAGTTGCTCCGCAGCATGTGGGACCTTCCCAGACCAGGGCTCGAACCCATGTCCCCCTGCATTGGCAGGCAGATTCTTAACCTCTGCACCACCAGGGAAGTCCTGTGTCATATTTTAGATTCCACGTATAAGTATCATATGGTATATGTCTTTCTCTAACTTACTTCACTTAGTATGATAATCTCTAGGTCCATTCGTTCTTTTATAGCTGAGTAGTAATCCACTGTACGTATGTACCACATCTTCTTTATCCGTTCATCTGTGGATGGACATTTAGGTTGCTTCCATGTCTTGGCTATTGTAAATAGTGCTGCTATGAACATTGGTTGGCACTTATAAGACCTGTGTCTGAGAGACAAGCCCCCAAAATATCTAGCTTAGAAATCCAAGGGGGCTTGTATCCACAAGATCCACAAGGCTATAGCAATCTGAGAAACAGTTCTTAAAGGGCTCCACAGACTCATCCACCCCAGGGCCTCGTGCAGAGGCAGTCAACTGAAGAGCGTCCAGTGTTTCTGTGAAAGAGACCTATTTCCTTATCTTAAACTTTAACCTGAGGGGCAGACATCTAAGTTAACACACATCTAGGGGCCTCCTGAAATAGTCTCCAAAGTGGAGGCTGTCAGGTGCCCCCTTCATATTCTCCTCTGCCTCCCCGAGGTCACCAGTGTCTCTGAGAAAGGGCACATATCTGGTACCCCGGGTTTTGTGGCTGCTGCCCATCGGATACCCCTTGATTGCCTGGCTCTGGTGGCCAGCAGGGCTTGTGTTCATAGTTTCAATGGGATGGCAGCAAACAAACAGTTCTTAACTGGCTATCGCCACAGGGCTCACTGCAGAGGGAGGAGATGAATGCCCATCTCCTAGTCTTCCCCTGAAACAGGCATATCTGCATATTTTAAAAACTGCTGCCTGAAGGTCTGGCTTCCAATCAGCCTGAATTTAGGTGCTGACTAAGATCCCCCCTTGGGGACACTGACAGGTCTTGGTGCACACTCAACTTCTGGGAGCCACTAAGAATAAAGTAGGCTGCTTGGACAATCATAGGTTCAAAAGACAACCAAGAGCTAGGGCAGGATTGAATGATAAAGTTCATCACCTGCAAGAGGTTGCTCCTTCAAGACTGAGACAGGTGTATATTTTATCTAATGCATAGAAACCAACAGAGAATCAAGGAAAATAAAGAAACAGAGGAATATGTTCCAAATGAAAGAACAAGATAAAACCTCAGAAAAAGACCTTAATGAAATTGAGGTAAATGATTTACTCTATAAAGCGTTCAAAATAACGATTGTAAAGATGCTCGCTAAACTCAGGAGAACAATGGATGAACAAAGTGAGAATTTCAACAGAGATAGAACATATAAAAAAGTACCAAACAGAAACCACAGACCTGAAGAATACAGGAATTAAACTGAAAAATACAATAGAGGGGCTCAACATCTGACTACGTGAAACAGAGGAAAGGATCAGTGAGCTCAAACAGGGTGGTGGAACTCATCCAATCAGAGCAGCAAAAAGAAAAAATATTTTAAAAAGTGAAGATAGCTTAAAGGGACTTATAGGACACCAACAAGGGTCCCAAAAGGAGAAGAGAGAGAAAGAGGCAGAAAAGTTATTTGAAAAAATGATGGTTGAAAATTTCCCTAACCTGGGGAAGGAAACAGACACCCAGATCCAGGAATCCCAGAGAGTTCCAAATAAGACAAAACCAAAGAGACTCACACCAAGACACATGATAATTAAAAAGTCAAAGGTTAAAGACAAGAAGAGAATCTTAAAAGCAGCAAGAAAAAAAAAAAAATCTTGTTACATATAAGGAAGCCCCCATAAGACTATCAACAGATTTTTCAGCAGAAACTTTTCAGATCAGAACAGTGGCATGATATATTCAAAGTGCTGAAAGAAAAAAAAAAAACTGCCAACCAAGAATAGTCTATCTGGCAAAGTTGTCTTTCAGAATTGAAGGAGTGATGCAGAGTTTTCTAGACAAGCAAAAACTAAAGGAATTCATCACCATGAAACCAGCCTTACAAAAAATGTTAAAGGGACTTCTTTAAGCTGAAATGAAATGGTACCATTTAGTAACAGGAAAACATATGAAAGTATAAATCTCACTAGTAACGGTAAATATATGGTAAACTCAGAGTAATTTGTAAAGACAGTGAAGTAGTCATTTACAAAGCTAGCGTGAAGGTTAAAAAACAGAAGTTGTAAAAGTAACTACAGTGATTTGTAATGGACACATAAGAGAAAGAGATGTAAACTGTGACATCAAAAACAAAACGTGAGTGACGTCAGCATCGTGCTGGAGTGAGACATTCCCTTTGTCTCTCCCCTTCAGTCTATAACCTGTAAAACATACACAACTCAAAAACGTTGCCTCTGCCCAGTACACCAGGATGCTGGAGAACTCCACACATCTATGCATCTAACGGTGGGTGGACTGGAACACAAAGAGGAGGTGAAACTAGGGGAACCTGCCATCCTGCCTTCCCCCAGCCACAGCAGCTGAGCCTGCAGGCCCAGGGAACCCAGTAGCAGCAGGGGAGGCAGCATATGAGACTCCAGCCTCCCAGTCACAGTGGTGTTCACAGCCCCAGGTAACCTGGCGGCAGTGGCAATGGGGGGCTGTGTCCTGTCCCTTCAGCCACAGAGGCACCCACAACTCCAGCAGCCAGCCCCCCACCCCTTCCCACAGCGGTGGCACCTGGAAACCCAATAACCCCTGACATGGTAGAGGTGCCTGTGACCCCAGTTCTCCACTCACCTCCCCTGAAGTAGCAGAGCCTGCAACTCAAGTCTGGGACATGGCAGAAATGTTCACCATCCCAGTGCCTCAGGAGGTGACATTAGCAGCAGCAAGGCACCAAGACCCTAGAGGCACAAGCAGTGACAAGGAGGGCACTGGGCAAGCGACACCTCTGACAGACAAAGTGCTGACTCTCACATATAACCAGAAGCAGCTCAGGTAAGAAAACGAAAAACTTGTGCTATAGTGCCACCTACCGGAAAACAAAGGAGAGCCCTCTAATTTCTAAACTGTTGAATCATTAAAATCAAGCAAAAAAAAAAAAGTTTTACCGAAAGAAGAAAGGTGTTCATTACTTCAAATGCTCCAGCAGAGGAACAACTCATCAGGCACCGTGAAAACCCACAGTAACACTGTATTCAAAAAAGAAAATGACAATTCTCTATAAACCAAGCAAAGTCATGGAATACTGTGATCTAACTGATAAAGAATTCAAAACAGCTCTCATGAAGAAATTCAAGAAACTTCAATGAGCTCAAGAATAAATTAAGGAACAGAAGGAATACTTTACTAAAGAGACAAAACCTAAAAAAGAACCAAACAAATTCTGGAGCTGAAGAACTCAATAAACGAGATGAAAAATGCATTAGAAAGCATTGGAAATAGAGCAGACCTTATGGAAGAGAGAATCAGCAAGCTTAAAGATACAAATCTAGAAATGATACAGGTAGAAGAAAAAAGAGAATTAAGATCTAGAGAAAAATGAGGACATCTATGAGGAGTATCCAACTGTTTCAGGAATGGCCACATTAGGATAATGGGTATCCAAGAAGAAGAGAGGGAGAAGGCTGCAGAGAGTTTATTTAAAGAAATAATAGGTGAGCACTTCCCAAACCTGGGGAAGGAACTGGATATACAAGTCATGTAGCTAAGAGAACACCTGATTACCTCAACGCAAAAAAGACCTTCCCTAAGTCACATTATATTAAAACTGTCAAAAGTCAATGAAAAATAATTTTAAAGGCAGCCAAGGAAAAAGATGGTAATGCACAAAGGAACCCCCATTAGAATACCAGCAAATTTCTTGGCAGAAACTCTACAGGCCAAGAGGAGAGTGGACATTCTCAAAATACTAAAAGATAAAAACTGTCAGCTGAGAATACTCTATCCAGCAAAGTTATCATTCAGATATGGAGAAGTAAAGGCTTTCCCAGATAAACAAAAGCTGAGGGAGTTCATCAACAATGGACCTGCCTTACAAGAAATGCTGAAAGGAGCTCTTCTGCCAGAAACAAAAAGGCAGAAGTACACAAAACTTTGAGTAGGGTGATAGACAGAATCAGAAAATTCAACTCTATATCAGAATAGGTTTTAAAATACTTTATTATAGCATAAAGGTTAAAGGGGAGAAAAGCAGTAAAAAATAACTAACTACTTCAATGTGTTATCACAACATAAAGAGGGATAATTTGAGGCAACAAAAACATAAAAGGGGAAGAGAAAAAGGACGAAACCTGTATGGGCAAGTGAAGATAAGATGCTATCAGCATGAAATCAGACTGTTTTTCCTATGAGACGATTTATACAAACCTTATGGTAACCACAAAACAAATCTAGAGCAGAGAAAAGAAGCATAAAAAGGATGAAACTGAGAAAAACATAGAAAACCACTAAACCAAAAGAGCAGACAGAAACACACAGACACTTCTCCAAAGACATACAGATGGTCATCAGGTGCATGAAAAGATGTTCAACATCACTAATTACTAGGGAAATGCAAATCAAAACCACAATGAGATATCACCTCACTCCTGTTAGAATGGCTATTATCAAAAAGGCAAGAAATAACAAGTGTTGGCAAGGATATGGATAACAGGGAACCCTCACACACTGTTGGTGGGAATATAAATTGGTGTAGCCACTATGAATAACACTATGGAGAGTCCTCAAAAAATTAAAAGTAGAACTACCTTTTGATCCAGCGATACCACTTCTGGGTATTTATCCAAAGGAAACAAAAAAACTGACTTGAAAAGATATCTGTCTGTGAACCAAAACATGGAAGTAACCTAAATGTTCATCGATGGATGAATGGATAAAGATAACGTGGAACGAACACACACACACACACACACACACACACACACACACACACACACACACACACACACACCCCACAGGAATGTTATTCAGCCACAGAAAAGGAAATCTTGCCATTCGTGACAGTGTATGGACCTTGAGGGCATTTTGCTAAGTGAAGTAAGTCAGAGAAAGACAAATACTGTAGGCCCTCACTTACCTATGAAATCTAAAAGCCAAACACACAAAAAAACAAAACAGAGCAAACCTAACTCATGGATACAGGGGATAGATTGGTGGTTGCCAGAGGTGCAGGGGTGGGGGATTGGCAAGATGGGTGATAGTGGTCAAGCTTCCAGTTACAAAATAAGTAAGACCTGGGAATGTAATGTATAGCACAGCGACTATAATTAATACTCTATTGCATATTTGAAAGTTGCTAAGAGATGAAACCTTAAAAATTCTCATCGTGAGAAAAAAATTGTAACTGCAGTGATGGATGTTAACTAGACTTACTGTGGTGATTATTTCACAAAATATACAAATGTCAAATCATCATGTTGTCACGTGAAACTAATACATTATATGTCAATAGAGCTCAACAAGAAAAAGAAATTCCACCCTAGATAAGGGCTGCCTGCAACAAAGTTGCATGCTTACCTACTTAGCTGGAGCCTCTCCCCTCTGAGTCCTCTCTCACCACTATCATGCCACTTCATTATAGTCTCTTTGTTGGTCTGGTGATCTTACTGTGTTTTGGACCACAGCCCCTTCGCTTCAGGTATAATGAACTTTTTTTTTCTCATTAGCTTTCTTTCTCTAATAAATGATCAGTCCATTAAGTTAGTTTAATTTTGAAAAACTACCTGTTTTATATAATCCAATTCGTTTTTCAAATATAAGAGGGAGAGAAACGACCTCATTCTGAGATCTGGAAATCTCACACTCTCAACGCTCTTCCCTGATTCTTCCTGCTATGTAGTAATCCATGTTTCATGTCTTAGTATAAAGCAAAACAACCACCTGAGTTTTCCTCTCTTTCTATACCATACTTATTCTCAGAAGCCAGTTAGGAAATTTATTAGATACTTTCATTCAAAGGATTTCCTAGTTGTGCTATACTATTCACAGAAAGAACCAACTGGGATGCATGAGATCGGCAAAAAACATCACCAAGAAGCATGGGAAACTGTAAGTAAGAAAAGGAGGGACTTCCCTGGTGGCACAGTGGTTAAGAATCCACCTGCCAATGCCGGGGACACGGGTTCAAGCCCTGGTCCGGGAAGATCCCACATGCCGCGGAGTAACTAAGCCCAATCACCACAACTACTGAGCCTGCACTCTAGAGCCCACGAGCCACAGCTACTGAGCCCGCATGCCACAACTACTGAAGCCTGCGCACTTGGAGCCCGTGCTCCGCGACAAAGAGAAGCCACCGCAATGAGAAGCCCGCGCACTGCAGTGAAGAGTAGCCCTCGCTCGCCGCAGCCCGGGAGCAGCAATGAAGACCCAACGCAAACAAAAATAAATAAATAAAATTACTTAATTAAAAAGAAAAGGAAATGAAAATCGTTGCCCACATGATACTAGGAGAAAGATAATTCTTCTAATACACTCTATCAAAGATATCTTTTAGTGCAAGAACTGTTGGATTAAATGGGAAGTGATGATAGTTGATTAAGATTTTTGTTGTTGTTAAGATTTTTGAAACAAAGTTCAGTGTTCTGGGAGAAATAAATTGGTATCAAAGAAACATCAAAAAGGAGAAAATAAAACCACAGAAGTGGGAAAGGTATAACGCAAGCAAGTACTTTTCCTTCTATTTAATATTTGCAGGATATAAATATCTATTCTTTCATAGACTAACTATTGAGGGCACTGGGCTCTGCTATGGGGTTACCTAGATGAATGAAACTTGGACTGTGCCCTCCAAGTTCTCACATCCTAGGAGGGGAAGTAAGAAAAGCACAAAATAGCATTCTAAAGGAGAATGCCACCATATAAAAGAGAAATAGAGGTGAAGTGCTAAAGCTTTTTCAGAGAAGGGAAAATGGGAGTGGAGGGTTTGAGAGATATAGGAAAAGGTTTCATGGATGACATGGCACCTGAGTTAAGATTTGGAGGTGAGGCCAGATATGGACAGGAGGAGACATGGAATGACCCTTTTAGGAGAAAGTAAATGCCTGACAAAGGCAGATGGCAGGAAATCATGGGCCTGTGATGGGACAGCGTGGCTCCATGGAAGAGAATAGTGGCAAATGGGGTTGGAAAGGCAAGCTGGCCTCAATCGTGGAGGGGCTGGAATGCCAGGCTAATGCCTGATTAATTATAAACAGGGAATGATATGTTTGATCTTGGAATCTGTAGATTAATAAGCAGCTTCATAAAAAAATGTGGCAACAAAGGAGACAGGCATTGGAAGGTCTCTCCAGGAGGCCACCGAACTTGTCCATGCTGTTAGATATACGCATGTGGGCAAACACACGGATTATATATATGTGATTCAAAATTTTGGTTAAAATTTACGAGGAATTTACAGATGAGAAAGAACAGAGTGGTATACTTTGAAAATCTGAAAAGAACAATTTCAACGGGCACTTATGCTTTAAAGAGAATAAAGAAAGGAAAGACACTGAGAGAAGCTATAATACCCTAGTTTTGCATGTCTAGTATTCAGGTAGAAATCAGATCAACGAAATAGCCAAACCATAGTACGTTTGGAGAGGTAAGAATTGATAACATGTAATTTGATGATGTCCTACACTGAATCATTGACCTGTGCCGTAGGCAGGGAAGGAATTATTACCTCCACTGAAGAGATGAGAAAACAAAAGCTCAGAAAACTTATGTGACTTGGCTAAAATCACAGGCTATGCAATAGTAGGGCTATGAATCCAACCCAATTTTTCTCACTTTAGTATTCTTGTCATTATTCGAATCTGCCTTTTCTTTTTAATTTTTTAAAATAAATTTATTTATTTTATTTTTGGCTGCATTGAGTCTTCTTTGCTGCACACGGACTTTCTCTAGTTGTGGTGAGCAGGGGCTGCTCTTCGTTGTGGTGCACAGGCTTCTCATTGAGGTGGCTCCTCTTGTTGCAGAGCATGGACTCTAGGTGCACGGGCTTCAGTAGTTGTGGCTCGCGGGCTCAGTAGTTGTGGCTCGCGGGCTCTAGAGCGCAGGCTTAGTAGTTATGGCACACAGGCTTAGCTGCTCCGCAGCATGTGGGATCTTCCCGAACCAGGGCTTGAACGCGTGTCCCCTGCATTGGTAGGCAGATTCTTAACCACTGCACCACCAGGGAAGCCCTGCCTTATTTTTCAAAATCCAAAATTTGCACATATTGACTATGAAACCCATTCTGTAACTATGCACCTGCTATTTTATTTTTGGATTAAAAAAGAAATCCCATTTTCTTCCTTTTATTAAAGCACATCTTTTTATCTTCATGCAAATGTAGACTAACTTTTATTTCCATGTGATGGCCAAAGTTTAAAACTTACAATGTATCTTAAGCTCAATTTTTAAGCTCAGGAAGGGTGAGCTGTGACAGGGCGAGAGAGAGGCATGGACATATATACACTAACAAACGTAAGGTAGATAGCTAGTGGGAAGCAGCCGCATGGCACAGGGATATCGGCTCGGTGCTTTGTGACCGCATGGAGGGGTGGGATAGGGAGGGTGGGAGGGAGGGAGACGCAAGAGGGAAGAGATATGGGAACATATGTATATGTATAACTGATTCACTTTGTTATAAAGCAGAAACTAACACACCATTGTAAAGCAATTATACCCCAATAAAGATGTTAAAATAAATAAATAAATAAATAAATAAAATGCATATAAATTCTGCTATGAAAGCCAAAAAAAAATTTTTTTTAAGCTCACTCCAATAACTGAATTGAAGGCTTATTTTAAAAGTGCTCATAAGAATTTGAGAAAATGGAATCTTGAATATTCCTCAGGGAGATTCCTTTGGGATATGTTAATGTTGATTGTGAATTTGATTAGGCTCATCTACTACCAGTGCTAATTAAAGATATTCCTTCACCATTAATGCTCTTCTAAAAGAAATGTCACCACTTGGCATGTAACTTCCTAAATACAAAATCAAATTGGTTTTCAGAAAATTCTGCCTCTATGTAGGACTCCTCAGTGTCACCTTCACCTTTAGCCCCACTTTATCTTTCCTAAGTCTTGTCTCGAGTGGAGTTAGATGGGATGGAAAACCTGAAATGACCAACTGCACTAGTTCATCTAAAATCTGAATCAAACCCCTAATATCCCTCCTTATAGTTTCAAATCTAGCTTTTAGACTTCATACCTAAAGAAATAAGAATGAATTTGACTATCTCTTCTGCATTAAACACAGTTCATTTCTAAAATTTTATTTAAAGAATACAATTTTTCTTGTATTCCCCAGTTAAAAAAATGTTTTAAAACCAACATGCTTCATTTTGTGACATTAATAATAAAACTAACAACAAAATGTCTTTCTTTTATATATATGCATAGATGTTTTCAATTTTCATGTTAATTTTTGCCTCTCAGCTACTTGCCTTTCTTCATATGAATAATTTTAAGTCTTAACTTTCAATTTAAAGACTGATCCTCCAAAAGGAGGATCATTTTACTACATTTTAAAAAAGTAAAATTTGACCATCACCTACCCAGTTTGAGTATATCAAGTTGTACAAATTATATATCTTAGATTTAAGTATGTTTAATAATCATTTTTTAAAAATCAACACACATTAAAATCCCTTGAAACATTAAACATGTCAGAATAGCAATTCAAAACTCTCTTCAGATTTTTTCATACTGTACACTATTCTTTTGTAGATTTTTTCAAACACCTAAAAGACTGATTTGAAAAGACTGATTTGGTTTCTAAACCAAGATTTTAAAGTAATGATGGTAACTTTAAATACATTTCCACAATTTGCTTTCCTTAATTCTAGTTTTTAGCAAAAATCATTTTTTAATGTACTTCCCAAGTTACTGTCTAGAGCTAATATAATCTGTGGTTCCACAGTTACTGGTTAAAGTAGTTTGGGTTTTAAAAAATATTTCATATAGCTAGTGCTTGTCACAAGATTCTGATCTATCACAGACCACACAAAACTCTTCTTGGCAAGTCTCTCTGCATTATTTGCCCATTAGGTGGCAGCATCAGGCGCTATATGAAAGCACAAAGCATTGCCAGGCCTTTCTGTTCATTTTTTTTGTTTCCTCTTCCCTCATCATACCATCTCATCATACATTTTGTGGTTGATTCCCTGGAACAGGTAGTCAGCTTCCCGGCAGGAAAGATCCCTGTAACCAAGGGCAACAGAAGAGTACAACACGCAAGTAGACAGTGCCATCCCTAATGCAGGGCATGCCAGCTACCCATTAACGGTAAGTGTCAAATGAAAACCCAAAACCACGACTTAAAAAGATATGAAATAGCTAAAATAGTTCTCACATTATTCTTTATGTTATTAGAACTAATGTCTATGTCAAACAGAAGTTACTTAAGAGAAATTTTATCTATTTTACGTACATTATTAATAGGGAGGAATGTCTTGTTTTTCGTAGATTATAGGTAGATGTTAGATTTAGGTGTTTAAAAAATATTTAATAAATTGGCTCAAAGGCTTCTCCCTTAAGGTGGGCTTCTTCCAACCGTATGACCTATTTAGATGTACCTATTTATCTCCACCTCAGAACCTGACTTTTCAAACTCCACTTGTACTTTCAAACTAACAGGATTATATATGCTGTTATCACTGTGAAGACTGTGCACAACAAAATTTTAAACAGCTACATCTATTTCTGATTTAACTTCTCTCAACAACAGTTCAAACATTTGAGAGATGCAGTTGTTGAGAAAATAAATAACTGCAGCTCAATGGCAATTCTCACTAATTATTATAATCAACCAGGGAAACGGGAGGAGTAGCCCATTTGAAACTGGCTCCTAACTAGAACCAGATCTGGGAACTTCCCTGGCAGTTCAGTGGTTAGGGCTCTGTGCTTCCACTGCAGGGGGCATGAGTTCCATCCCTGGTCAGGACACTAAGATCCCACAGCTGCGCAGTGCAGCTAATAAAAAAAATTTTTTTTTAAAGAACTAGATCTGGAATAATTGATTTAACTCGCTTGTATATCATTAGATAATTTTAAGATCTCTAAAACAACGACTGGAAATGCTATCCTCTATTTAGTACAGGTAAGGCTTATGTTTTAAAATTAGAGTTCAATATTTGTTGATGTTCACAGGGTTGTGCAACCATCACCACGATCTAATTCCAGAGTATTTTTTATCACTCCAGAAGACACCCCCCAACTCCCACTTCTCCTGGCCCCCACAGTAACCAGTATCTGTTTACTTTCTCTAAGGATTTGCCTATTTTGGATATTTCATAGAAATGGCATCATATGTGGCCTTTTGTATCTGGCTCATTTCATGCAGCATAATGCTTTCAAGGCTCATCCATGTTGTGACAAAGATAAGTACTCCATTCCTTTTATGGATGAGTAATACTCCATTGTACGGATATACCACACTTTGTTTATTCATTCACCAACTGATGGACATTGGGGTTGTTTCTCTTTTTGGCTGTTATAAATACGCTGTTATGAAGAGTCACGTACAGTACTGGTTTATATGTAGACATATGTGTCCGTTCTCTAAGGTTCATGCCCTAGGTCATATGGTAACTCTGTGCTTAACATTTTGAGGAACTGCCAAAGTGTTTTCCAAAGCAGCTGCACCATTTCACACTCCCCTCACCCCTAGCAATGTAGGAGGGTACTAATTTCTCTCCATCCTCCTCAACACTTGTTATGTTATGGTTCACTTTTCTTCATTCTTTCTATTCTTCAGACTGGATAATCTCGATTGACCTATCTTCCAAATCTGTTGGTTATTTCTTCTGCCTATTTAAATCTGCTACTCTGCCCTAGTGAATTTTTCATTTCAATTATTACACTTTTCAAATCCAGAATTTCTATTTGGTCCTTTTTTATAAGTCCTGTTGCCATATTGATATTTTCTATTTGGTGAGACACTGTTCTCACACTTTCTTTTAGTTCTTTAGATGTGGTTTTCTTCCATTCTTTGAACATATTTACAATAGGTGATTTAAACCTTTGTCTAATAAGTCCAATGTTTGGGCTTCCTTAGAAACAGTTTCTACTGGTTGCTTTTCCCACTGTTTATGAGCCATACTTTCTTATTTCTTTGCATGTCTCATGATTTTTTGTTGAAAAATGATATAATGTGGCAACTCTGGAAATCCGTTTGTACTCCCCCTTCAAAATTTGTTATTGCTGGTTGTTTAGTGACTTTTCTGAAGTAATTATGTAAAGGGTGTATCCTTTGTTGTGAGTGGTAACTGAAGACTACTCCATTAGCTCAGTGGTCACCTAATGATTCACTTAACGCCTGGAACCAGTAAGTCTCCGAGACTTTGCCATGTGTGTGTTGGGCCAAGCCTTCACCACTCAGCCAGGCAGCTGACAACTCTGCCTTAGCCTTCACTTCTGCAAGTGACAGCTTAGGGCCTTCTTGGGTTCTTCCCAAGCACGTGCACAATCCTACATGTGTGCATGGCCTGGTAAGATTCCCAGGACATGTCAGAGATTTTCAAAGGCCCTGGGGATATCTAATACCCCAACGTTTCCTTTAACGCTTTTGGGTTAGCCTATTTTTTTTTGCCCCAAATATCATCTAGCACCTCAGGCAGCCATAAAGTTAAAAAATTTCCTCTAAATGTTTTCAACAAACTCCCCTGAGGGCAAGCTCTGAGTCAGGTCAAATGAAAATAGCCTTGCAAGTGGGGTCCTTCCTGGGAACCAGCAGAGCGGTCAAATAATAGTTCTCTGGGAAAGAGGCTTTGTGGAGCTCCAACCCTTTCTTGCCCACTCTGGTGGATACCAGCTTCCTGGTTTTTTACTATGATTATGGGCTGTTGGAAAGAGACAGGAGAACAGGAATTGGATTGTCTAAAAGACCATAAAGCTAGCTGTTTTTACCAATATTCAGACATTTTTCTTGACTAAATACTCCCCTGGTTGCTTCATGCCTTTAGCTAATATCCAGAGTTCTGTAAAAGTTTATTCTGATCATTCCTGCCTGCATTATTGATGCCTTTATGGAGGAGACACTGTTTGAAGGTTCTTATTATGCCATTTTGGTTGATGTTATCTATGGCTTGGATTTTCCATGCAGGCCTCTGATACATTGCAAATTAAATTTAGAGTGTAAGAGTCAGGGTTCATGTTTTCCAATACGGATAATCAGTTGTTCCAACAATATTTGTATTTTTTACCTATTGGACTGTTTTAAAATTTGTGTCCAAAATCAATTTACCATTTAAGTATGGGTCTATTTTATTCTACTGATCCATTTGTCTATCATTATGCCAACACCACACTGTCTTGATTACTATGACTTTATAATAAATCTTGAAGTCATGCAGAAGAAGTCCTCCAGTTTTGTTCTTCTGTGTAAAGATTGTTTTGGGTAGAGTAATTCCACTGCATTTCAATATAAATTTTAAAAATCAGCTTTTAGAAAAAGGTTGCTGAGAAAGTGGTTGAGATTTGCACTGAATCTATAGATCAATTTGAGGAGAAGAGCTGACATCGTACCAATACTAAGTCTTCCAATTCATGAGCACATGGTCTAGCACTCCATTCATAGGCACCTCCTGTAATTTCTCTCAGCATTGTTTTACAGTTATCATTGTAGAGTTTTTACAAATCTTCTCTTAATTTATTACTATGTATTTCAGGTTTGGTGCTACTATAAATGGAAATTTTTTTTCAACTTTATTTTCCAACTGTTGCTGCTAGTACGCAGAAATACAATTCATTGTTTTGTATATTGTCCTTCTATCTTGTGACCTTGCAAAGTTTACTTATTATATTCAGTGGTTGCTTTTTAGATTCTTAAGGATTTTTCATGTAAACAGGCATGTCATATGCAAAGAAAGACACTTTTACTTTTACTTTCCTATTTCATACCTTTTTTTAAACCTTGTTTCATTGACTAAAACCTCCAAGTTTATGTTGTTGAATAGAAGTGGTAGAAGTGTACATTCTGGCCTGTTCTGACAATTTCTTTGTTTTAATTGGAGGATGTAGTCAATTTTCACTTAACTATCATTATCATTCAATCAAGGTTTACTACTTATCTATTTGCTTTCTATTCATCCTAATTAGTGTTTTTCCTTTCCTGACATTTTTTTTTTTTTGGTTTAATCAAATGTTCTTAGAATTCCATTGTAATTAAACTGTTGACATTTTAGGTATAATTTCTGAACTTTTTAATGGTTGCTCTATGGATTACAATATACATTCCATAACTTATCACAGTCTACTCAAGAGTTAATATTTTTCTACTTCGGGTAAAATGTAATTACCCCACAAACAATTTCATTCACCTCATACTGTCCTTTGTACTATTGTTGTCAAATGTGTTATATCTACACACATTACAAGCTGCACCATGCAATGTTACAATTTTGTTTTTAATTAACTTTAATAAATAAAGAAGAGAGAAAATATATAGTCTTTTTAATTTACCCACATAGTTACCAGTTGTTTAATCACAATTATACTCAGTGAGGGGCAACCTAGTGGGTGGAGGACAAGGATGCTGCTAAACATCCTACAATGTAGAGTACAGCCCCACTGAAACCAAGAATTATCCAGCCCAGAATGTCAACAGTGCCAAAGTTGAGCAACTGGCTTGAGATAAGAGGCATTATTTTTATCTGATGGCTTTCAAGATAATTTCTTTATAACTTTGGTTTTCAGCATATTAACTGGTGTGCCAACATAATATTTTGTTTTTACTTATCCTGCTTTGCAGGGGAGTTCTCTGACTCTGTTAAATCTGTAAGGTTTTTAAAGCAAACATGGGGAATGTTTTATCATTATTTTTTCAAATATTTTATGCCCAATTATCTTTCTCCTCTCCTTCTGGGACTCAATTACACTTATTTTAGACTGCTTTATGTTGTCCCGTAGGTCCCTGAGGATCTGTTTATTGGTTTTCAACCTCTTTCTCTCTGTTCTTCAGACTGAATTATTTCTTTTGACTTGTCTTTACATTAATTGAACCTTTTTTCCTGCTTTCTCCAAACTTCTACTAAGCCCATCCAGTGTATTTTGTTTGGTGGATACTGTACTTTTTAGTTCTAGAGCTTTTTTTTTAAGTTTGTATTTCTTCCTGAAATTTCCCATCTGTTCATTTTTACTTTATTTCCTTTAAGTCCTGTTTATAATAGTTGTTTATAATAGTTGTTTTAAGTCTTTGTCTACTAATACCAACATCTGGTTCATCTTGGGGTCAGTTTCTATTAATTGCTTATCCCCTTAATTGTGGGTCACATTTTCTTGTTTTTTCAACTTTCTAATTATTTTTGTTTACTGAACATTGTGGATGATATATTCATAGATGCTACGGATTGTGTAACCTTCCTCTGAAGGTTGTTGATCTTTGCTGAGAAGGAGTCAACTTTTATGAACTCAAACTCCAAACTACCTCCTCTGTGCTGGAAAGGAACTGAATCTCTTCATGGTTCTTTAGCCTTCCATCTGTTGTTTGCCACCAGGTCCCCTGGAGTCCCCTCACACAAAGTTCAAAAGTCAGTCAAGTGTACTTGGGCTGAGTTTACACAGAGATTTTTCTGAGATTTCCCCCTTATTTTCCAGCCTTGCTAACAGTCCTGAACTCTGTCCTCTGACTCCATCAGCTGGTAAGACTGCATCTTTCTGCATAGGCTGGCAGTGGGGTGGGATTGTGTTAGGCAAAAAGCCACAGAAACATAAATCTCATCCAATGCAGTTTCCCTCTTTTAAGGACTGGCTCCCCTTCAGTTTCTGCCTGCTTTTGGTCATTCTTCAGGGTCTTCAAATGTTTTTGTTTCATATTTGATACAATTTTAATAACCGTTATCTGCAGGAGGGATAATCTGATACAAGTAGCTTCACCAATACTAGAATGCCAATTAGGATTTTTTTTTTTGCCCTACGCGGGCCTCTCACTGCTGTGGCCTCTCCCGTTGCGGAGCACAGGCTCCGGACGCACGGGCTCAGCGGCCATGGCTCGTGGACCCAGCTGCTCCACGGCATGTGGGATCCTCTCAGACCGGGGCACGAACCCGTGTCCCCTGCATCGGCAGGCGGACTCTCAACCACTGCGCCACCAGGGAATCCCGCCAATTAGGATTTTTAAATGTGATAGTTTTATTAGAAATAAAGAGTATTATATCATCTATATTTTGACATAGCCATCTCTCCTAATCCTCATGCACAGTTGCTAGTACAAAGCAAACAACCAAACAGTTTCTATAAGACACTACTTTCATGCCTGAAGAAATTTCTCCATGGTATAATGAAAAGAATGTGGATTTTGGAATCAGAGAAATCCTTTACTAACTGCATAAACTTGAAAGTTTATTTACCCCTTATGCTTTTCCACTTGTATTATGGAAGTGGTCATTTAGATATCACAAGATTGCTAAAAAGATCAAATGTTTATATTATAAAGCATATAGTAAATGTTGAAAACAAACCTTGGTTTCTTTTCCTTGGACCTTTTCCTGCATTCTAACAGTGGAAACAGAAGGAATTCCTAAAGTATGACCAACTTTTACTAGTTATTCAATTGGTAACATTTAATTAAGTTTAGGTTATAAGAATGAAAGAACATAAGGAGAGAAAACAACATGAACAAGCATGAGGAAACAGCAGGGAATGTCCAAGGAGACACTGAATCAAGGGAGGATGCACACCTCCACAATTTCTCTGGTTAAGCAAGTGAAGAGGCAGGAGGAAGGCTGGCAATGCAAAGGCATCTTTATCACAGAATTTCTCCATGAGTAAATGGGAAAGGTTTTTCTATGGATATAAGTATATAATAAAACACAGTAATCTAACAAGCAAAACGGCTAGTGAGAAAAGCAACACAAATTTCGAAAATGAAAAAGTATAAAAATAACTTTTAAAGCTTAAATCACACATTTAAGTATTTTTAAAAATTTATTGTGCTTCGTCTTGTTTATGAAAGTAAATTTTGTTCCTTGTAAAAAAAAAAACCCAAAAAATTAGAATTGCACATGACTATATTTTATAAATTTTTGAGATTAAAAATAGATTATGAAAATTTACCATGTGTTTACACATTGTTTTACATGATTTTTAATATCTGCATTATATTTCCTGATAAAAATATGACATAATTTGTTTATTCAGTCTTATAGATTGTTGGAAATTTAGGTTGTTTCTAATTTTCACAACTATAAATTATTCATAAATGATTTTACACATCTCTGATAACTTCTTTGCCTTTTGTCACCTGTAAATATAATCAGCATATAATTAATGTTCTCATCTAAGTCATTACTTAAAATGTTAACAAATAAGGGAACAATGATGGAGTTTTATGAAACACAGAAGAGAATGCCTTCCAAATTGCATCAATTCATGATTACTGTTCCTTAAATATAGGTATGTTGCTATCTAATTGCATCATCTTCCAATTCATATTTCTCCATCTTTTCCACAGGTATGTAAGAGACTTCATTATATCCAGCTTTACCATTTCTACAGAATCCATTTGACCTGGGTTTCTAGTATCCCACCATAAAAGCATAATCAGGCATCAATTGTTCTAAGTGAATTTGCATAGGTTTTCTTTTCTAAGTTTATTAGAGACAGATGTAGCCAACACAGCTGCTCTAAGAAAAGCAAAGTGGAGGTATTGCTCCCCCAGACAGGAAAGAGCTGAGAAGGTGACTGCTCTGAGAAATAAGAAAGAATCAGAATTGTTGATTATAAGACTCTCATGATTACATAATCACATACTACTAACATGATATACACTCTTAGCTTAAGCCACTAAGAATAAGCTGAAGGAGAAAAGGCCAAAGCGAAATGGACATATTTAAGTAATGACAAAGTGTGTCTTTTGAATGTAGTACTTTTTTTTTTTTTTTTTTTTTTTTTTTTTGCGGTACACGGGCCTCTCACTGTTGTGGCCTCTCCCATTGCGGAGCACAGGCTCCGGACGCACAGGCTCAGCGGCCACGGCTCATGGGCCCAGCCGCTCCGCGGCATGTGGGATCCTCCCGGACCGGGGCACGAACCCGTGTCCCCTGCATCGCCAGGCGGACTCTCAACCACTGCACCACCAGGGAAGCCCTGAATGTAATACTTTTAATGTTATTGATTGACTGTTTTAAGAGTTAGCATAATAGTGCTAGTTATGATCATATCTCTACATACACAAGCGGTGGGGAAGAACAGAGGCATTTCCTTGGGCTTCTTAGTCAAGTCTACACTGGTGTAAACCAGATGTCAGCAGAGTTTTTCTGTAAAGAGCCAGAGAGTAAATATCTGATCCTGTGGGCCACACAGTACCTGTTGTAACTACTCAACTCTGCCGCTGTAGCACAACGCACCATAGACAACATGCAAATAAATGGATGTGGCTGTATCCCAGTAAAACTTTATTTACAAAACAGGTTGTGGGCTGGATTTGCTCTGTCATTTGCTCACCACTGGTGTAAACAATGCAATGTGAATATCTAGGCAAAATCATACTTAGCAATCTTCTGAACATGTCCTAAAATTCCAAATGGCAAGCAAGAAATATTGTATAGATCAGTGCAATTTTAATTCCTTATATTACAAGAATCACATTTTCATATCCAGTGAACTCAGTATATAGTTGAAGCAATTTTTCTATATATCATCAAAACCTGAGATTCATGTACCTGTGCATAATCACCAAAAGGTTGAGAGTAAGCAATGCACGTCTCCAACGTGTGTTGCGATTCATTTCCCTGAGAGATTGCATCCAGAATGTTGCTTGCAATTCCAGTCTTCTGTAGAGTGATTTTACTTGCAGGGGCTTAAGGCAAAATCAATACATATATTTCAGTTGGCTGGTTTTATTAATAAATTACAGAGTACAAAACCCGTTAATTCAGCATATTCTCAAATAGAACACAAATTTTAGTTTGCCAGTAAATATCTACATTTATTATTCCTGAGGGAAAAATATATAGTATGTGATATGTGTCTCACTTGTTTAAAACAATGAAAATGGAAGCCTGCCCTATGGGTAAATGATCTTGATGGAAACATTTAAAAAGTATATGTCTAATCTCTGAAATAAGGCATACGAAATGTAAATTAACCGTTCTTATTTATGCAATAGTTGTAACCATCAGTTTTTAGATCAGATAAAAATACAGTAGGCATACCAGAAGCACATTAAACTTTTTTCTGGCTTTAAAAATGTTTTTAATGTTTAATTACAAATTAATTAATTAATTACAAATTAATGTTTTGGTTCAAGAGGATACTTCATAAAATACAAAGAATGTATACTAAAAACAAAATTTATCTTTCACGTCTTTTCATTCAATTCTATTCTTTTTCCCAGACATAACAGTTTAGAATTAATTTTCTCAGATTTACTTTATGCATTTACACATTCAAACACATGCATATAAGAATACATAGCTTTAAATAAACATAAATGGAATCATTCTATGCACACATTTGCTTCTTCCACTTAACCATTTGCTTTAGAGATCATTTCATATTAGTACACATAGCACTCCCCTCAATTATATATTCCATTTTATGACAAACTATTTAACCATTCCCCTATTGATGACCATTAAGGCACTTTCCAATGTTTCACTATTGAAAACCGATGTTATAGTGAATATCTTAGTGCCTAGAGCACACCACATTTGTGATTTTCTCTTAAAACTATATTTGAATTAATAGTTTTAATTTACTAATTGAAGGCTTGAGGAGGGCCTCTAAAAGAGTAAACGAGAATTCCACTTCTGCCGATTATTAGTAACTAACATATTGGGGGGTATTTGGCAAATACTCCGGCTATATTAGATTCCATAGAGGTTTAAACTTCATATTTTAGAAATATGATTCTATATATATTGTAAAGAATTATAGTATTGTCAAATAATTCCTTAATCCAATTATTTTCAATCATGATTCCATAAAATTCAATAAATTGATTATATGTTTAATAACATATTATAAAAGATGTTTTCCTTAAATAAAATAGAATGCATTTTAAAAGCTTTAATTTAGTTATTCTTTCAATCTATGGGACTAGGGTCGTAACACGGGGTTTAACTGGTTAATACGCATTATTTGCTTCCATTAAGTTAAAAATTAAAGTAAAACTCATTATGAAAAGTATTCAATAAAACTCCAAAATACTGGGCTTCCCTGGTGGCGCAGTGGTTAAGAATCCGCCTGCCAATGCAGGGGACACAGGTTCAAGCCCTGGTCCGGAAAGATCCCACATGCTGCAGAGCAACTAAGCCCATGCGCCACAACTACTGACTCTAGAGCACACAAGCCACAACTATTGAGCTAGCGAGCTACCTACAACTGTGGAAGCCCACGTGCCTGGAGCCCGTGCTCCGCAACAAGAGAAGCCACCGCAATGAGAAGCCCGTGCACCACAGCGAAGAGTAGCCCCCGCTTGCCGCACCTAGAGAAAGCCCCCCGCGCAGCAACGGAAGACCCGATGCAGCCAAAAATAAATAAAATAAATTAATTAAAAAACAATAATAATAATTAAAAAAACTCCAAAATACTAATACTGAGCTCTTACTTACATGATAAGCACACACTGGGCAACACACTTGCTAAGTTCAAGTATGGATTTTTACTGAGCCGAATTTCTTTCGGTGGTTCTCCCAAGAGTGAAGTCTGATTCTTAGAGGCAGCCTATTTATCAAAAACAAGAGAGTGGGTGCTTAATAAGAGGTACAAGAAAATAAAAATGCAGGAAGAGTAGAGAAATACTTGTTCTTCAATAAATCTGGTCTAGTATGATAAAAATTTGTGAAACCTAATGTTTGAAGCTATAAATTTGTGAAATATTTCTGGATACTGATTAAATGATCACATTTCACCTACTATTTTTCCAATTAGTTTTAAAAAGCTTTTCTAGAACCACAGAACTTTAGAACTGAAAGAGAACTAAAGGCCATCTTGTACAACCTTCTCATTTGAACCAGGAGAGAATTCATGTTCACGAGAACAAATCCCATACCTTATCTTCAGAAATACTATCATCAACGTTTACTTATTAAGATATTTACTTAATATTTGGCCACAGCCATATGACAAAGGCAAAGTTTATTTATCTCTGGTATTAAAAATAATACCAAATAAAATAAATGGCTTTAATAAAATCCAATTCAACATTTAGATGATAACCCTAGAAATTCATATTTATTGAAAATATATGATATCAGTATATATATACTTAAACTTATTTATTTTTTGCTGCATTGGGTCTTCATTGCTGCACGCAGGCTTTCTCTAGTTGTGGCATGTGGGATCTTCCCGGACCAGGGCTCGAACCCATGTCTCCTGCACTGGCAGGCGGATTCCTTAAGAATCTACCAGGGAAGTCCTGATATCAGTATATTTTTATATAACTAGGTGTAAGGGTTCTAGTATTTCTTTAACAGAAAAATGAGACAAAATCATGGGCTGATTCTTCAGTATATTTCATATTATTCTGCCAGAATTTTTACTTTTCACTCTAGGATGGTAAAGATTTTAAAATAAGACACAATTCAGGTTGGGTTAATGCTAGTAGCTATGTTTTCTTTTAAATTAATTTTTATTTTGTTCCCTGAACAGAATGAAGAAAGCATAATCTCAAGAGCTTCTTTCTATATTTGAGAGCCAAAGCTCCTTACATTTGTTCCTTATCTGGCCAATATTATTGTATTTAGACAGAGGAAGCTGTTTCGTACATCTTCATAAGCCACCCCAAAAGTCCACATTTGCTTGTGATATGTAAATCACAGATGAAGATGTATTCATTCATTCATATGTGTATACTGAATACTTACTATGCTCTAGCCATTGTGGTAAGCATTGGTAATACTAAAATGGGTAAGACGGGTACTATCCTTAAGAAATTCAGTCTAGTAGATAAGATAGTTCAAGAGAAGTCTAAGATGGAACCATAAGGTTACAAATGGGAGCTGAAACCATAAGATATATGCCAAAGGAAAGCATATAGCATGAGAAGGGACAGAACCCTAGAGAAAATCCAGTGATTGAGTAAAGGAAAGGTAGCCAGCAAAGAAGTTTCTGATTTTGTTTCTAAAGTACTCAAACTGCTAAAGTAATCAGATTATATCCATAGCAGGGATTCTCAGCTCTAGCTATGCATGAGAATCACTTTAAAAACTGAAAAATTAAATAAATAAATAAATAAATACAGAGTCTCTCAACAAAGAAAAGTCATGGACCAAATGGCTTCACTGGAGAATTCTACCAAGTTCTACAAGGAATTAACATCAACCCTTCTCAAACTCTTCCACAAAATTGAAGACAGAACACCTCCTAACTCATTCTATGAGACCAGTATTACACTGGTACCAAAGCCAGAAAGACACTACAAGAAAACTACAAAACAATATCCCTTATGAATATTGATGCAAAAATCATCAACAAAATACTAGCAAACCAAATTTGGCACATTATTAAAAGGATTATACACCATAACCAAGTGGTATTTCTTCCTAGAATGCAAGAATGATTCAACATACAAAAATCATTCAATGTAATATACCCCACTAACAGATTGAAGGAATAAATGCATGATCATCTCAATTAATGCAAAAAAAGCATTTGACAAAATTCAACACACTTTCATGATTAAAATTAAACACTTTCAACAAACAACTAACAGAAGGAAACTACCCTAACATAACAAAAAGCCAACATTATACTCAATGGTGATCTTGTTCTAAGATCAAGAAAAAGCAAATATACCTGCTTTCACAACGTCTGTTCGATATAGTATTGGAAGTTCTAGCCAGAGCAATTAGGCAGGAAAAAGAAAAATAAAAAGCTTTCAAACTGAAAAGGAGGAAGTAAAATTAGTTCTCTTTGCAGGTGACATGAAAATCCTAAGGATTACAAACACACACACACACAAAATGTTAGAACTAATAAAAGAATTTAGCAAAGTCGCAGGACATAAAATCAACATGCAAAAATCAGTTGTGTTTCTATACACTAATAATGAACAATCCAAAAGGAAAATTTTTTTAAATTTCCACTTACAATAGCATCAAAAAGATTCAAGTAATTAGGAATTAACTGAACCAAGGAGGAGAAATACTTGTACACTTAAACCTACAAAACATTGCTGAAAGAAACTAAAGACATAAATAAATGAAAAGACATCCCATGTTCATGTATTGGAAGATTTAATATTGTTAAATGTCAATACTAACCAAAGTGATCTACAAATTCAATATAATCTCTATCAAAATTCTAACTTTTTTGGGCAGAAATAGAAAACTCCATCCTAAAATTGATATGACATATCAAGGAACCCCAAACAGTCAAAACAATATTGAAAAAGATGAACAATAATGGAAGGCTCATACTTTCTAATTTTCAAGCTTACTACACAGCTACAGTAGTCTCAAGAGTATGGTACTGGCATAAAGACAAACATAAAGACCAACAGAATAGGATAGAGAGCCCAGAAACAAATTACTGCATATATAGTTAAATAATTTTCAATAAGTGTCAAAACTGTACAATGGAGATAGGCAGTCTTTTCAACAAAAAATGATGGGAATTCTGGATATCCACATAAAAGAATGAAGTGGATCCTTACCTAACACCACATACAAAAATGAACTCAAAATGGATCAAAGTCTTAGTTGTAAGAGCTAAAACTATAAAAGTCTTAAAAGAAAAGCTTAGTGAAAAGATTCATAACACTGGATTTGGTGATCATTTCTTGGAGATGACATCAAAAACAAAAGCAAAAAAAAAAAAAAGAAGGTCATATGTAGGGCCACAAAACAAGTCTTAACAAATTTAACAGTACTGAAATCGTATCAAGGATTGTTCTGACTATAATGGTATGAAACCAGGAATCGATACTAAGAGGAAAATTGGAAAATTCACAGATATGTAGAAATCAAATAACACACTCTTGAATAACAAAGTCAAAGAAGAAATCAAAAGAGACATCAGAAAGTATCTTGAGACAAATGAAAATGGAAACACAACATACCAAAACTTATGGGCTGCAGAAAAAGCAGCTTAAAGGGGAAGTTTATAGCAATAAATGTCTACATGAAGAAAAAAGAAAGATCTCAAAGAAACAATCTAACTTTACACCTCAAGTTACTAGCAAAAGAAGAACAAACCAAGCCCAAAATTAGCAGAAGAAAAGAAATAATAAAGATTAGAGCAGGGCTTCCCTGGTGGCACAGTGGTTGAGAGTCCACCTGCCAATGCAGGGGACACGGGTTCGTGCCCCGGTCCGGGAAGATCCCACATGCCGTGGAGCGGCTAGGCCCGTGAGCCATGGCCACTGAGCCTGCGCGTCCGGAGCCTGTGCTCCACAACGGGAGAGGCCACAACAGTGAGAGGCTCGCGTACTACAAAAAAAAAAAAAAAAAAAAAAATCCTTAACAGAATACTAGCAGCCCTAAATGAAATACTGGCAACCTGAACTTGACAACACATTAAAAGGATTGTACTCTGTGATCAAGTGGGATTTATCCCTGGGATGCAAGGAGGGTTCAACACAGGCCAATCAATAAATGTGATACACCACATTAACAGAATAAAGGATAAAACCATATGACTGTCTCAATAGATGCAAAAAACACCTTGGACAAAATTCAACATCATTCCATGATCAAAACTCTCAACAAACTGGGCATAGAGGAAATCTATATACCTCAACATAATAAAAGCCATATATAAAGGACATGCCCACAGCTAACATCATAGCTTTTCCTCTAAGATCAGGAAAAGGACAAGGATGCCCACTCTCACCACTTTTATTCAACATAGTATTAGAAGTCCTAGCCAGAGCAATTTGGCAAGAAAAAAGAAATAAAAGGCATCTAAATCAAAAAGGAAGAAATTGAATGATCTCTGTTTGCATCTGTTGCATTTCTATATACTAACAATGAACTATTAAAAAAGAAATTAAGAAAACAATCCCAGTTATAATACTACCAAAAAGACTAAAATACTTAGGAATAAATTTAGCCATTAGGAATAAATTTAGCCAAGGAGGTGACAGAACTGTATACTGAAAATTATATGACATTGATAAAAGAAATCAAAAATTACACAAATAACTGGAAAGATATCCTGGGTTCATGGATTAGAAGAATTAATATTGTTAAAATGTCCACACTGCCCAAAGCGATCTACAGATTCAATGCAATCCCTATCAAGATTTCAATGGCACTTTTCACAGAAATAGAACAATCCTAAAATTTATGTGGAACCACAAAAGATCCTGAATAGCTAAAGCAACCTTGAGAGAAAGTTCAAAGCGGAGGCATCACACTTCCTGGTTCCAAACTATATTACAAAGCCATAGTCATCAAAACAGTATGGTACTTGCATAAAAACAGACACACTGACCTATGAAAAGAATAGAGCCCCAAAATAAAGCCATATATATGTGGTCAACTAGTATTTGAAAAGGGTGCCAAGAATACACAATAGGTAAAGGACACTCTCTTTAATAAATGGGTGTTGGGAAAACTGTATGTCCATATGGAAAAAAATGAGACTGGATCCTGATCTTACACCACACACAAATATTTATTCAAACTGGATTAAAGACTTAAACATAAGACCTGAAACCATAAAACTAGAAGAAAATATAGGGGAAAAGCTACTTGACATTGGTCTTAGCAATCATTTTTTTGGATATGACACCAAAAACATAGACAACAAAAGCAAAAATAAGCAAGTGCTAAAAAGCTAAACTAAACTAAAGAGCTCCTCTACAGCAAAGGAAACAATCAACAAAATTAAAAGGCATCTTATGGAATGGGAGAACATATTTGCAAACCATATATCTGAGAAGGGGTTAATATCCAAAATATATTCAGGAACTCATATGACTCAATAGCAAAGAAAACAAATAACCCAATTAAAAAATAGCAAAGAATCTGAATAGACATTTTTGCAAAGAAGATATACAGGTGACCAATAGGCATATGAAGAGGTTCTTAACATCACTAATCATTGGGGAAATACAAATCCAAAACCACAATGAGATACGATGTTGGTGAGGATGTGGAGAAATTGGAACCCTCGTGCTTTGCTGGTGGAAATGAAAAATGGTACAGCTGCTGTGGAAAACAGAACGGCAGTTCCTCAGAAAATAAGATATAGATGTACCATATGATTCAGTTATTCCACTTCTGGGTAAGTACCCCAAAGAACTGATAACAGGGACTCTAACAGATATTTGTATATAGCAGCATTTTTCACGAGAGCCCAAAGATGGAAACAACCCAAATGTCCATCAATGGACAAATGGAAAAAGAAAATGTAGTCTAGGTACTTCCCTGGTGGTGCAGTGGTTAAGAATCCACCTGCCAATGCAGGGGACACGGGTTTGAGCCCTGGTCCGGGAAGATCCCACATGCCACAGAGCAACTAAGCCAGTGTGCCACAACTACTGAGCCTGCGCTCTAGAGCCCGTGTGCCACAACTACTGAAGCCCGTGCATCTAGAGCCCATGCTCCGCAACAAGAGAAGCCACTGCAATGAGAAGCCCGCACACCGCAACGAAGAGTAGCCACCACTCGCCGCAACTAGAGAAAGCCTGTGGGCAGCAACAAAGACCCAACACAGCCAAAAATAAATAAATAAAAGAATTTTTTTAATGTAGTCTATAAATACAATAGAATATTATTCAGCCTTTAAAAAAAGGAAATTCCAATACATGCTATAACGTGGATGACCCTTGAAGACACTATGGTGATGGAAATAAGTCAGACACAAAGGACAAAAATTGTATCATTCCACTTACTTTGGGTACCTAGAACAGTCAAATTCTAAGACAGAAAGTAAACAGTGTCTACTGGAGGCTGGGGAGCAGGGAAAACGGAGAGTTGTTGAATGGGTACAGAGCTGCAATATGGGATGATGAAAACGTTCTGGAGATGGAGAGTAGTGATAGTTGCAAAACAATGTGAATGTACTTAATGCCACTGAGTTGTACACTTAAAATTCAGATCTCACCCCTATCTCTCTGAATCAGATTCTCAGGGCTGAGGAAGTTACGAGTCCAACCCTCTCCATCTTTTTTTTTTTTTTTTTTTTTTTTAAACTCCAGTGGTGATTCTGACAAAAAGACAGAATCAAGAATCAGTTGTCAACATAATATTAAAGATGCAGGTCTAAAAATCTACAGCCGAGTTTAACCAACTGTTTAACAAAGTCCAAAATCTTGCTACATACTTGGAAAACATACTTTGAGGTTACCTGGTCCAAGCCCCTATTGTCAGGAAAGAAGAATCACTTCTACAACAATCTGTACAGATGTTCACCTGGGGTCTGCATAATCATTTTCAGTGATGTGACATTCACATCTTTGTGAAAGTGTCAAACTTTTTCTTTCTTTGAAAACTTCAACTGTTCTTTGTTATATTAAGCCTAAATCTGCTTTATTGTGTCATACTTATCAGACTAATTCTGCCCACGAGAGAAACATAAAATACCATGTGACTAGACTAGTCTGTAAATTTGTTTCTTTTTAACGTCAAATTAAATGTCAGCTGGTCAACCCTTGCCAAGTTCCATGTATCTATTTCCTTCAATTCTTCTTCACGGGACTTGTTTTCCAGGCCCTTCCCCACTTCACCTGTCTTCTTCCAGATACACTCTCATTTGCCCATTATGTGAATCACCTCAAGTCCAGTTTTTCTAAAGACCTTAGTGCTTTCAATTAAAAAGTCTGTGCAAAAAGATACAGACTATTCATATATGAGTTTTATTTAACTTCCCTCAATAACTTAAGCAATTAACCCTGCAGATAAATTTTTAAAAAATTCATTCTATGAAGAACCACCTTAGCTTCCTCAATGTATAATTATAGGCATTCTATCCATACCTCCTGCCATGACTAGGTGACACCAAAACCTCTTACAAAGTCAATATTATTATTTTGATATTTGAATATAGCCAACTACAAGAATTGTTTCCTCACATGCCACTTCTAATCCAAAGGGTATTCTAGGGTAGAAGTAAAAAAAATTAAATGTACTTTATTCTACCTACCAATTATAACATTTACAAATATCAGTGGTTTATAAACCAATAAAATTTGGGGTAAAAACCAAGAATTAAAACCAAGATTAGATTCTTTTGAACAGACCAGAGATTAATAACTGGCTTTGAAATTTTTCAGATAAAATAGAATTTATTCTACCTTTAAATATTAAAATAATACTTAATTAGCTACAGAATATACATTTTAGAAAAATTTAGTACATTTTAAAGAACAGCATTATTATTTACTAAGAAATCCTTATAAATAATATCATTATATAATTGGATAAGTATTAATGGTACTACTACACTTTTCCAAACTACAAAATTTTGAACTTATATTCCTTTATATTTATATATGCATATCTCAAAGTTTTTAGAAAAGCAAATGTTTATAGGAATAAAGAATTCATATTTAAATATTTTATAATAACAGATTTTTAAAACATTTTATAAAAGTTAAATTATTTTATTTACAGACAAACTGGCAAGTAATTAAGCAGAATCCCAAACATCATTTTGCATAACTTATCAAAGGATGGATTTTTGTTTGTTTATCATGACAGGTTTTGTTTTTTTTTAGAGTCCAATATTTTCTTCTCTTTTGAGAAGTAAATGTACAGTATGAAAAAGCCTTCATGTCATTGACAGAGGAATTATCTAGTTTATAATCCATATTTATATACTTTAAGTATATTATCAACTTCCTTTGAAATTCAAAAATAGTTAAGATTGCTTGATACTTCATAAATTATACCACCTGTAAAATAACCAAAAATTAGATTACTCTCAAATTAGAATAATTTCATTTAAGATATAGTTTAAAAAGTATATATATATATTCCTTTGTAGTATATACATAATGTAGTATACACATATATACTTCATGTATATACATGTGTGCATTTATATGTATGTGTATGCATGCATGCACACACTCACACACACACACACACACAGTTTTCTTACCCCTGAACTTATCTCCAGGCCTTTTGGCTGACTTTGTTGTTGTTTATGATGTCCCGTGAGCAAGCCTCCAGCTGTAAGGTTTGGAAAGCTCTGAAGATAAGCCTGTGACCCTGAGAAATTTCCTTCTGCCATCCCCACCAAGGCTGGCTGTTTCTCCTGAGTGTTCCCGTGCCCTGGCCCAGCTTGTCCAGCAATGTGCTGATTTGGAAGGAATGGTAACATGCCCATGCCAGCTGTTATAGTTGTTTGAGGTGGAATCAAATTAGATGCTGTAGTGAACCACAAATGCAAAAAGGTTTTGGTTAGATGAGGCTTATTCACAATAGTCCTTTTGATTTTGTCAAGTTATGGGCAGAATGTGCAGAAACCTCTTTTTTTACCTATTAGAGAACAGTTAAAATACAAAAGGTGAGGTTAAAGGTTATAAATTAGCAGCCTCCTGTATGGAAAAACAAAAACCTCTAATAGTAATCATGCTTTTCCTATTTTCAACAACTTCCAGGATAATCTCAAGGATATTATATTTTTTAGTTCCAAGTTTTAATTGTACATTTTAGAAGGTGAGAGCAAAATTTATATACTTTTTGGCACTTAAGTTATATCAGTGCCTTTTTTTTTATGCCCAGTCATTGTAATTTGCCTGGTTTCATATTTGAAGGGGATAATTAACTAAGCCTTCAGTTTAAAAAAAGTCTCTGACACTCAAAAATTAATAAAGTTACATTAAACCCAACAATACATTTAGTCAGTCAGGTTGCACCAGCTCGTTAAGAGTCAACTGTGCTATCTCTTCCCAGATCTTGAGTTCAACGTCTTTGCATGGGTAACCTGAAATCAGCCATGGTTGGACTGTTTACACACAGAAATCCACAAATGCTACAAATCAAGACTTTTTTTTAACCCAGAGAGCTGGTTTTTAAACACCAGCACACCACTGGTTTAAAAAAACATCAATATTTATGAGTAGCTAAGCACCAAATGAAAGTTTAACACATTAAAGTTTTACATTTTTATTTACAGGGAGTAACAAGAAATTCTGGAAGAAATAAAATTTTAATAGGAAAATCCTGAACCATTCCATTTTTTAAAACTCTATAGGTCAAAACTAAATGAAAAGAGCTAGTTTTGACAACTATCTTAATTAAATCAAAGCTAAACTAATTTCTTAAATTATTTTTAGTACTAACTATTTAGAGATAGATTCTCAGTTCTATCTTTTAGCAATATATTTATTTGGACACTTTGAATTTTCAGTGTTCTTAAAGCAGCAGTGCTAAAGCAAATGGCTAGTTATTTAATCCAACACAAATTATATATAAATATCTGTATAAGCTTTTAGGCATACAATATTTAATTTTTAGGACAGACTCTATCACACTATAAAAATTTCTATAGCTGTCTGTGTACTGGTTTAACTTTTGCCCAGTCAATTCCAATAGTCTGAATCGATTATTTGACCATTTGACTTGGTTTTATGTACAAGAGGCTAAATATGTTACCCATTTTAACTGACTTGGTTTTTTTTCTTTTTTATCACTGGTGGACTTTCTCTTTTTTCCCCTCAGCATGCTCACTTCAAACAAATTTCAGTTAAACTTCAAATTGAAAGTGCCTTTCAAAATCACATAAGACATCCTGGTATACTACCATGCTATTATTCTGAAAAGAAAAATAATTGTTCTGTTTAAATTTGTTACGTTTTAGAAGCACATAATACACATTTTTTTTTACTACTAATTTGGAGCTCACATTTTAGAAATGATACAAATAAACAATCAAACTTTACATTTATCATTACCAGATATTTCTTAATAAAGCTAAGGGTTTCTTATCCAGGCAAAAATTAAATGGATCCCTATGTAATGTGCTGTCAGCCCAGTGGGCAGCATGTCAGTCTCAAATAGATCTATGTCTCTGCCTCATGCTATTGTGAACCTTCATCAAATATTAAAGCATATCCAACAGAGAAAGTCTTATCTTGGCATAGAAGCAAGTCCATCAATAAATAACTACCAATAGTATTCTAATATTAAAAACAGAAAAGCCAAGAGGGCTCCTGAAATTTTAAATGATTGAATAAAACTCAAATCTGACCTTCCTGTAAATAAAAGTAGAATACAGGTACACTATCTTTAAATCTCAAATCTGACTGTTTACTGACGTCTCAGCAAATACACATAATTTACTTTTATGTGCTTCTCCAAGATGGCCCAACTCTGTTTTCAATGGAAGCGGTGACCCTATCCCTACTGCAGCTTGAAGCACCATAGCTGGGGGTTCTCCAAGTAAGCCTGGTTTCTGCAAAAGAAGAGAAGAAAAGACTTTTGCTCATGGCAGCAAGACATAACCTAATAAAAAAGCTACACATGTGAAAATTCATTAACAATCTGACCAACAGCCTGATTATAGAAAAGGAATGAACTCATTTCAAATGAAAAAAATAATTCCATACTTACATTATTAGTATGAATATTCTCAAACTTCATTAATTGTTGCTGTGCCAGTGGTACATGAGAAAGATTCTGAAGAAATAAATTAGAAGTATTACCCATAAGTGAGCTCTGTGAAAATGATAAAACATTAAGTTAGTTTAATTTTGAAGAGCTACTTGTTGTGTAATTCATTTTAAAGTTCAATTCCTGAGTTGATCTGAGCAAAAGCAACAGCTTCTTAATATTCTACTTTCTAATTACTGGCAACACTAATTAATTCTTTCAGTAATACACAAGATGTGACCATACAGTCATGAAACTAATTCCATATCCCTTCCTTCTTTTCTTCCATCTTTCCTCCCCTCCCCTCACCCCTTTCTGGCTTTGATGTCAGTATCATTCAATCATTTATTTATTCATTTAATCATTCAACAAATATTTATGGAGCACTTCTATGTGCCAGGCACTGTGCTACAATATGGTCTGCCCTCATGGATCTTATAGTCCCCTGAGGAGGGGAGACATTAATTAATTATAAAAACATACAATTAAAAATGGCAATGAGTGTATGAAGGAAAAATACAAGGAGCTATGGAAACAAATAGTGGTGGAACTTGATTTAGACTGGTAAATTCAAGGAAGGTTTCCCTGAGGAACTAACTCTTGCACAGAGATCTGAAGGCTGTGGAGAAATAACTAGGTGAAGTCTGGGGGAACAAGGTGGTGCTGCGGTGGGAAGTATTCCAGGTAGAAGAACAGCAGGAACAAAGACCTAAGGAGAAGAGAAGAAAGCCCTTCACGGACCACAAGCAGTTCACCAGAGCTGGGACAGTGACACCTAAGGCATATGAGAGGCAGGAGAGGCCAGCTTAGACAGGCCCTCAAGGCAAAATTAAGCAGTTGGTCTTTATTTTAAAGTAAAGGGAATATTGTCAATACTCTGGTCTCCCCTCCCATATCACTTTAAACCTTATTGTAATTAACTGTTTAATGCTTGTTTTCTCTATTTGTTGAAATTCTATAAGGATAAGGACTGTGAATATTCTGTTCAATGCTATAGCCTCAATGGCTAGCAGAGTGTCTAGTACATGTTAGATTTTCAATAAAATATGTTGAGTAAATGAATGAAAAATGTACAGGTCATATGTTAGATTCTAAGAATGAAAAATAAACAAATAAGCCTTTTCCTTAAAAAGCTGCGTTTAGGAACAGACATTCATTCATTCAACCTATAACAACCCATTTATCATGTGTTAGGTTCGATTTGTAATTAGGCTTCTATATAGATATAGCCTTAAACAGTACCTGAAATTAGTAGGTAATATTTATCTCCAATATTACGGATATCTATGTACACAAACATAGTTTAAAATACTTATCTGAAAAAGGTAAGAAAAAAAATTTTTACTCTCATAAATATATAAATTATTTCTATAACACTGATTAAATTTTAAGAATTAAGAGTTATTATTTTTCTTTTTGTAAATACTTTTTTGAGTTAAGACCACATAAAACTTGTTTTGAGCTACTGAGTTATTTCTAGAAAAATATACCACAAAATATTCCTCTTCCCTTCTTAATGCCCTACAAATAGGAACCAATAAATATATAAACTATGATGCTTTGATTACCTTAATTTGATCTGATTTCCTTATTAAGTTCTGTTTTTAAGTAGGTACACTTATTACTAAGAATTTTATTTGGAAACAAAATACTCATTTGACTCCTTGAGAACTTTAAGTGTAAAGAACAAACAAAATATTCACTCCAAATGTTCGATGCTTCAGTACTCAATGCTATTTATATACCTGATGTGCTTTATTCAAATGTAAAAATGCAGGGGAGATGGATGGATTCATCAGATGTGGCAAGCTGTGAGGTGTTCCAAGGACTGCTTTAAGAAAATAAAAGTAAAAATTTAACTTTATGATATCTATGGAATTCAAAAATAAATAAAACAAACTCCAAAAAGGGTAAATGAATATTCCTTTAAACTTTAACATATGTAGTGGAAGTTCAATGATATACTGACCTTGTCATTGTACAAAAAGTGAAAGGCTCCTTTCCTTGTGATTCAACTCTAGAATTTGATTTTAAATTCCAACACCTTCTGTCTTAATGGAAAAACACCAAACCTAGCCTTTCTCTTCTCTGGCACTTAATGCAAGAAAACTAATTCCACCTTTTAATAATTATAATACTAATTGAACCCATGTTATTTGCTCAGTATTTTTGTTAGTTTTTTTTGGGTATTCTGGCAGTGGGTCAGGTGGGAGGGGAAGGACAATATACAATACTTGTCGTTAAAGCTTATAATCCAATTGAGAAGAGAATATGTACATTTAAAGATATTTCATAAAAAAACCTACAGAAGCAATGATACTGTATATAGTTGATAAAAGGAATAAATGATAACCATACTCTTTATCAAGTTTGTCTAAGAGTACAAATACCAGAGTACATATCAGAAGAGATATTTTAAGAACATACAATATACAGACAAAAAGAACCATGAGATAGAAAATATATGAAGCAATTCATCTAATTATTAGATGTAAATTGTCATAATATACAGCTAATTAGAATCACAGAAGGTCAGGCTTAGAAAGTACTTCAAAAAGCACGTAATCCAATGATCAAACGTATTTGAAATTTATACATAACACTCCTACAAGTTCATTCATGCTTTAAAAACTTTGTTCCAATCTTTTGTTACTTGCGGAGACAATCCATTACATCTTTGGAAAACTGACCATTAGAAAGCACTTTCTTTAGAATGAACCAGTTTCAATGATAGATGATGGGAAGATTAGATCATTAGGATAAGTTGCTTATAAAGGAAAATACTGTTTATTAGGAAAGAGGGGTAAAGATCGTCATTTCATAATGATTAAGGGGTCAATTCATCCATTAGGATGCAACAATCTTAAATGTCTGTGGACCAAATAACAAAGCTTCAAAATATATGAAGCAAAAACTTCTAGAACTAAAAGGAAAAGTAGACAAATCTACAATTATGGTTAGAGATTTCAATACCACTTCCTCTCATTTTTCAGACAGTCACTGTATTTTGTTATAAAACATTAAAATATTTTTTCACAGCTTTTAGTGAATATCGTATTTCCCAGTTTAAAACAACAACCAGAATTAAAACATTCTGAAAATGTCCACAGTCTCACATCTAACTGCCCTTACCCTTAGATTTTGGCTAGGTCTCCCACTGAGCCTCTTGCTCCCCTCAATAATTGATAGCATAAGTGGACTGAAAACCAGTAAGGATATAGGAGACTTGAACAACACTGTCAACCTAAAATTTATATACAAAGGATTATAAAGCTGACACGAAGTGACAGAGTGGCATGGACTTATATATACTACCAAATGTAAAATAGATAGCTAGTGGGAAGCAGCTGCATAGCATAGGGAGATCAGCTCAGTGCTTTGTGACCACCTAGAGGGGTGGGATAGGGAGGGTGGGAGGGAGACGCAAGAGGGAGGAGATATGGGGATGTATGTATCTGTATAGCTGATTCACTTTGTTATAAAGCAGAAACTAACACACCATTGTAAAGCAATTATACTCCAGTAAAGATGTTAAAAAAAAAAAAAACTGATTTGCAAGGCAGAAATAGAGACACAGACGTGGAGAACAAACATATGGACACCAAGGGGGGAAAGTGGAGCAGTGGGGGTAGTGGAGGTGGTGGTGGGACGAATTGGGAGATTGGGATTGGCACATATACACTAATATATATAAAATAGATAACTCATAAGAACCTGCTGTATAAGAAAATAGTCTTAAAAAAAAGAAAACAAAACTGATGTTCATAGTCAAAAAAAAAAAAAAGGATTATAGTATGTCGTGACCAGGTGTGGCTTACTGTAGGAGTGAAAGATTGGTTTAACATTCAAAAATCAATCAATATAATTCATCATGATAACAGACCAGAAATAAAAAAGCCACATTGATGATATCAATAAATGGAGAAAAGCATTATATAAATCCCAGCAATTACCATGATAAAATATCTCAGCAATATAAAAATAGAAGAAAAATTTCCCAGCTTGAAAAAGAAAATCTGTGAATAAAAAACTATAGCTAACATAATGCTTAATAATAAAAGAATGAATGCTTTCTCTGTAAGATCAGGAACAAGGCAAGGATGTCCACTCTCATGAGTTCAATGCACAAATTTTTCAGGAATTTCTATCAACTGCAATAAAGCAAGAAAATAAAATAAAAGTACATACTGTAAAGGAAGAAGTAAAACTGTGTTTATTTGTAGATGACATGATTGCCTATACAGAAAATCCTAAGGGCAATACCTACTATTGATAGAAATAGAAAGCAAGACTGCAAGATACAAGATAAATAGACAAAATCAATTGTACTTGTATATGCTAGCAACAAGCAGTAGGAAATTGAAATTTAAAAAGTAATACTATTTAAAATAGTATCAAGAATATATAAAGAACTCAGCAACAAAAAGACACACAACCCTGTTCAAAAATGGGCAAAGAACTTGATTAAGCATTTCTCCAAAAGAAGACACAAAAATAGACAACAAGCACAAGAAAAGATGCTCAACATAATTAGTCATTAGGGAAACTCAAATCAAAACCATGATGAGTTGCCAGTTGATTCCTACTTGGATGGCTAAAATTAATAATAATTTAAAAAACCCAGAAAGTAACAAGAGTCTATAAAGTTATGGAGAAATTGGAACCCTCATACATTGCTTTGGGAATGTAAAATGGTGCAGCCACTGTGGAAAACAGCTTGGCAGCTCCTTAACAAGTTAAACATAGAATAACCATATGACCCACCAATTCTAGTTCTAGGAATATAAGCCCAAAAGAACTGAAAACAAATGTTAAAATGCTTGTACATGAATATTCACAGCAACACTCTTCACAAGAGTCGAAAAGTGAAAACAACTCAAATGTCCAGCAGTGTGATGTGCATACGATGGAATATTACTCAGCCAAAAAAAGGAATGAAGTACTGATACATATTACAGTACTCAAAAACATCATGCTAAGTGAAAGACGCCAGACACCAAAAGTCACATAACGACTTCTGTTTATATGAAACATGCAGACTAAGCAAAAGTGTAAAGACAGAAAGCAGATTGGTTGTTGCCAGGGCCTGGACAGAGGAGGAAATGGGAAGTCACTGTTTCATGGGTCTGGATTTTATTTTGAGATCATGAAAATGTTTGAAAGTAGGCAGAGTTGGTGATTACACAACATTGTGAATGTACCAAATGCCACTGAATTACTGACTCTGAATTCTGCCTCAGAAAATTACTGCAATAAAAAAATAGTATCAAGGAACATGAAATGCTATGGATAAATCTGAAAAAATATGTGTAAGATTTATACCCTGAAAACGACAAAATATTGCTGGGAGAAATTAAAGAAGACCTAAATAAATGGAGAGATATACCGCACTTATGGCAAATTGTTGTCAGTTCTGCACAGATTAGCATACAGATTCAACACAATTCCAATCAAGTTTCCAGCAGACGTTTTTCATAGAAATTGACAGCTGACTCTAAAATTTATATGCAAGTACAAAGGACCTAGGATAGGCAAAACAAAGAGAAAAAGAACAGAGTTGAAGGACTTACACTAACTGATTTCAGGACTTATTATAAAACTGTATATAATCAAGACAATGTAGTATTGATATAAAGGCAGGCATTTAGATCAATGGAATAGAAACAGAGAGTCCAGAGATAGAGCCATATATATATGGTCAATTGATTTTTGAAAAAAGTGTCAAGAAATTCAATGAAAAAGGATAATCTTTTTTAACAAATGATGCTGGAACAACTGTAAAAAAAAATTAACCTGGACCTTTACCTCATATCATAAATAACAATTAACTTGAAATCATTCATCAACCTAAACTTAAGAGGTAAAATTATAAAACTTCTTGAAGAAAACATATAAGAACATCTTTGTGACCTCGAATTTGGCAAAGATTTCTTAAATATGACACAAGAAGTATGAATTATAAAACAAAAAATAATAAACTGGACATTGCCAAAATAAAAAATTTTGCTCTTCAAAAGATATTAAGAAAATAAAAGGACAACAACCTACAGAGTGGCTGCAAACCCATATATCCAATAAAGGACTTGTATCTAGGATAAAAAACCCTAACAACTTGATAAGAAGATAAGCAACCTAATTTTAAAATGTACAAAATATCTTAAAAGATATATTAACAAAGAAGGTATAAAGATGGCAAATTAGAACATTAAAAGATGTTCAAAATCATTTGTCAAAAGGGATATTCAAATTAAAACCACAATGAGATAGCACTATAAACCAAATAGAAAGGCTAAAATTAAAGGATCAACATATCAAATGTTGGTGAGGATACTGAATGAACTAGAGCCCTGGACACTGATGGTGAGAATGTAAAATGGTTCAACCACATTAGAAAACAGTTGGAAGAGTGTCTTACAACTTAAACATACATCCACCATATGACCCAGCCATTCCACAACTATGTCTTTATCCAAGAGAAATGAAAGCATAAGTCTACATAAAGATTAGGAGCAAATCTTCACAGCAAGTTTATCTGTAATGACCCCGAACAGGAAATAACCCAATGTTCAACAAATCAATGAAAATGGAAATTGTAGAACTGAATACTACTCAGCATTAAAAACTATTGATACATGCAGCAACATGGATGAATCTCAAAATAATAAGCCGAGGGAAAGAAGCCATACGGTACATACTGTGTGACTCCATTTATATAAATTTCTAGAAAATACAAACTATAGTGACAGAAAGCAAATTAGTAGTTTCCTGGGGATGGGGGGAGGGGTTACAAAGAGACAAAAGGAAAGTTTTGAGAGTAATGAATATGCTCATTATTTGGATTATGGCGGTAGTTTCATGGGTTATACACGTGTTAAATCTTACCAATTTGTACAATTTAAATATGTGCAGATGAATGTGCCACAGTTATACCTCAAGAAAGCTGTTAAACATACAATTTAGATTCTAAGTAATTATATACTAAACTTTAAAACAGACACACACACAAGGACAGAGAGAAAGAAATGTACAATATTTACACTATACTGTATTTTTTTAAGGTATTTACAAGGTCTGGATTGGAGAGAAAAGATCAGTACGCTTCAAGTAACATAAAGTAGGTGCAGGAGGAAAATCGACCTGACGGTCGTGCATAAGTGTAGGAGGAAAATTGACCTGACGGTCGTGCACAGATTAGATCAGACAGAAAAGAAGGCAGACCAGAAAAGTAGTTAAAAGTTTACAGACTAGATCATATATAACAAGGTATGTATAAATTGTGCAACAGACAGGTTAAGGAAGGAGTTTAATCAGTAAACAATATTTAAGTACTTTTCACTATAAATAGCAGTTCTGTCCTAGATGCCTGAGATGAACCAAACAGATAAATCCTTGCCATTATGGAGCCTCCTCTAGTCTAGTGGAAGAGAAGGCAATAAACAACTAGATACGTGTCAGTTACTTGAAAAAATGATACAGTGAGAAAGAAGTTTGGGCAAGGGTTTAAATACAAATATATCATACAGGCATACTTCAGGTTTGGTTCCAGGCCACTCCAATAAAGTGATTACTGCAATAAAGCAAGTCACACAATTATTTTAGTTTCCTGGTGCATGTAAAAGTTATGTTTATGCTATACTGTAGTTTAATAAGTGTCCAATAGCATTATGTCTAGAAAACAATGTATATACCTCAATTTAAAATGCTAAAAATGCTAACCATCATCTGACAAAAGCAGTGTTGCCACAAACCTTCAATTTGTAAAAAAAACACATAGCATCTGTGAAGCACAGTAAAATATGGCACACTTGTGTATATATGTATCATATAATATAAACAAATTACAGGGAATTATGATCCTTTGTAATTAGTTTGTTCAGGGGCTTCTGTGAAGAGCTCAGGATATAGTAAGGGATATAGTTAAGATATAGTAAAAAAAAAAAAAACATAGTAAAGGAAAAACAAATGAAATTTATTGATTAACAAGAGCTTGTCTTTCCTGAACACCAAGAAACTTTCCATACACTGTCTCTTTGCATGTGTTCAGGTAAGGTATTTAACCCTCTTCACTGGCCATTCCAAACAAAGAAAAAGCTATCAGTGTAATAATGATATATCTTTCTTAAAACAGTGAAAGTAGGACTAAAATAAAAAAGTCTAATCTCATATGGTCATACACCAACCTGAGTAGAAAAGCAGAGTGGAGAATACATATCTTAGATGAAAACATGAGACAAAAATAATTTGGGGGAGAAGTTACTAAAGATAGTCCAGGTGTGAACTATACTTTCTAAGAGACACAAGAGTATAATATACTTCTTTAAACTCTGATACAAACTTGGACTGCATTAATAGGAATATAATGATCATAGGAAGGAAATCCCACTGCATTCTGTGCTGATTAGAACCCATCTATAGGATAAATTCATGTCTGTGTACACCATATTTCAGGGCAACCCAGACAACCTAGGTATCTTTACAAGAGGACAACTTGGGCGGGGGATGCTCTAGAGAGCGTATCCTATGACATGTTATATAAAGTCAAATACAGAGCTATAGTTTACAAAGAGAATAGAAGAGGTGTATAAAGAGAACCATACTCAATATTTTGTCATAACATATAAGGGAAAAGAATTTAAAAAAGAATATATACACATATATATATATATATATATATATGAATCACTTTGCTGTACACCTGAAACTAACACATTGTAAATCAATTATACTTCAATAAAAAAATAAATTGTTCTTAAAAAAGAGAACTGTTATTTGTATTTACTTTCATCTTAAAATATAAAAATATTAAGCTTTATCATTTCTTAATATATGGATTGACAAAGGTATATTCATGTAATTGACATACAGGTGATACATATACTGTATATATTGGGGCTCTACTAAAAATATACTTTCCTGATAGAGTTGCATAGTCAAAAAATAAATAAATAAAATGAGACCACTGGTCTGGAGAACAGAAGACAAAGAAAATCAAAGATGACTAAGGTTTCATGATAGCTGTCTTCAACATTAGAAGGCTTTTCTTATGGAAGAAGGAATAGATTTATTCTGTGTTTCCTCATAGGAAGAACTAGAATAAGTGGCTAAAAGTCATAGAAATCACCATCTAATATAAGGGAAAACCTAGTAATTAAATTTGTTAAACCAGGGAATAGCTGCTTTGGAAAATAATGAGCTGTGTCTATGCTTTGAGTAGTCAAGACATACAAAGGATCTCTCTATACCATTAAAGTTGTAGAAGGGATATCTGACCGCATAGTAGGCTGAGCTGGACACCTCTAAAGCTACTTCCTACACAGAGATAACTGATGATTATATGAAGTACTTAATATGAACACTGTTGGTATAATAAAGAATTTAACTGGTCTTTGTCTTTGGTTCCTGGAAGGAAAACTCTAAATCCTTGGAATTTTCCCAGTGACAGGAGTGTCTTTGTTATGCTAATGAGGTGACTCAGTGTGGGCCCCTAGATGGCTTCAGGATGGGGACTGGTCATACCAGAAAGACCTACCATGTGATTAGAGGACTAGAGCTTTGAGCCATATGATATCAGCCTAACCTCCTGACTTCCAGGGAGAGGAGGGGGACTGGAGATAGAGTTCAATAACATGGTCAGTCATGCCTACATAGCAAAACCCCAATAAAAACTCTAGACACTGAAGTTACTGCAGCAGGGAGTTCTGGCTAATTAATACACATGTGTGCTGCAAGGCAGATGTGCTCTGATTCCATGGGGAAAGAGCATAAAAGCTCTGCAGTCAGGACCTTCCAGTCTGGAAGCCCTAAGTCTCTTGATTAGGCTATTTCTGAGTTATATCTTTTATAACAAAACTGTAATCATAAGTACAGTAAGTTCCCTACATACGAACCTTCAAGTTGCAAACTTTCAAAGATGCGGACGTGTGTTCACATGTCCAATCACGTAAATTAGTTCACGTGACTGGCGTACCTTGTCACGTGTGTGCACCCTCTACAAGTGGCTGTGCTTTTGTGTACTTTACTATACAGCACTGTATAGAGTACAGTAGCGCAGTATCTTTATTTCAAGCCCAGGATGTCCGGAGGCAAGCGTAAAAGCAGCGGTGATATAGCTGGTACTGCTAAGAAGTGCCAGGAATTGGAGGCCCAGAGAAAGAACGAAGAGAGACAAGAGGAAGAAGAAGTAACTGAAGAACCGAAGAGATTCATGACGCAGGAAATGGCAAGGGGATTTTCTTTATTTGAGGAGGCAGTTAGTTTTGAGGCACAGGACCTGAACGTAGAATGGTACACGAAGGTTGCAACAGCCGTTCAGAATGCAATCCAGGGCTACTGTGTCATCTATGACGAGAAAAGAAGGCCTATTACCCAGACATCACTGGATCATTTTTTCAAGAGGGTAGGTAGAACTGAATCCAGCAAGGAACCAGAACCTGTGCCATCAATGTCAGGCGTGAGTGAAACTGCAGCTTGCCCTCCGTCTCCTATCGCTGACGATCCTTCAGCTCTACCATCTCCCACCTCCTCTCCCCACTCCAGTCAGTAACTCTTCTTGCCTGTTCACTCGATGGCAGCCCCTGGATGCCGGCTGTTGTGCTGCACTACTGTACTTTTCAGGGTACTGTACTGTAAGATTAAAAGTGTTTTATTTTTCTGTGTTTGTATTATTTGTGTGAAAAGCATTATAAACCTATTAGAGCACAGTACTATATAGCCGACTATGTTAGTTGGGTACCTAGGCTAACTTTGTTGGACTTACAAACAAACTGGACTTACAAACACGCTCTTGGAATGGAACTCGTTTGTATGGGTGGGGACTTACTGTATAGTGCTTTCCTAAGTTCTGTGAGTCTAACAAATTATTGAACCTGAGGGGGTCACAGGAACCCCCAAATTTGAAGCAAGTTAGTCAGAAATGTAGGTGACCAGGGGACCTCTGAAGTTGTGGCTGCTGTCTGAAGTAGGGGCAGACCGGTTGGGGACAAAGCCCTTACTTGTAGGATCTGTGCTAACTCTGGGTAGTTGGTGCTAGAACTGAACTGCAATATACTAGCTGGTGTTAGACCAGTTGGAGCTGAAACGGAGTAAGTGTATTTAAACATTTGTAATCTAAAGCTTAGTGTCGAACACAGGCATTCATTTCCTCATAATGATAAAACATACATTCTGTGTATGTATAGTTGTGCATTTCAAAAGGTAAATAAACTCTTCTCAATGAATACTAAATAGATATTTAATGTATGCCAATATTATAAAAATTTCCATAATACTTAGAAAATGATGTTTTTCTCATTTTCTAAAAAGTGAAACAACTTCACAATGAAAAAGAAAGAGCAGAGAGGAAACAGACCTTAACACTTCCCAACAAAGTAATTCTGCCGAAAGTATTACGTAGAAAAGTATCATATCCTTTGTTAACATAGGCTGTAACAATGTAGTATATTAAATATTACCTTATTAAGCCATGTGTTACCTGGTTTACAAATTCATGTCAACCAGTAACTAAACTGAAGGTTTAATATTTAATACTTATTAATAGTTAAAAAAAAAAAATCAGGAAACCCATAAGCAGTTTGTCCCTATCAAATACAGTCAAAACATATTTTCACCTCAGACCATTAATTAAAATAAATTATATTTTATATATTCACTGATAAATTCTAGAAAAAATAAATATTCTTGGACTAATTTAAGTGTGTTTTTCATGTAAAACAGCACAATTAACTTCATGCCAACATTCTACGTTTAATCAGCACACATGAAGTTTACCTGGTTTAACAGTTCGCCCGCAGAGCTGGGGTTGTAGAAGAACTTGTAACATGGCAGGGTTGTTTAAACTTTTCATAATTTGCACTGGATTTGGCTCTGGAAGTAAGCCCTTTTGATTACTGTGCATCTTTGATGAATACAGAAATAGAAAACATTAGAACAAGGATAAGCACAAAGATGAAACTGTAAAGGCTTTTTTCCAGAAATTCTCATTCACCTGATAAGATCTATTTTATGATAACCACAACTTACTTTATATTATATACTTGTTGTATACATTCTACCACAATTCCTAATTATAAGATATTCTACCATACAACATACACTGAAATCCTCATAGAATGTTTCAGTTAAGTAGAAATTGGCTTTAAGAGGACTAATGATTTAGTCAGATAAATCTCTTCATACAAGTAGAAAGATTTCAGGGGAATCTGAATTTATTAACAGGGAGGTAACCTGTTGACACAAGATGAATATTTTGATACTGTAGAAGAACCTTACAACAATGTTGATCTCAAGTTTAATAATGTGGGATGCCTTACAAAGCAACATTTTTCTTATAATAACTGTCTTTAATTCATTAACTTAATCCTCTAATATGAGACAAAGATGAACTGGCCTTACATACATGTCATTGGGTAGCTTCCTAAATATATGAAGTTGTTCTCAGATTTTAAAAGCCAGTCTGATGTAAAAGGAAAACTATGAACTTCCAGCCAGGAGAAAATGGAGAACCGACAAGGACAACTGGATTCCCTCTCTCATCCCAAGCTGTGACATTAAGAGGGAGACGGTGATGGATTGAGAACCTGACACTAAACCCGTGAGAAATCCCTGGACGGACACAAGGTAGTGCCCCAAGAGTGTGAGACAGGCTGGATCCACAGACAGGATAGCTTGGGGAAGGGCCTTCCTCCACATCACCCCCTAGGGATCATGGCTAGGAAAGAGCAGGAAAAGGGCAGCATCAGTCCAGTGACCGCCTAGGAGCAGTGAATTAACAGCAGGGTGCCGTGCAAACTCAGAGACAGTGGGGACCATGTAACACTAGGTAGAGGCACCAAAAACTTCCTTCCCACATCCTCCAACCTTCTCTACTTCCTTCCTCCCACTGGGCAGGGTGGAAGAGTTATAATTGAGGAAGGCAGAACTTGGAAAAGAGCAGGGTTGGGAGAAGAGGTTAAGAGGCTCTAAGGGGCAGGGTTGCCTGGCTGGGGTGGGAAAGGGCTGTGGTCAAGGCCAGATGGTCAGGGCAGAGGTTCTCAGCCCTAGGTTCCTGCCCGCCTTCCCTAAACCCTAGCTGAGACCAGCCTTCAGCACTCCTCCTCCATCTCCAGCCCCTCAACCTCTAAACACTCACATACAAAGAAGCCAACCGCCATACCCACTACCAAAGGAGATATGTATCCACAGAACAAAATAACTAGGCATGGGGAGAATGTAGCCACAAAAACTAAAGGCAACAAACTGAAGCACCTATAAGAGACAAAGCAGAATTAAAGGATAGGAAATAATAAGAACGTTAACTCAACATAACAGACATCCTAAAAAAAAGATAATATATTTTTATTGGTAACATGAAACAAGGACAAGCAGTTATAAAGAACAACCAATTAGAAGTATGAAAAACACAACTGTTAGAGAAAATTAATAGCAGCCATCACTTACTATATATACTTGGCATTGTTCTAAGCATGTTACATGGATTAGATCACTTAATGCCCCAAAACAACTCTATAGGGTTCGTGTTATTACCCCCATTCTATAGGCGAGGAAACTGGAGAAACTCATAAAGCATTATTCTTAACCTCTACTCTGTGCTTTAACAGATAAGTTAAACAGTAGGATATATGAGACTGAAAAACAAAATAATGATCTGAAAGGTCAGGTCAAATAAACTTCCCAGAATACATGAGCAGAGGATAAAGAGGGAAATACAAACAAAGTAGAACATGGTAATGAAAAATGCAAACAAGAGAGAAAGCCAAGGCAATAAAGGGACTAGAAGTCTTAACATCTATATAATAGGAGTCCCTGAAGGATTAGGAAAAAAAGGGAATCTTTGAAGAAGTAATGGCTGACAATTTCCCAGTATTAAAGAAAAATTAAAGACCACAAAATGAAAGGGTTCCAAATATGATATAGAAAAACACACACCTGGTTACATTTTTTTGGTGTGAAATTTAAGAACATCAAACACCCTCCCCATACTAAACACTTCCAGTGAAGAAGAACATATCTCAGAAAAAAGAAAAAAGCCGATTAATATCATCTTCACTCTCAAAGCGTCAACCCTGGATTTAAGAAGGCAACAAATTAATATCTTCAAAGTGCTGCAGGAAAAAAACTTTGAATCTAGATTTTTATATTCAGCTAAGCTATTAAGAAATAAAAAATATTCCCAGCCATACACAGTCTCAAAAGTTTTTACTACATGAAACCCTTTCTGAAAATGAGAAATGAGAATAAATGCATGATGATATTACATGATACATGGAAATTAGCATTTATAATATCACAGTTAATTTTAATCTTGTATACAAAAGGCAGGACCATAAAAACAAAAACATTAAGGTTGGGAATTCCCTGGTGGTCCAGTGGTTAGTACTTGGTGCTTTCACTGCCATGGCCTGGGTTCAATCCCTGGTTGGAGAACTAAGATCCTGCAAAACGTGCAGTGCGCCCTCCCCCCCCCCAAAAAAATTAAGGCAATCCTAAAGTAAAAATGTACTTTATGTATTCCCAATATGGTGGTAGGTGGGGTAGAAGGAAGAAGCAGGATGGAGTTTAGAATGAACTAAGTGGGAAGAAAGAGATACTGATCAACCTAGGGGTGTTAGTAAGTTAGGAACAATCACCAGTAGGATAAAATAGAACATCTCACTCTCGAAGCAGAAGAAGAAAATTCTAATTTATCCAATAGTAGATGGGAAATGAAAACAAAGGGAAAAAGTATAGTTAAAAAAAACATGACAAGTGTTGGTAAACAGTATAGAGGTTCCTCATAAAATTAAAAATAGAACTACCATATGACCCAGCAAGTCAACTTCTGGGTATTTCTCCAAAGAAAACAAAAAACACTAACTCAAAAAGATATATGGACCCCATGTTCATTGCAGCATTATTTATAATAGCTAAGATATGAAAACAACCTAAGTTTCCAAAAATGGATGAACAGATAAAGAAAATGTGGTGTGTATATGTATACAGACAATGGAATATTATTCAGCCATAAAAAAGAATGAAATTTTGCCATTTGTAGTCACATGGATGGACCTTGAGGGTATTATGCTAAGTGAAATAAGTCAGGCAGAGAAAGATGGATACTGTATGATCTCACTTATGTGTGGAATCTAAAAACAAAACCAAAACCAAAACCATAGATACAGAGAACAGACTGATGTTTCCCAGAGGGAGGGGGTGGAGGGTGAGTGAAATGGTAACGGTCAAAAAGTACAAACTTCCAGTTATAAGAGAAATAAGTCATGAGAATGTAATGTACTGCACAGTGACTATGACTACAGCTCATAATACTCTACTTCATATTTGAAGGTTGCCAAGAGAGTAGATCTTAAAAGTTCTCATCACAAGAAAAAGAAATTTTGTGATTCTGTGTGGTGACAGATGTTAACTAGACTTACTGTGGTGATCATTTCACAATATATACAAATACTGAATCATTAGTTGTACACTTGAAATCTAACATAATGTTGTATATCAATTATATCTCAAAAGAAATCTATATCAGAAGAATAGCTTTTAAAAATTCCTAGGTGGGTATAAACTGGAAAAAAAAACTAATAATTAAGCTAAAAGGAAATCATAACAAAAATTTGAAACATTCATAATATAAAATTTATGACACATAGGTATAGCATTAGTTATAGAAGTAAGCTTACTTTAACTATGTTCATCAGAAAACAATCTAGGTTGAAAACAGAGGAGCTAACCACGGATAACATTAAAGATGGGTGGGGGTGGGGGGTGGGAAGAGTAAATCCAAAGAAGAAAGAAGCAAGGAGGTTATAAAGATAGGGCAAGAATAAGCAAAAGATAGAAAAAAGAGAAATAATGAACAAAACAAAAGCTGTTTCTTTAAAAGGCAAAATAAATGGTTTGCAAGACTGATCAAGGGAAAAAAAGGAAATGCAAATAAATAAAATATACGATAAAAAGAGGAGACTAGACATGACAAATTTTAAATAAAATTTTATAAATAGCTATGTGCCAATAAATTTAAAAACTCAGACAAAGTGGATAAATTTGTAGAATATAATCAAATGCCACATAGAGCACACAGAGAAAAATAAAACTAATAAACCTAATATCCACAGAAGAAATTTAAGTGGTAATCAATGATTTCCTTCTGGAAGAGGCTCAAGGAGTAAGTCTACACGGTTTCATAGATGAGATCTCTCAAACTTTCAAAGAACGGATGACCCCGATTTTATACAAATTGATCCATGAAATGGAAAGAAAAGGAGAAGGGGGAGAAAAATATGTAAATCATTTAATGAGGTCAATGTTCTCTTGATTCCAAAATTAAGTAAAAATGGTACCCAAAAATTTAAGCATTTTCACTTATGAGCACATTTGCACATATACCAAATAACAAATTTTATTATCCAATAAAATCAAACAATGCATAGGAAAAAAATCATTATCAATTAGGATTTACAACATAAGGATAGTGTAATATTAGAAAAACCTATCAATTGGATTCAGCACATTAATGAACTTAGAAAGAAATCACATAAAATTATCGCAATAGTTGCAGAAATACTCTGATAAACATCAATACCTACTTATGATTTTTTTTTTAAATCAGAAAACTTGATAAAGGGTATGTACCAAGAACCTACAGAAAAAAAAATCAATGCAGCACATTACTTTTAAGACTGAGAAAAACTTAAGATTCCTCATGTTACTAATACCTAATCACGAAGGGCCCTGTATGCCATGGTAAGGAACTGCACTTATGCACGCATTAAAGAATATTAAGCAAGAGAATGACATAATCTGGTTTGAGGACGAGAAAGATCACTCTTGTGGCACCGTGGAAGATGGGTTAGAATGGGGAAGACGAACGACATGGCAACCACATAGCAGGTTATTCGAACCATCAAGGTGAGAAAAATGAGATCCTGAGTAAAGTAACAAAGATGCTGACAAGTCTCAAGGATTTAATAGTTACCAGGAGGTGGAACTGAAAGGATTTGCTAATATTCTCGACATCTTGATCTGGGGAGTAGGTGAAGACGACCAATCATGATTAACTGAGTTTTTAATTCGGACAGTTCTAGTTTGAATGAACTGATGCCATACATAGATATTACAGAACACAGAAAAGCAGGTCCCAGAGAAAAATAGTTTTCTTTTGGAAATGTTGAAATTGAACTATTTATATAACATAAAAAGGGGCTGTTTAAATATCATTTGGAAATACAGATCTAGTGCTTAGAGCAATTGGGTCCAAAAATATATGCTTGGAAAAATCATCACTGATAGGCAATAACTAAAACCACTGGAGTGATGAAGAGGAAGAAAGTGAGGAGGCCAAATACAGAAGCCTACTGATAGCAGCCCTTCGGAAAAGAGAAGAAAGGGGTGGGATGGTTAGACAGGTAGGAAACAAACGGTAGGCAGAATTCAAGGTAGTAGGCGGTTGGTCTTATTTTTTTTTTTAGTATTTATTTTATTTATTTTCCTTATTTTTTATTTTTCTTAGCTGCATTGGGTCTTAGTTGCGGCACACGGGATCTTCGTTGAGGCATGCAGGATCTTTCACTACTTTTCTCTCTAGTTGTGGCGCGCGGGCTCCAGGGCGCGTGGGCTCTGTAGTTTGTGGCACGCGGGCTCGCTCGTTGAGGCGCGCGAGCTCAGTAGTTGTGGCGCGTGGGCTTAGTTGCCCCACGACATATGGGATCTTAGTTCCCAGACCAGGGATCGAAGCCACGGCCCCTGCATTGGAAGGTGGATTCTTTACCACTGGACCACCAGCGAAGTCCCAGGAGGTTGGTTTTAAATGTTCCAAAGAAACCAGGCAAAGAAAGACTGAAAAGTACCTTTTCGGCTGAATATTAAGAAATTCCTGTTAATCTTAAAGAGAAAAGATTCACCTGAATAGTGGCGGCAGAAACTAGATTGCACTGGACTGAGAGGGAAATGAGAAAAGAAGAAAAGGTGATGAGTGGGACCTAATTGTTCAAGAAGCTCCAGCTGTGAGGGAAAAGTATTACAAAGGCTCGTATTTAGAGAGGATATTTAAAGGAAAAGATTTGAGCGTATTTATAAGCAGATGGGATAGAGCTAGTGAACAAGTGAAAGTAAGTAGAAAGGTGAGGATGAAGATCCTTGAGGATGGGGGACATGGGCATGAGCCCCTGCTTTGGCAGGAGGAGGCACAGCCCTCCCTCCGAGAGAACAGGGACCTTTGTTTTGTTCACTGATGAATCCTAAACATCTCTAACATACCTAGCATGCAGTGGGTACCCAAAAAGTATTTATGGAATGAATGCTATTTAAGAGAAAAAATGGGGGCACTTTTTCTGGGGGAGTGTGAGAAAAGTTGAATGAATGAGTCCAGCACATGGCCTTTATATTTCTATAAAGTAGGAGCCACGATCATCGGATAGAAAGAAGGACAAAGACAGGAAAAGAGTGAAGATTTGAGAGAGTCACTGTAGAAAATGGAAAAGAGTGGCTGATGAGAGATAGCTAGTTTTGCTGGGGGATCAGCTATAAACAAATGCCAGACATTTGTAAGGCCACCAAGCCACCTAGTTGTTTCTTTTTCTCCAAGAGGACAGGGTGTGCCACCTGCAAAAGTGGGTGACTAGATGTATTCGGAATTGGAAACGCAGCAACTGTGCCATGTGCACAAAAATGAGGCGCCACCTCCCACTACTTCTACTATGGATACTTATGAACACTGAAAAAGGGGGCACCTTGCACTCAAAACTTACAGAACAGGAACTCACACATTTACTGAATAAATGAAATTTCCTCAAAATTTTTTCTTGAGATGAATACACGTCATGAAACACAGTTTCTTCTTTCGTATTGACTCCTGGCTTGATTTGGCAGGGGTATCATTTAGCCAGTCAAAAAAAAAAAAGAAGGGTATCTTTACATAAAAAAAATATAATGAAGGTCCAATCAATGACTGACCAGTTTGGATAGATTAAAATACTACTTGAATTTTTTTATATCCTAAAAAAAGAACAAACTTACCACGCGTTGAGCTGCTATCAATGCCGCTAATGTACTTCGCCCTGGTGCTCCCGGGGCACAGAAGGAAACTTGAACTTTGCTTCCCTTGATGGTCATACCATCAGCTGTTTGTTGAACCTCTTCGGCGTGCTCCGCAGTGCTGTATTCAACCACCGCAAAGCCACCGACGCGACTACCTTCATCCTGCACAAGCTGATGGGAGACATTTATTAAAAAGGGAATTCTAATATTTAGCTAGAGATACTTATTTACAAGTATGTCATCTAAAAACTCAAGGACAAATGTTTCAGAGCATGACACCGGTGAAAATAATGTATCCTTTCCTTCTGAAAATAAAAGTTTACTAGTTGGGTAGATGTAGTCCTTCTAGAAGATGGGAAGAGTAAGATTCTGTCCGGTTTCTTTTCCCTTCTTTGAATCTCTGATTTATTTTAAAAGTCAATGTTCAAATGATAATAGTCCCTATATATTAAGATATATATATAACTGATAATTTATAGAAAAATATGGGACACAATAATTAAAACTTTCTTTAAAATAAATTCACCAGATACACAGACGATGAAACATGCTGAACAATTACTGGATCATATATCTATGTAAAATAACATTTGCATTATCAAGAGAAGAAAGGTACAAGGAACCACATTCAAAGTTTATTTCAATATTTTAGGCAGATCCCAGGAATTTGGTCAAGTATACCAAAGCAAACCTTATTTAGGAAAACTGTGCCCCAGGTTTGTTTAAAATACCATATTCAGGACAAAACCTTTTTCTGAATGTGCCCTAAATAAACTCCTGCAATGCAGAACTCAATTTATTTCCAGTCACCCACCTGTAAGAGTGTAAAAGAAGATACTAAAGTCCTGGATCTGTAAAGACTGGTACAAAGAGCAAAAGTAAGAACAAAATAAGACACTAAAAAGTTTCTAGAGCAAAAGTAAGAACAAAATAAGACACTAAAAATTCCTAAGTGTTGAACACGTCTGAATCATCTTAAACACACTGATGCTATAAAGTGATAAATGTGATAAAATTCAGCTTCGTATGTCTTTGAGAAGACACATCTACAATACTTCTATTTGAATTTGGCATCCCATAAATTGATACTACAATTAAATCATTTTCCAGTCCTTTTTAGTTTCTTTTCTTATTTTTGAAGCTTTTTGTGTAGTAGACCGAACTTCTATTTTTTCTTCACATTCTCCCTTCCTTTTAAAACTGCCCTCAAATATTTTTTTCCTCCATAAAACTTCTTCCATTTGCATGGGAGAAAGGAAAAATATCTACCTCTTCCAAACATTTCTCCTACAACCTCATTCCTTTTAACCAAACCAAATCTCAAAATCAGATTTGTAGAAGCCATTAGTCCCACTGGTCCCTTCTGACCACGAGGTAAGAAGACTGTGTCTTCCATATAGTCTATGTCAACCTACCAAGCGAGAGAGCCTGAGTTTAACAGATCTACTGATAAAGGCATTGTAAAGTGGCTTTAGTAACCTTTTGAAAACTTTTAAAATATTTTTATTATTCCTGGTTCATTATAACCTTCATGCCAAATAAATGACACTATCATTTTAAGTCTTTCAAAAGACAAAGTCATTTTAATTCCATAGCGTCAGCAGTTTTAAAGAAGAATATTTACATTCAGTATGAGAGCCATTTAAATATGTAATGGCCTGACTTGTGATCTAGTGAATTTTCCATTATTTTGAAATATTTTAACAGAAGCTAAATGATCACTCACAATTATTGTAATGTTTTGATTTTTTTTTACCAGATGGAAAGCTAGACTAGATAACCTCTCAGTTGTATACAGTATATATTTTTGCCTATTTAGTAGAATATATTTAATTTTACTCAAAGTGCTTGAAAATTCTTACCAGTGTTGTCAGTTTTCAGGATCTTCTCTAAATGTCTCATTACCATGACCCCATTAAGATAGAATAACGCATTCTTTTTACACCTCCTAACACTTTTCTATTTTCCATCGTATCAGTCTTCATACAGGATTTACAATTATCTGCTTACTTGTCAGTCTCTTCCACAAACTTTTGCGGTATTAAGAGAGTATCTTTCTATTCTCTACATTTCCGACATTTAGCAATATAGTGTCTGGCACTGAGAAGGTGATAAACAAAATGTGGATGGATAAAGGGATCAATGCATGAATGGTTCAAGAGTGGATGGAATGAGAAGGTGGATGTGTTAAGTGATGGGTTTGCTAAGACACAATTATATAAAGACAATATAGTTTGGCCCATCAACAAAAGGGACTGATTTAAAATTTACCATCATATGAACTGGGAGATTGGGACTGACATATATACACTAACATGTATAAAATGGATAACTAATAAGAACCTGCTATATAAAAAAATAAAATTCAAAAATAAATACAAAAATAAATAAAAATAAAATAAAATTTACCAAAATAAATAAAATTTACCATCATATTAAAGTGTTCATTACAGACTCAATTAGAATTAGATTATCCATTGTGATATTTACATAGGTATAATAAATACTTGAGTGCATGCAGATACATATGCAGGCATTTTAAAATATTGCAAATGATGACTTAAAAATACATACCTGGCAAAACACAGGTTTATGGATACTGGAAAAGAACTGCAACAGCTCCTCTGAATCCCTGTAGTCACTAGGGAGTTTATCTATACAAAGGCACTTAGAATGAATGAGCTCTGCGGCCAAGAGATTAACATCCATCCACTGTGCAAAGACAGCTGATGCTCCCAACTGTTTACCCAATAGCTCCAATCTAGCCTTTGCAGCAAAGTCCTTTTTCATGTATTCCACAAATCCATAGCCTTTGGAATGGCCAGTAACTTCACTGTAGACCAGAAAACATCTCTCGACATTTCCATAAGCACGAACAAGTTCTTCAAACTCTTCTAACGTAAAAGAAGTGGGCAAGTTGGTAACACATAGCAAAGCATCTGTTGGCTGGAGCTGGACTATTAAGTCTTTTCCTCGAAATGAATGTTGATGAAACATCTGAATTGCATTCTGGGCTTGTTCTCCATTCAATAATGTAACAAAAGCTGCAAGAAGATAAAATGAACGAGAGTTTTCTGAGCCAGTGTTTACAAGCTTTTCTGACCATGACCCACAGTAAGGAAATACATTTTATACCTGTGCCTCAGTACATACATACATATATATATTTCCGAAACAAAAGTATCAGGAGATAACACTTCTATCATGTGCAATGCACTCTGATATTTTATATTCTATTTCATTATTTTTAAATGCTGACACCCTCACTTAACTAATTTCATGACCAGTAACTCAAACAGTATACAAATTATATTAGGAGCTCCACTCTAAGATACCACAATATTCTGGGGGTGGGGTGGGGTGGGGTGGGGTGGGTAATCTTTTCAAACTACATACAGACTTGATATTTTTCCTCAGTTAACACGTGATGCAAAATTTTATGAACTTTTATTTCTTCTCAGAGAGTTCTAAAAGACCCTATTTGATAACAAGAACCTAAAAAACAAGGGCAGAGCAAAAAGACACCAAAATGCCCAGAGGAAGACAATTCTCCAATTCATGTATATGTTTCCTTAAAATAAAATTAATTACATTGAAACAACAAACACACACACACACACACAATTTGGTATGCTTTTTGGATGAACAATATGGTATGAAAAGATCACAGGATTATTATGATATTGACAAGTAGCTTAACTTTGAATCTTTGGTAAAACAAATCCCCCCAAAATTAAAAAATCTGTCCTGTCTACCTAATGAAGCTGTTCCAGCATTAAGCAACAAATACACATGCCAATTTGTAAAATCTAAAACATGATACAATTATAAAGTTCTAAATCAATGAAATATCACACAGACATGCGTATCCGGTAAGATTTTTGAGCAATATTATATGAAAAATTTAAAACCCCAAATAAAAGAAACAACACAGGACAAACCACAAACACACTGCTCTCTCAACCTTCCTACCTCTCCCTCTTCTCTCCCGCTCTGGAACACACAGTGGAGTTGCTCCATATGAGCAGCTAACTTACCCAAATTCAATGATAACAACATGGCAAATATGTACAAAGCAAGAGAGAAAGAAGAATTTAAACAGTGTGGACAATCCTGCCTGTCATTTCACTCAATCTGCTCTTCCCTCAGCTGGTCTTAGTGCCCACGCAGCTCTCAGACTGAGCATCTCACCACACTTTAACATTTAAAGGAACACATTTTTCATTTAACATGATCTCCACATACAAGGAAACTACTTACAAAGGAATAGCTAGCTCTTCCAACACTAAGGGGGAAAAATGGCTTTGCTCCACTTATTGAGAGAATATCTCTTGGTTTCCAATAAACCCTTTTAAAGAACTTGAGTTACTTTGATTTTATGCCTTTCTTCCCTTATGCTGACACAGAATACCATTTAATGATATTTTGCTAAAACCAGCAAACAAGCCAACAACAATTTGTAAATACTGGTTATGTTTCCTATACCAGCTCATAAGCTCATCAGCTCATGTTTGATTTGAATTCTCTGGGTATTTGAAACCGTTAACCATTCCCTTCCTTAACTTCCTTGATAAAGTCCTTCCTGATTTTCTTCATACCTGTCCAAGCGCTCCTTCTTCCATTTCCTTTGCTAGATTTGTCTCCACTCACACCACTGACAACTGTAAGGTGGTAATCCTTTCTTTTTTATCGGGGTAGAGTTGTTTTACAATGTTGTGTTAGTTTCTACTGTACAGCGAAGCGGAGTTCCCTGTGCTATACAGCAGGTTCTTATTAGTTACCTATTTTATACATATTAGTGTATATATGTCAGTCCCAATCTCCCAATTCATCCCACCTTACCCCTCCCACTTTCCCCCCTTGGTGTCCATACGTTTGTTCTCTACATCTGTGCCTGTTTCTGCCCTGCAAACCGGTTCATCTGTACCATTTTTCTAGATTCCACATATATGCGTTAATATACGATACTTGTTTTTCTCTTTCTGACTTACTTCACTCTGTATGACAGTCTCTAGGTCCATCCACGTCTCTACAAATGACCCAGTTTCGTTTCTTTCTATGGCTGAGTAATATTCCATTGTATACACGTATGTAAGGTGGTAATCCTTAAGGTTGCTTCTTGGCAGAGTCACACACAGTGACAGCCATATGACTGTGCCCAGCAGCCCTGAGCCATCAACCTCTCTTCTCTATGCCCTCTTCCCCTGGGCACTCATGTCCATGCCCATTTATTCAGTCTCATGTACCAGGTACTGTGTTGGGCACTGGAAAGGAGTTGGTGAACAAAACAAATAAGATCCCTTTCAACAAGGACCTCACAATCCAATAGAGGATGATAGAGATTTGACAGAGTTTACAAGTGTAATGTTATCAAAGAGGAAGTATGAGGGCTATGGAAGCAATTAAACAGAGCAAAATGGCTAGGCTGGGGGCTCCCAGAAAGCCTCCTATACCCTGTTAACTCTTAAATCTACGTTTCTAGTCCTCAGTTCCACATATATCCACGTACTTATTCACACATGACCAAACATAACTCACAATCTTCATCCTCTCCCTGCCATTCCCCTAAAATCCCAACATTGTTCAGTTTCCTTTATTCTCTATTTCAGTTGCTAGCATCACAACGCACAAATCAGAAACCTGGGAGTTACCCTAGACCCTATCTCCTTTAACTCCCACATAAAAGGAATCCTCAAATTCTACCCTCCAAATAGGTCTTGAATTCATCCTCTTTTCTTCATTCTTCTAGCTTTTTTTCTTTTTCCACAATGACAATAAAGCGATCTCTCAAAAACAAAAGTTTAATTGTGCCTGTTTACTGCCTAAAATGCAATCATTTGGTATCACCAATGAAGCCAAGCCTCAGCGCAGTTATCATGTCCTACCAGGCCACTTTTTTTTTTTTACCATGATCAAGTTTGGTTTATTTCAGGAATGCAAAATTAGTTTTATTTTAAAATAGCAATCAAGGGTATATGGGGACACGTGCACACACACAGCCAATTCACCCTGTCACACAGCAGAAACCAACACAACACTGCAAAGCAACCACACTCCAACAACGATGTAAAAATAAATAAATGAATAAATAAAATAGCAATCAATAAGTCGCCACATTACCAGCACAGAAAAGAAAAATCACAGAGTATCTTAGTAGATGCAAGAAAAGATATGTGATAAAATTCAAAGTCCATGCAGGATAAAAATTCTTGGCAATCAGTGGAAAAGAAGGAAACATCCTTTATCTGTTAAAGAATGTCTATAAGGAACCTACATCAAAATTAACGGTGAAAGCCAAAACCATTTACTCTGAGATAGGGAATAAGATAAGGGCTCTTGTCTCACTAGTTTTATTAACATGGAATGAAGGTCTTTGCCAGTGCAGTAGGACAAATGCAAGAAGTAAAAGACACAAGGGTTAAGAGGAGAGAAATAAAGCCTGTGTGAATGATACGTTTGAGTGTGTAAAAAATTCAAACGAACCCAACAAAGAATTAGAATATGTAAGTTTACCCAGGTTGCCTACCAGGCCCTTTTGATCTGACACCAGCCTCAGTAACTGCCACACTTCCCTTCCCCACCACATTTCTTTATCCTCTAACGACACTGAGTTGTTTGTAGCTCCCTAGACCGCAACTTGTTTCAAGCATCTATATGTTACACATGTAATTCCCCTGCCTACGAGATCTCTCCCAATATCTTCAGCCACTCAAACCTTTTAGTTGGCTTTCAAATCCAGCCCAGAGGGTAATGCATCAGGATCTCCAGGAAGCATTCCCTGATGTTCTCTGCCAGTTAGAGTTAACCCTTGTTTTATTATACCTCTGTATTTTGAACATTGAATGGATTATTGCACACATCACACTTTATTATAATCTATTTGTTTAGATGCCTGCTATCCTATCAACTGTGAGCTCCCTAAATTGCTAATGAATATATCTCCATCAGCTACCATAGTGCCAGGCACACAGTAGAGGATCTGTAAGTGTCAACTGAATGGATGAATGTATACATGCATAGATTAACTAGTACGTTTTAAAACTGACAACTTCTTATTTTCCTTCCCTCAGGTATCTGCATTTGCACAACCCAAATAAGACATTTGATGGTAGAATTTAGATAACATAATGAAGCAAATTTAAAAGTCCAGGCAGTAGGAAAAAGAGGTCATTGATTCTCTTCTATAGCTTCTTCCACTTCTTTGCAAGGCCATAAATTCTCTAAAAAAAATGTCCAATTTTCTCACATTGACTCTGTGGAAGTGAAAGATGTCACTCTACAGAGAAAAGGCTATAAGGGATTTGGAGATGAGTTCTGTTTCCATTTTCCTACCAAAATTTTAATATTCGACGATTGGTCCCAATCCTTTCACAAGTCACAATTTTATTTATCCTTTTGCCATTGCTTGCTCCATTAGTTTATTATTGGGACAAATTTGATGGCAAGCATGCAAAAACTTTTTTCCTTAATGTATCCTATTTTAATACAATTATTTCTTCTTATTTATAACAGAGAGCTCTGGTTTTAAGGTCACAGTTTATAACTGTAGCCATCCTTTATTAATCTATTAATTATTATCTGTTTCTTCAAACACCACCATAGCTCCTGAAATCCAAGGCAATGTCATTTAATACAATTACTGAGTTTCTTCGTTGTATTATTCTAGTGGGTGATTTTGGCTTTGTAGTATACATCTTTAACTTAACAGTTACCATGAAGTGATACTGGTCTCTTTGTCTATAATCTAAAAACTTTACAACAGTGTACTTCCATTCCTCCCCTCCCAACCTTTGTATTGTTGCCATGCATTTTATTCCTACATGTGTTATAACCTCTACAATATAGTGTTATTATTTTCACTTTAAACAATTATCTTTTAGAGATCTGAATATTAATAAAACAGTCTTTACACACATAAAGACAACATCTGGTATTCTTCACTTTTTTGTGTAGATCCAGATTTCCATCCAGCATCATTTTCTCCGTGCTTTATTAAAGGACTTCTTTAAATACTTCTTATAATGCAGGTCTGATGGTGATGAATTCTTTCAGCTTTTATATGATTGAAAAACATCTTTCTTCACGCTCATTTTTAAAGGATATTTTTTGGTGGGTAAATAATTCTGTGGGATTTTTTGAGGTATAAATGACATAACATTATATTAGTTTCAGGTGTACAATTAATCCAATATTTGTATATGCTGTGAAATAATCACTGCCATAATTCCAGTTAACATCCATCACCATACATAGTTACAAAAATTTGTGGGGCGGGGGGGGTGGATAAGAACTTTTAAGATATACTTTCTTCACAACTTTCAAATATGCACTATAGTATTATTAATTATAGCAACCACGCTGGGAACTTCCCTGGTGGTCCAGTGGATAAGACTCTGTGCTCTCAATGCAGGGGGACCGGGTTTGATCCCTGGTCAGGGAACTAGATCCTGCATGCATGCCGCAACTAAGAGCCTGCATGCCGGAACTAAGAGCCCACATGCCACAACTAAAGATCCCGCATGCAGCAATGAAGATCCCATGTGCCGCAACTAAGACCCGGTACAGTAAAATCAAACAAACAAACAAACTATAGTAACCATGCTATACATTACATCCCCATGACTTATTTTATACGGAAATTTATACCTTATGACTCCCTTCACCCATTTCGCCAACCCCTATCCCTAGCCTCTGGCAACCACCAATTGTTCTCTGTATCTATGAGCTCATGTTTTTTGTTTTTTGGTTTTTTTAGATTTCACCTATAAGTGAGGTCCTACAGTATTTGTCTTTCTCTGACTTATTTCACTTAGCATAATGCTCTCAAGGCCCATTCATCTTGTCACAAATGGCAAGATTTCATTCTTTTTTAAGGCTAAATAATATTCCATTGTCTATATACACCACATCTTCCTTATCCATTCATCCATCAGCAATCACTTAGGTTGTTTCCATGTCTTGACTATGGTAAATAATACTGCAATGAGCATGGGGGTGCATATATCTTTTTGAGTTACTGTTTTCGTTTTCTTCAGGTTAATAGCCCAAAGTGGAATTGCTGGACAAATGGTAGTTCCATTTTTAATTTTCTGAGGGATCTCCATACTGTTTTCCAGTGGTTGCACCAATTTCCATTCCCACTAACAATGCACAAGAGTTTCCTTTTCTCCACATCCTCTCCAGCACTAAGTTCTTGTTGTCTTGATAATAGCTATTCTAACAGGTGTGAGGTGATATATAATTGTGGTTTTGATTTGCATTTCCCTGATGATTAGTGATACTGAACACCTCTCCATGTATCTGTTGGCCATCTATATGCCTAATTTGGAAAAATGTCTATTCAGATCCTCTGCCAGGTTTTGTTGTTTTTTTTTTTTCCGGTACGCGGGGCTCTCACTGTTGTGGCCTCTCCCGTTGCGGAGCACAGGCTCCGGACGCGCAGGCTCAGCGGCCATGGCTCACGGGCCCAGCCGCTCCGCGGCATGTGGGATCTTCCTGGACCGGGGCACGAATCCGTGTCCCCTGCATCAGCAGGTGGACTCTCAACCACTGCGCCACCAGGGAAGCCCCTCTGCCAGGTTTTTAATCAGACTGTTTGTTCCTTTGCAATCGAGTTGTATGAGTTCTTTATATATTATGGATATTAGCCCCTTATCAGATATATGATTTGCAAATATTTTCTCTTATTAAGTAGGCTGCCTTTTCATTTTAATGGTTTTCTTTGCTGTGCAGAAGCTTTTTAGCTTGATGTAGTCCCACCTGTATATTTTTACCTTTGTCGCCTTTGCTTTAGTGTCAAATCCAAAAAATCATCACCAAGACTGATAGGAACAAGCTTACTGCCTATGTTTTCTTCTAGGAGTTTTATGTTTTCAGGTCTTATATTCAAGTCTTTAATCCATTCTGGGTTTATTTTTGTATACGGTGTAAGATAGTGGTCCAATTTCATTCCTTTGCCTGTGGCTGTCCAGTTTTCCCAACACCGTTATTGAAGAGACTATCCTTTTCCCATTGTATATTCTTGGCTCCTTTGTCCTAAATTAATTGACCATCTATGTGGGGGTTTATTTCTGGGCTCTCTATTCTTTTCCATTGATCTATGTGTCTGTTTTCATGCCAATACCGTACTGATTACTATAGCTTTATATTACAGTGTGAAATCAGGAAGTGTGATGGATCCAGTTTTGTTCTTCTTTCTCAAGACTGCTTGGGTTATTCAGGGTATTTTGTGGTTTCATACAAATTTAAGGATTATTCTATTTCTGTGAAAAATGCCAATGGAATGTTTGATGGGATTGCACTGAATCTGTAGATTGCTTTCAGTAGTGTGGACATTTTAACAATATTAATTCTTCCAACCCATGACAATGGAATACCTTCCGTTTGTCTTCAATTCCTTTCATTAATGTCTTAATAATTTTATGGTGATCTTTTTTTTCTTTCAGCAAGGAAAGAAAAGGTGTTGCCCCATGGTCTTCTCATTTGCATTGTTTCCAATAAACATGCATCGTCCTTATCTTTTTCCATCTAAATAATATGCCCTTTTTGGGGGGCACTGTTAAGATTTTTCTCTTTATTACTAATTGCAAACAATTTGATTACAAATGTACCTTATTGTAGGTTTTTTTGTGTTTTTGTGCTTGAGGTTGGTTAAACTTTGGGGATCTCTGGGTTTAGAGTTTTCATCAAATTTGGAAAAAATTCAGCCATTAATTCTTTAAATATTTTTACTGTACTACTTGCTCTCTCTTACAGAGACTCCATTACTCCATTAGGACTCTTGAAGTTGGCCCAAAGTTGACTGATACTCTGTTCATGTGTTATAGTCTTTTTTTCCTCTGCTTCATTTTTGTTGTTTCTGTGTATTCACATTCACTAATCTGTTCCTCTACAATGTCCACGCTGCTAGTTAATCCCATCCACCCATCCCATTTTTCATCCTGGACATTGTAGTTTTCACCTCTAAAAGTGTGAGTTAAGTATATTTTAATATCTTCCATCCTCTATTTAATATGTTCAATTTTTACTATAAATTCTTGTACATATGAAACACAGTTATAAAAACTGTTTTAATGTCCATTTTCATTAATTCATCTGCTTCAATTCTAGGTCAGTTTTGATTGATTGGTTTTTCTCATTATGGGTTGTATTTTCCTGCTTCTTTGCCATATCTGGTAATTTTTAATTGGATACCAGACATTGTAAATTTTTACCTTGCTGGGTACTGGAATTTTTTGTATTCATATAAATATCCTTGAGTTTTGTTCTAGGTTGTGGTTATCAGGAACGGGCTTGATCCTTTCTGGTCTTGTTTTTAAATTTTTAGTATCGTTAATCTAGAGTCAGTTTTCTCCACTCTTGAAACAAAACACTTCTGAATACTCCTTCTAATCAACCACCAGTTATGCTGTCTATCATCCTCACTGGTAGGAACAGCACCATTCCCAGCTGTAAAGCCTTCGTCAATATTTATAACATTGAAGTTGTACATAACCTACAAACCCAGTAATTCACTTGTGGAGAAACAGTTGCAATGTATATTAGAAGACAAGTAAAAGCATATTCATTGCAGCATTTTTTAAAATGCTGGAAAAGTTAAAGCTTCCTAAATGCCTATCAGTAATGAATAGATTTATCGATGGTAATAAATTGACAGGACAGAATGATATGCAGTAGTTTAAATCAATGAATTAGAGCTATAAGTATCAATGTGGAAAGATCCAAAAAACAAAATAGAGGTTAAGAAAAAAAAAAGCAAGTTGCTAAATGAAAAAATACAGTAGAATGCCATTTACATTTAGCTTTTAAAAACACCACGTACAACACTGTTAACTTTACATATAGTAAAATTTCAGGCATTAGATGGGATGCCTTGGCAAGAAACAGCTCCATAATTTCAATGGCTTAACAAAAGGGGTTTTTTTTCTTGTTGCTTTTCATGCTGCATATCCCATGCTGAAAGGAAGGAAGGAAGGAAGGAAGGAGGCTTTGCTCATTATAGTCACTCTGGGACTATGTTTAAAGAGGTTCTATAACCTTCCTCAATCACTTTAGCAAGTGGAGGGGTGAGCAGTGAATCACATGCTAGCTCTGAAATCTTCCACCTGGAGGTGGATACATGCCATTTCCACTGCACTTCATTAATCGAAAAGCAAATCACATGTCCATTGGTAACTTCAAAGAGGAACAAGGGAGCACTATCTTACCTCATGACCAGAAGAAAAAGAAAAAGAATTTGTGAACAGCTCTAATGATTACCACAATTAATCATTAGAGGGAGGGAGGAAATGGAATCAGAGAGGGGTAGGAACTTAATTTCATCTTTAACTATAATGTCTTTTTTACAGTTTTTTTATAAGTCAGAAAAAATAAATGCAGAATTCCTGACCATACTATCAGAGGTATTCATTCAGTAGTACTACATTAGGGCTCTAGCATGTATGTAATATTTTTAAAGACAAAAGAATACTTTAAAAAAACTTTTTAAATTGAAGTATAATTGACAAATAACATTAGTTTCAAGTGTACGACATAATGATTCTTTTTTATTGGCCAAGCCACATGACATGTGGGATATTAGTTCCCCGAACAGGGATTGAACCCACACCCCCTGCAGTGGAAGCACAGAGTCTTAACCACTGGACTGTCGGGGAAGTCTCTCATAATGATTTGATATTTTTATATATTGTGATATAGTCACCACAGTAATTCTAGTTAACATCTGTCACCATACATAGTTAAAACTTTTTTTCTTGGGATGAGAACTTTCAAGATCTACTCTCTCAGCAACTTTCAAATATGCAACACAGTATTATTAACTGTGACAAAGAGTCACCATCCTTATATATTACATCCCCAGTACTTCTTTATTTTATAACTGGAAGTTTGTACTTTTTGACTTCCTTCACCCATTTCATCCACCCCTTACAAAAAACATTTTAAAAGCATAAAATACTTCAATAAAACATTTGCTAATTTGGGAGTCGGTATATATATAATGGTTATATCATCCTCCATACATTTTCTTATTTTTTTATCATCTCAAAGAGATGTTTTTAAACATCTACATATCGTATGTACACAAAGAAAATAATCTAGTTTAGGCTTTTAATCTCACAGATATAAAACTAATGTGCAGAAAAATTAAACGATTTTCCCAATTTGTATAACTAAAGGTCAAACCACATAATTTACTAAGTCCAGTAATATATTATTAAAACTGAAGGATACTTAACATATAAAAATCACTCATTAAAATGTTACAACATAAAAAAAAAAAGTTACAACATATAACATTAGAACATTCATTATAAAAATTCATAAAGCTGTAGTAATATTATATTATTTATTTATATTTTGAAAAACCAATGCAAATTCATTATTTTGCCTAATTGTTTATTGAGGTATAGTTGATTTACAATATTATATTAGTTTCAAGTGTACATCATAGTGATTCAAATGTTTATAAATTATAAACAGGTCTATCCATGTGTTGCAAAAGGCAAAATTTCTTTCTTTTTTTATGGCTGAGTGGTATTCCATTGTACATAGTACCACTTCTTTTTTATCCATTCATCTCTTGATGGACACTTAGGTTGCTTCTATATCTTGGCTATTGTAAATAGCTGCTATGAACATTGGGGTGTGCATGTATCTTTTTGAATTAGTGTTTTCACTTTCTTCAGATATTTACTCGGGAGTTGAGTTGCTGATCATACGGTAGTTCTATTTTTAGATTTATGAGGAACCTCCTTACTATTTTCCATAGTTGCTGCACCAATTTACATTCTCATCAATAGTGCCCAAGAGTCCCTTTCTCCACATTCTTGACAACATTTGTTATTTGTACTCTTTTTTATAAGAGTCATACTGACAAGTGTGAGGTAATATCTCACTGTGGGTTTGATTTGTAGTTCTCTGATGATTAGTGATGTTGAGCATCTTTTCATGCGGCCTGATGGCCACCTGTATGTCTCCCTTGTAAAAATGTCTATTCAGGTCTTCTGCCCATTTTAGTTGGGTTGTTCGGTTTTTTGACATTGAGCTGTACGAGCTGTTCATATATTTTGAATATTAATCACTTACCAGTCACATCCTTTGCAAATATTTTCTGCCATTCAGTAGGCTGTCTTTTCATTTTGTCAGTGGTTTCCTCCTCTATGCAAAAGCTTTTAAGTTTAATTAGGTCCCATTTATTTTTGCTTTTGTTTCCTTTGCTTTAGGAGGGATATCCCAAAAAAATATTGCTACAATTTATGTCAAAGAGTGTTCTGCCTATGTTATCTTCTAGGATTTTATGGTTTGCTGTCTTACACTTAGGTCTTTAATCCATTTTGAGTTTAGTTTTGTGTATGGTATGAGAAAATGTTCTAATTTCATTCTTTTACAAGAGCTGTCCATTTTTCTCAGCATCATTTCTTGAACAGACTGTCTTTCCCCCACTGCATACTCCTGCCTCCTTTGTATTGGATTAATTGACCATAAATGTCTGGGCTTACTTCTGGGCTTTCTATTCTGTTCCACTGATCTATGTGTCTGTTTTTGTGCCAGTACCATATTGTTTTGATTACTGTAGCTTTGTAGTATAGTCTGAAGCCAGGGAGCATGATACCTCCTGATGATCTCAAGATGGCTTTGGCTATTTGGGGTCTTTTGAGTTTTCATACAAATTTTAGAATTATTTGTTCTACTTCGGTGACTAATCCTATTGGTACTTTGATATGATGGCATTAGATATGTAGATTGCCTTGGGTAGTATGGTCATTTTAGCAATATTACTTCTTCCAATTCATGAACACTGTATTATCTTTCCATCTGCGTCATCTTCAATTTCTTTCATCAGTATCTTAGAGTTTTCCGAGTACAGAGTAAATCTCCTTAGATTTATTCCTAGGTTTGTTTTTTGTTTTTGTTTTTTTGATGTTATGGTAAATGGACCGTTTTCTTAATTTCTGATAGTTCATTGTTAGTGTATAGAAATGCAACATATTTCAGCATATTAATGTTGTATTTTGCAACTGTACTGAATTCATTGATGAATTTTTGGTGGCATCTTTATAATTTTCTATGTGTACTGTGTGTCACCTGCAAACAATGACAGTTTTACTTCTCTCTTTCCAATTTGGATTTCTTTTCTTTCTTTTTATTGTATGACTGCTGTGGCTAGGACATTCAGTGCTATGTTGGATAAAAGTGGCGAGAGTGGGCATCCTTGTCTTGGTCGTGTTCTTAGAGGAAATGCTTTCAGCTTTTCACCATCGAGTATGATGTTAGCTATGGGCTTATCATATGGCCTTTACTATTTTGAGGTTTGTTCCCTCTGTCCCTACTTTGTTGAGAGTTTTAATCATAAATCGATGTTGAATTTTGTCAAAAATTTTTTCTGCATATATTGAGATGGTCATGATTTTTATGCTTCAATTTGTTAATATGGTTTATCATATTGATTGATTTGCAGATATTGAACTATCCTTGCATCCCTGGGATAAGCCCTGCTTGACCATGGTGTATGATCCTTTCAATGTATTGTTGATTTCAGTTTGCTGATATTTTGTTGAGGATTTTTGCATCTATGTTCATCAGTGATATTGTCCTGTACTTTTCTTTTTTTGTGGTGTGTTTGGTTTTGTTATCAGGGTGATGCTGGCCTTGTAGAATGAGTTCAGAAGTATTCCTTCCTGTGCAATTTTTTAGAATAGTTTGAGAAGGATAGGTGTTAACTCTTCTCTACATGTTTAGTAGAATTCACCTGTGAACACATCTGGTGCTGGACTTTTGTTTGCTGGGGGTTTTTTGTTACTGACTCAATTTCAATGCTCTGGTAATTGGTCTGTGCATATTTTCTATTTATTCCTTGTTCAGACTTGGGAGACTGTGTATTTCTAGGAATTTGTCCATTTCTTCTAGGTTGTCCATTTTATTGGCATATAGTTGTTCACAGTAATCTCTTATGATCCTTTGTTATTTCTGTGGTGTTAGTTGTAACTTCTTTGCCATTTCTGATTTTATTGATCTGGGCCCTCTCTCTTTTTTTCTTGATGAATCTGGCTAAAGGTTTATCAATTTTGTTTACCTTTTCAAAGAAATAGCTCTTAGTTTCATTGATCATTTCTATTGTTTTCCTAGTCTCTCTACTTCATTTATTTCTGTTCTGATCTTTATGATTTCTCTCCTTGTGCTAACTCTAGGTTTTGTTTGTTCTTCTTTTTCTAGTTCATTTAGGTGTAAGCTTAGGTTGTTCCTGAGTTTTCTTGTTCCTTGAGGTAGGCTTGCATCTCAGTAAACTTTCCTTAGAATTGCTTTTGCTGCATCCCATAGATTTGGATTATTGTGTTTTCATTTGTCTTCAGGAGTTTTTTAATTTCTTTTTTGATTTCAATGATACAGTGGTTGTTTAGCAGCATTTTGTTTAGCCTCCACATGTGTGTTTATGTTTTTTTCAATTTTTTTCTTGCAGTTGATGTCTAGTCTCATAGTGTTGTGGTTGGAAAAGATGCTTGATATGATTTCAGTTTTCTTAAATTTACTGAGACTTATTTTTGGCCTAGCATGTGATCTGTCCTGGAGCATGTTCCATGTGCACTTGAAAAGAATGTGTATTTTGCTGTTTGGGGATGGAAGTCCATTAAGTTCATTTTGTCTAATGTGTTGTTTAAGACCAGTGTTGCCTTATTTTCTGTCTGGATGATCTGACGAATGATGTAAGTGAGGGGTTAAAGTCCCCTAGTACTATTGTGTTACTGTCAATTTCTCCCTTTATGTCTATTAATATTTGCTTTATTACTGCTGTATTTTCTTCTTGGATTGATCTCTTGATCATTATGTAATGTCCTTCTTTGTCTCTTGTTACAGTCTTTGACTTAAAGTCTACTTTGTCTGATATAAGTATTGCTACTCCAGCTGTTTTTTGATTTCCATTTACATAGAATACCTTTTTCCATCCCCTCACTTTAAGTCTGTGTGTGTCTTCAGAACTGAAGTGAGTCTTTTGTAGGCAGCATATGTATAGTTCTTGCTTTTGTATCCATTCACACGTTCTATGTCTTTTGATTGGAGCATTTAGTCCATTTACATTTAAAGTAATTATTGATAGGTATGTACTTATTGCCATTTTGTTAATTGTTTGGGGATTGTTTTTGTAGTAAATTTTTTGTTCCTTTCTTCTTTTGTTCTCTTCCCTTGTGATTTGATGACTAGTGTTATGTTTAGGTTTCTTTCTCTTTCTTTTGTGTATATCTATTACAGAATTTCGGTTTGTGGCTACCATGAGGTTTTTATGTATAAATCTCTATATTATTATTTTAATTTGCTGTTTTAATTTCAAATGCATTTTAAAAACCCTGCATTTTACTCCCCTCCCCCCATTTACTGTTATTGACATCATATTTTACATCTTTTGGTTTTGTGTACCCCTTAACTACACATTTCAGATATAAATGATTTTACGACTTTTGTCTTTTAACCTTCCTGTTGTTGTGTTGGTTAGATTCTGACAGGGCAGGCTGCAGTGCTGTGGTGGTCCTGAGGCTGGTGTCTGCCCACTGGTGGGAAGGGTTGGGGTCCCGGGGATCCCAGGGCTAGTACCCGCCCACCAGGAGGTAAAGCTGGGTTCTGGGGCTTGGCTGGCTAACTGATAGGCAGAGTTGTGTCCTGGGGTCTCTGGCTGCAGGGCCCGGGATCCCAGAGCAGGTGTCCGACTACTGGTGGGTGGGGCTGGGTCCCAGGATATCCAACTACAGGGCCCTGGGTGTCCTTGAGCTGGTTTTAGCCCACTGGTATGCAGGGCCGGTTCCTAACACAGCTGGCTGCAGAGTCCTAGGTGTCCTAAAGCTTGTGAGATTTCCTGGTAGGTGGGGCTGCTTTCTGGGGAAGCTGGCTGAGGGGGCCAAGATGTCTCAGTGCTGGTGCCGGCCTGCTGGTGAGTGGGCTGGGTCCTGCCATGGCAGGCTGCGGGGCTGCGGTGGTCTTGGGGCTTGGGTCTGCCCACTGGTGTATATGGCTGGAGCCCAGGATGTCCTGGGGCTGGTACCTGCCCACTGGTGTGTGAGGCTGGTTGAGAGGCTACAGCCAGCTTGCTGGTGGGCAGGGCCAGAGCCCAGGGGGGTCTTGGGGCTGGTACCTGCCCACTGGTGGCTGGAGCTGGGTCCTGTGGTCTCCGGATGCAGGGCCCTGGGGTTCCCAGGGCTAGTGCCTATGCACTGGTATGTGGAACTGGGTCCTGGTCCCTCTGGTTGCTATGGGCTCAAGGGGTCTTAAGGCAGCCTGGCCGCTGGTGAGTGGGGCTGTGTCCCCACCCTGTTAGTTGCTTGGCCTGATGCATCCCAGCACTGACCCAGCAGGGCCAGGTCAGGCACTAATAACCTAGAGGGAGGATTCCAAATGGTGCTTACCAGCACCAGCGTCCATGTGGTAGAATGAGCTCCCCCAAATGGCTGCCACCAATATTATATTAATTTATGTGATTAAAATTTAGAATAATATTACCTTCAGAAAATAAATTAAGTAACATATATATAATTTAATGCTTAAGAATTTCAGAGATTAGCTTAAGAATAAAAAGACACTTAGGTTTTTTGCTCTATAACGACAACCTGCAGAATTAAAATCAGACGCTTAGAACAGAAATCTTACCTGTTCGCTTATTTCTGTCCACATAACAATACTTTAACTCATAGTCTTGTAATAAATCATGAACTTCCTGAAAGAGACAAAACATGAACTCAATAAACACATGAATGCAGTTAGTAGATGATCCAGCTGTAGCAGCCGAGCACCATTACCATCACCATCCCCCATGTAAAAAACTCTTCTATGGATCTCCATCACTTATTTAAATTAAAGGCATTCAGGCCCACCAGATACGGCACCAACCTACCACTGCAAATACATCTTCCAATATATCCCTACACATGCCCATATTCCTGCTCAGATGAACACTCATTCTCTCATGAGTATACCATGCACAATCCTCATTCTGAATTACGCTGACACCTCGATCTAGCATGGGGCAAACATACCACTACAGCTCCCAAACTTCATCTAGAATCACATGCTTCCTTTGAAATCCCAGCTCAAATGTTCTTCCATGAAGATTTTTCCAATTCTTTTCCACAGAACATCACCTCTCCCACCACTATGCTAACAATGGTCATACTTTATTTATGCCTCTCTTACACAAATAATATGAAATGTTTCTACTTGTGTTCTACATACTGAGTTTTTAACAAGTGTTACACCTGTAGATGGTAATACCAGCATGTAGAAGAAATAAATATAAATTAAAACCTAATTTAGAGATCCCTGGGTATGAAAACAAGTAACAACCACCAAGGTATGGTATGTAGTCCAATTTATTTCCCCTTGGCTCCCCAAGATGTTTAAACTGGCTTTCTTGTTTGTTCAGTTTCTATTACTAATCCAGTCTGAACTTTTAAACTGTGATATCATAACTTCCATCCACCTGGGAAAATACAGTATATTTCCTCTGTATTTCTCCAATCCTTTCTGTTAAACTGATAATACTTGAGTACAAGAACTATATTTATCTGTATATTATATATATTGCTTTGAGCATACTAGGCACTCACATAAACATTAAAGTGAATATAATTTATTTTGTCACTGACTTGATATTAAGCCTTGAAAATTTTACTCATAATATACAACCGATGTAGTTATTATTTTTTAAAGGAATTGAACTATCACATAAGTGGACATTTGGACCCCAGGTGAGACAGTGGTACAGCCAACCTGTTCTATATTACAAATGAATACACTAAACAGACGTAAGCGCTAGGATGTTAAGTTTGCAACCTAAACTAATTAATTCAGTAATATAATAATTCTTATTACTGATATTTTTATAGTTAACATTCATTTAGTTTTTACTAGGTAGCAGAACACTGAACTTACTCCTTTCATTAAAAAATCAGGAAACCAGAGCAGAGCAAATTCAAGTAACTTGCCAAAGCTTACACTCAGTAAGTTGCTGAGTATAGATTCACCAGTTGGCTTGGTTCTAGGGACAACACTCTTACCCTCTATGCTATACTGCCTTATTTCTTCCAGGATTAACTGAAATAGTATACTACCACAGTTAGTTATAAAACCAACACCACAATGTCCGAATAAGTGATCATATGGAAATGGAAAATAAGTAAGAGGACAGTTACAAGTTGAGAAACATTTTCTCTTTCAATCTTTCAATCCAACGTAAGGGAGTGGGGGAGACTGATATAATAGGCAAAGTATAAAAATAGTGCTGGGTGAAACAAAGACAATCATCTTTGAGATAAGAAAGATAAGAAAGGTAAAGGTGATAATTTAGTATTCTTTATCAGTAAGTCAATATTAGAAATGTTTTAAAATATATATACTTATCAATTGTGCAAAATATTGTTTGATGAATTACATAGTAATATGATCAACATACAGATTAGTTTATATATTACTGCTATGGTAATTTTTTGTCTTGTAAGCTTCAATATTTTCTTGAACTTAAACAACAGTGTATTGCTCATTAAGTAAACATAACTCTCTCAGCAGCATACCATATATATTTTGCCAATCAGCTAATTTAATATTATACTTTATATAGAAGGTGACACAGTTTTGTTTGAAAGGATCCAGTGTGTGCTTTTAGTTGCACAAACTTTAATCTCTCATTTCACTAGTTAACAGCTGTCAAATGCCAGATAAAGAAAACATGATACTGCTCTTCACTTGATCAAGTCTCCGTAAACAATTGACATGTTATATTACTCATTTAGCTAACAGAACCACCTAAGTTTTCAAAGATGCATTTTGCAAGTTGGAAATTTTATTTTTAAAACACCCATATTTCTAATCATAGCTTTCCTATGTATCAGACGTGGAATACAGATTTTGCCAACTGGGAAACTTTACAAAGCTTCCTGCAAAGAAAAAAACAATTATTTTTCTCCATGCCCTGGTTGCCTTGACCCAGGCAAAAGTGGGTCACCCCTCAACTTGAGCCTCGGCAAGTTGGCCAAATTAAAAACTTAAAACCTGAAAGAGAGTCCTAACAACCATTTGCCAAAATTCTACTGTGCTCCACACCACACAAAACCAAAAGGACTAAAATTATGTCTCCCTGTTCTAATCTAGTTTTATGACACTTTCAACTTACAAGCTAACTTTAAGGAATGAAGTTGCACCTTTGATGCAAATACTTTGTCCTCTGACTAGCAATATCAGTTACACATTTCTTACAGTAAGATGAGCTCATCGAAATTGGTAATTGTTAGATAGCTTTAGTAACCTATTTCCAGACCCGATTCACCATCACCCCCTGGAATTAAATGAAAAGTTTTCCACATATGAAATGTTTTCTGGGGAGAGGTTTAATAGCTTTCAACTCAAAGCAGTTTGTTAATAACCCCTCAAAAGTCAAACAACCATTGTTCTAGCTGGTGTGGACTTCCTCCTGAATGAAACCCAGCCTTAGTTTTAAACTTGAATCACACTGTCTTCCAAGCCCTTTGCAGACTTATGTTCTAAAAAGGGCTTTCATAGATTAAAGCACTTTGCTTTTAAATTCCACTTTTTTGGAATGAAAAAAATATTTTTATTTATGTTCTTTTAAAATTGTAAGTGATTTGATAATACAAAAGGATTATCTGTAACATATATTATGAGGCATAATAATGAAATAAGCACCCAGGAGCTCAACACCAAACTTAAAGACTAGGACATTGGCAACACTGTTCCACCTAACTATGCCTTCCTGCACTAGCCCATCCCCCATAGCTGGAGTCCTCAGGCAGCTTTGTATCCCCAAATAATACATTGTTTTGGTTTGTTTCTGAGCTTTATAAAAATGGTATTATGCTATTTTTAATCTTCTTTGCCTTGCTTTTTATACTCAATATTATGTTTCTAAAATTCACTCATGATCCACATGGCTACTGTTCATTTATTCACTATGGTTTAACGTTCCGTTCTGTGATTTTAGTATGGTTTACATATCTATTTTTCTATCAGTGAATATCTGATTTGTTTCCAGGTTGTTGCTATTTTGCTACTGTTTGCTATTAAACTACTGTCACCTTCTTGTAAATTTTACGTATCTCCTGGTGTTCCTGTGCAAAAGTTTCTGAAAGTGGGAAATTCCTGGGCTATACGCACTCAAAGGATCGTCTTTACAAGAAAGGGCCAGCTTCTTTACCAGAAAGATTGTTACAGTTTACATTCCCATCGATGGTATATGGGAGTCCTTACAATGCCTGGTCTCATCAGACACTTAAATTTTGTCAATTTAGTGGATAGAAAATCATACCTCCTTGTGCTCTTGATTTGCATTCCCTGGATTAATAAGGCAGGGCATTGTGATGGTTAGTTTTGTGTGTGAACTTGGCTCCAGAATCCAGTTCTTAAGTAATCTACGTGTTGCTGCAAAAGTATTTTCTAGATATGGTTAATATCTACAATCAGTTTACTCTAAGTGAAGGAGATCACCTTGGATAATGCAGGTGGGCCCCATCTAGTCAGCTGAAGAGCTTAAGAGAAAAATCGAGATATTCTGGAGAAGAAATCCTGCCTCAAGACTGTAGCATCAACACCTGCCTGAGTTTCTAGCCTGCTGGTATACCTCACAGATTTTAGACTAGCCAGCCCTCACAATCAATCAATCAATTTCTCTATGTATGTATATAGTATAAATACATATTAATATAAATTTTATATACGTTTCTCAGAAGAACTCTGATACAGGTATTTTTCATATTTGTTTACCATTTATTTCCTCTTCTGATAAACATTTACTTATCTTTATTGCCCATTTTTCTATTGTTTATATTTTCTTTTTTTTTTTTTTTTTTGCGGTACGCGGGCCTCTCACCACTGCAGCCTCTCCCGTCGCGGAGCACAGGCTCCAGACACGCAGGCCCAGTGGCCATGGCTCACAGGCCCAGCCGCTCCACGGCATGTGGGATCCTCCCAGACCGGGGCACGAACCCGTGTCCCCGCATCGGCAGGCGGACTCTCAACCACTGCGCCACCAGGGAAGCCCTATATTTTCTTTTATTGACATGTAGAATTTTTAAAAAATATTTTGGATACTAATTCCTTGTTGGGAAGCATATTATATATGTATTCCCCTAGTAAGTGGTCTGTCATTTTATTTGTGGGTACTTTTGGTAAAGAGAAGTTTTTCATTTAATGAAGCCAAATGTATCAGCTTTTTCCTTTAGAATTTGTTTTTTGTGCCTTAAGAAATCCTTTCCTACCCAAGGTCATACGATAGTTTGTCTTCCAAAAGTTTTTAAATTTTTTTCTTTCACTTATCAGTTTTTAGTCAGCTGGAGTTAGCCATATTATTCTAGCCATAATTTCCAGTTCAATCTTGAATAGAAGTGATTCTGGTATTGCTCCTAACCTCAAAGGGAAATTTTTCAATATTTCACCATGGAACATGATTGCTTTTGGTTTCTCTAGATAATCTTTAAGTTTGAGGAATTTGTATTCTATTCCTGTTTGCTATGAGTTTTTATTATGAATGGGTGTTAAATGTTATCAAATGCTTTTTCTGCATCTACTGAGATGACTTAAGTCCCATCTTCATGCCAGTGATCTCCAAATTTTTATCTCCACCTCAAATTTCTCTCCCGGACTCCACACCTATACAAGCTACTGCTTGCTCAGAACTGCATTTGAATGTTACACACCAGATAATACTGTTTTGGGCCCAACACAAAGCCCATCATATGATACATTTCATGGTACTGGCTGAGTAAATGTCAGTGTCAATTTTAACTTGGCTAAATTTTTAACAGCTTTCAATACAGCTGTTTTGCTGGAAAGTCCTTTTGAATACCTACTCTTTGCCAGGGGAACATTTTGACTTGGCTTAAAAAAAAATTTAGTAAACTTTCAGCTTTTTTATTAGCAGTATAATAATTTATTGAATGTTTACTTTCTCTCAGGCCCTTTATTGAAATAACTTTGTTTAACCCTAACAAACCCATGATATGGATTTTAAAGCTGGATGTTATTATCGATTTTAAAGCCGAGGATATTGAGGCCTAGAGAAGGGACTTGTATAGACAGTATGTAACGAATCTGGGATTCAAACCCAGGTTGACAGACCTTAGAGCAAACACAATGAATACTATATCTTAAGTATCATCAATACAAAAATAAAACCTATGAACTATTCATTTCCATCGCATTCCTAATGCTTACTGCATCACTGACCTCCTAACCTTAGGACAGAGATCAGGCTAAGAACAAAGTTTGGGAGATAAAAACAACATAATTTTACTTTTAGACAGCTAGAAATCTGAAAGCATCACTCCCTTGTTTAAATATTTCAATGGATCCTCATTTACCTTAAAAAAAAATCCAAACTTCCTTAAATGTCTTACAATCATCTGGTCCTACTTAATGTGCTAGCCTTATATTGAATCACTACCCCTCTCAAACTCTACGCCTTAGCCACAATGCCCTAACTCTTGGCCATGCTTTTTCTTTTTTTTAGGACTTGATATATCTTGTTACTACCACTATGAATATTCCTCACGTCTCCCTCTCCCTTCCCCTAGTTAATTTCTCTCTCCCTGGTTTTCAGCTTAAATGAGTTTCTCTAAGAAGCCTTTCTGAATCTCTCAGGTGTGGAGTAGGTATCTTTCTTTTGTGCTCCCATAGCATTTTTTACTTTTTCCATCGCAACACTTATAGCACCTATCATCACTGCTTATATCTGTATCTTCATTAGATTGTAGGCTTATTGATAGCAAATAGCATGTATCTGGCCTTGTTCGTAAAAAAGTCTCCAACATTTGGCAAAAAGCAGGCCTTGAATATTTGTTAAGTGCATGAATATTTGTTTCTACATATTACCTTTAGCAACTCCAATACAGTATTTTTTCTAAGATTATTTTACAATCTGAACATAAACCAATGTTTAAACTGCTCAAAAAGAAAAAACAATTACTCTCTTTACACTAACCTAATACATAACTCACTTCTTCTTTAAAATATTTACATACCTCAAATTAATGAATATTATATATCTAGCAGTAAGAGGTTCTCCTTGAGCAGTTCTTGCTTATAGATATCCCCAGGAGATATATTTACATAACCATGACTCCCAAAGAATAATCCTACAGAAATCACCATCTCCTCTTCTCTGACACAAATGTTTTTTCTTTCCAATAACACCCGGATGTAATACTGTATTCGTTTTCCATTGCTGTGCAACAAATTAAAGTGCTTAAAACAATCCCCATTTATTATCTCTCAGTTCTGTAGGTCAAAAGTTCCGGCAGGCTCAAATGCATTCTCTGCTTAGGGTCTCACAAGGCCTAAAATCAAGGGCTGAGGCAGGCTGGGCTCTTATCTGGAGGCTCTTAAGAAAGAATGCACTTCCACTCATTAAGGCAGTTAGCAGAATTCAGTTTCTTGCAATTGTAGAACTGAAGTCCCCATTTTCTCGCTGGCTGTCAGCTGGGGACCACACTCAGCATCTAGAGGCTGCTCTAAAATCCTTGTATGTGGCCCCCCTGCATCTTCAGACCCAGCAACAGTGCATCAAACCCTTCTTGTGCTTCAGATCATCTGACTTCTCCCTCTGCTACTAGCTGGAGAAAACGCTCTGCTTTTAAAGGGCTAGTATGATGAGATATGGCTTACTGGGATAATCTCCCTTTTGATACCCCTAAGTCAACTGAGTAGTAACCTTAATTATATCTGCAAACATCCCCTTCTGTCATGTAATGTAACAATCACACATGTGATACCTTATCACATTCACAGTTCCATGGATTAGAAATCTTGGGGGGCCATTTCTAAATTCTGCCTGCCACGACACCACTAATAATAGATATCACTTACTGTACCCTTACACATATTTCACACAAAATATCTTATTTCATACCACAGGTTTCAGAGCTCAAGCAAGGGGAGGAGGACATCTGCCCAGAAGGAAACTCCAGCACAGAGAGTCAGAACTCAGGCAAGGTGAGGAAGCCTTCTGGCCAGTGGAACAGCCCAGTACAGAAGGATGGAGCTTATATTGGATGAGGTGGGTGTCTGCATGCGGGAGGGCACAGTCATCTGCAGGGGTGATGGGAGATTGATCACTTAAAGGAGGGCTGTTCAAATAAGTAAATATATTAAGGACAATGAACACCGGGTTTCTCACTGTCAGAAAAAAAAAAAAAAAAGTAACAAGCATGGAATGGGAGAAAACTAGAAAGAACTCTACGGAGTTAGACTGCAATTTGATATATCAGTGTGAACTCATTCCTTTCAATAGACAGACAGATATAGGTGTAAATACATGTGTGTACACACATACATACACTCATATATTCTCTAGCTCTGCCTACTAAGAGGAACGGACAGCAGTGATATCTCAATGGCAATGAGTACATCTAGTTCCCAGATCTTGGCTTCTTAATAGTATTTTCCCCTAAAAGAAACTAGGCTTTGTAAGAGTCATCTAGGGCTGCCATAACAAAATATCATAGACAACAGAAACTTAATTTTCTCACAGTTCTGGAAGTTAGAATTCCAAGATCAAGGTTCTAGTTGATCTGGCTTCTGCTGAGATCTCTCTTCCTGGCTTGTAGATGGCCACCTTCACCCTATGCCCTCACATGGCCTTTCCTTGGTGCTTGCACACATCGGGGTTGGGCTGGGGGTGAGGCACACAGCAGAAAGAGAGCTCTCTGGTGTCTTTTCTTCAATGACAATAATCCTATCAGATCAGGGCTCCACCCTGATGACTTCCTTTAAATTTAATTACTTCCATAGAGACCCCGGCCACACTGGGGGTTAGGGCTTCAACATATGAATTTGGGGGAAAACAAGCATTCAGTCTCTCATGAAATAGATGATTCAAGAGCTAAAGCACAGAAAGTAAAACAGAAGCTGCAACAGCGTATTGTGTCAAAAGCAAAGGGAAGTGCTCAGTGAGTGACAGGGACATGTCAAAAGTACACAGGACCAGTAGACAAAACACAGAAGCAACCTAAGTGTCCATCAAAAGATGAATGGATAAAAAAGATGCGGTGTGTGTATACATATACAATGGAATATTAGCCATAAAAAATAATGAAATTTTGCCACCTGCAACAACATGGTTGGACCTGAAGGGTATTATGCTGAGTGAAATAAGTCAGAGAAAGACAAATTCTGTATGTTATCACTTACATGTGGAATCTAAAACATACAACAAAATATGAATATAACAAAACAGAAACAGACTCACTGATATAGAGAACAAACTAGAGATTACCAGTGGGGAGAGGGACACGGGAAAGGGCACAATAGGGGTAGGGGATGAAGAGGTACAAAGTACTATGGAAAAAATATATAAGGATATAATATATGACACAGGGGAATATAGCCAATTTTTTTTTTTTTTTTTTTGTGGTACGTGGGCCTCTCACTGATGTGACCTCTCCCGTTGCGGAGCACAGGCTCCGGACGCGCAGGCTCAGCGGCCATGGCTCACGGGCCCAGCCGCTCCGCGGCATGTGGGATCTTCCCGGACCGGGGCACGAACCCGTGTCCCCTGCATCAGCAGGCGGACTCTCAACCACTGCGCCACCAGGGAAGCCCGCCAATATTTTATAATAACTTTAAATGGAGTATAATCCATAAAAATATTGAATGACTATGTTGTACCCTTGAAACTAACATAACATTGTAAGTCAACTATACTTTAATTTAAAAAAAAAAAAAAGACCTTTCCCTTAAGTGTGTGCTAGAATTAGTGACTTGTTTCTAAAGAACAGTGAATGGGGAAAATAGTATCTTTACAGAGGAGTGATGTGGCAGACATCATCTTAAGGAAATGATCAAGGTTAACATCACCAATGAAAGCCATATTGATGTCATGTACCCCACGAAACGACATGATCAGAAGTGGACTTTGCCTCTGTGGAATTCTTCCCAAAATTCCATAACCCTAATCTCCCATGAGAAAAACATCATACAAACCCGAGGGCTGTTCTAAAAAGTTTCTAACCAAACTATCAAGATCATGAAAAACAAGAAAAGACTGAGAAACTGATGCAGAATGGAAATTGAGGAGATGAGATGTGGTAACTAAATGCAATGTGGTACCCTGGACTGGATCCTGAAACAGGAAAAGGACATAAGTGAAAAAAACAAATCAAATCCAAAGTCTACAGTTCAGTTAATAATAATGTACCAATGTAATCTCTTAGTCTTGACTAGTGTACTTGGTTACAAGATTTAACATTAGGGGAAACTGGGTAAAGAATATATAGGAACTCTAGGTACTCTCTTTGTAACTTCTGTTGTAAATCTAAAATTATTCCAAAACAAAAAGTTTATTTAAAAAGAGGACATAGGAGCCAGCTTAAAGAAGCTCCCACCGTCCAAACGTAAAACAATTAAAGCATCAAGGTAAGTAATGATAGTAATGGAGTATAAACCGTTGAACAACATAGGAAACTAAGAGTTTACTTTTGATATAAAATTATAAATCAATAAATTGAACACTAGAAAGGGAATACAGGCATACCTCAGAGACATTGTGGGTTTGGTTCCAGGCCACTGCAATAAAGTGAATATCAAAATAAAGTGAGTCACACAAATTTTTTGGTTTCCCAGTGCATATGAAAGTTATGCTTATACTATACTCTAGTATATTAAGTGTGCAGTAGCATCATGTCTAAAACAAGTACATACCTTAATTTAAAAATACTTTATTGCTAAAAAATTGCTATCCGTCATCTGAGTTGTCAGCACATCATACTCTTTTTGCAACAGTAACAAAGATCACTGATCACAGATCACCATAACAAATATAATAATAATGAACAAGTTGGAAATATTGTGAGAATTACCAAAATGTGACACAGAGACATGAAGTGAGCAAATGCTGTTGGAAAAATGGTGCCGACAGACTTGTTTGATGCAGGGTTGCCACCAACTTTCAATTTGTAAAAAATGCAATATCTGTGACAAGCAAATAAAGAAAAGCACACTAAAATGAGGTATGCCTGTAGAATATTTATACAGTCTTAACTAAAGTATCTCCTCTCAAAAATCCTTACTAATTACAAAGGGAAAAACTTTGCTTAAAGAAGCCTGGCAGATACCACTTTAATGAAAGTCAATCAGAGGGATCAAAGTTAACTTTATCAGCAATGGGACAAATCTAAAACGTGCATCACCCTGTGATATTCCTGCCAAGGTTATGTAACTTGAGTCTAATTATGCAGAACTAATCCAATTATATAGAATGTCCAAATTGAAGGACACTCTATAAAGTAACTGGCCTGTAATCTTCAAAAGGGTCAAGGCTGGAAAAGACAAGTTATTCCAGACTGAAGACTAAAAAGACACAACAACTAAGTGCAATACATGATTCTGAACTGGATCCTTTCACTATAAAAGATATTAATGGGAAAACTGGCAAAACTTAAATGCGATCTGTAGATTTGATGGTAGTATTTTGAGTTTGATGGTAGTGATGTGTTTATGCTAGAGAAGGTCCATATTTGTAGAAAATACACAGTAAAGTACTCAGGTTGATAGAGAGTAGGTCAGTGCTCACTCTCAAACAGTTTAGGGAAAAAAAGTTCTTTGTACAGTACTTACGACCTTTCTGTAAGTTTGTGATTATTTCAAAATTTAAATTTCCCAGATTCACGTTCTTGTTTATTGCCATTATTTCTACTCTAGATCAGGATGTAAAAAACGAACAAGGTATAAACTCAGAGAGAAGGAGACTGATCTGAAGTCAAAAGCCAGCAGCTGAACTTGAGGGTAACAGAAGATCCAAAGTTCAGGAAATAAAGGCAAGCTGGGAACTAGAAGCAGATAATCACTGTAGTGGGTTAAAGAAAGATATAAAAACTGATTAGCTGGGGCAAAGTGGATAGGGTGGGGCGGGCTGGAGCTGGGTGAAAGGGGATGGCAGGAAAAGAGGCAAAGAGTATGCATGCAAATACAGGCTCAAACAAATACAGTGAATTCTAATGCTATCTTGGCATTCAGGTGGTAACAAAAGTTTAACAGAAACCTTCAAATTCACAAAGAAAATGTACAAGCATAAGGACGAAGGAAATCTAAAGATAATGAGAGTAAATAAGCACAAAATTAAGCGTCAAATGCCTAGAAAACAAGTTGAGAGACTCACAATAAGTTAGAGACTCAGAAATCGAAAAAGGGAAACTTTTCATAGCAATAAATACTTATTGTGAATAGTCTTGATATGTTTTAAAGAGACACTTTCTTTACATTAACCTTGTTGTTTTTTTTTGCGGTACGCGGACCTCTCACTGTTGTGGCCTCCCCCGTTGCAGAGCACAGGCTCCGGACGTGCAGGCTCAGCGGCCATGGCTCACGGGCCCAGCCACTCCCGCAGCATGTGGGATCTTCCCAGACAGGGGCACGAACTCCTGTCCCCTGCATCAGCAGGCAGACTCTCAACCACTGTGCCACCAGGGAAGCCCTATATTAACCTTTGTATCAACAAATACTCATTGTGAATAGTCTTGATATGTTTTAAAGTGACATTCTTTATATCAACCTTTGGAACAACACACGTTAAGTGAGAAACATTACACTGTAATATCTTGGACTCTAAGAAAAAGAATTCTGTACATCCACCCTGTGTCAGGCACAATAGGTAAAGTGTTAGTAATACTGGGTGACCAGAGAACAATGAGCTTTTACATCAAACGTAAAGTGACACAGGTGACTTTCTTAGAAAGAAAATTAAGAAGTCTGATTTATTTTCTTGCCCAGAGAGAGGATCATCCCACATATGCATAAATGTGGCCCACAGAAGTTTCTGCTGAAAACTCTTCTCAAGAAGCAGCTTTGGACCTGTTTAAATGGTCCATACTCAGGTGAAGTCCCAAACACATAATCAAAATTACACTGGCGTGGAAAGGTGCTTCTCAGTTTAGGTCTAAAATCTCCCAGAGTGAGATCAGGGGTAAATTACAAGAGATCCACAACCCCTTGAAATTACATGCAAATTTCTGTGTGCTTATGAACATTAGAACTTTTCTGGAGAGAGGGTTTATAGCTTTCAACTTACTCACATGCAATAAACAGTTGACTGATAGAATAATTATATGTGAACGGAGTTCACGGCCTAAAAAGCTAACACAGTCTTACAATGCAAAATTTGTTCATCTTACAAACTAATCCTGAAAGCCTGCCATGTGTCACACACATTAACAGAAGTACAGCATTTTAGAACAAATAGGTGGGTCATCTCCTTCTGTTTTAAACTTCCCTTGGAACAGTGTGTCAGGTTCTAGGTTAAACACTGGTGACACAAAGGTAAATATTACATAATCCCTGTCCTTTGAAACACAATATAGAGTGTATGCAGGGGAATTACAATCATAATACAGTGTGGGATAAGAATATAAACTTCGGAATAAAAAAGACATTAGCTTTTCTCCACTCTACTACTACTAAGCTGAATGACTTTGGGCAAATTGCTTGACATTAATTTTGCATCTGTGTTTCCCTATCAGTAAAATGAGAATAAAAAAATCTGATCTCACAGCCTTGAAAAAAGGATTAAATATAATGTAAATGAAGCTCGGTGCCTGGCAACAGTAGGCATCTAATAAACAAAGGTTATTATTGTTATTATAGAAATCCAGAGAAAAGAGAATTTGCTCTGGCTGAGGGATTACAAGGAGATCTCAACTAGACTGCCATAATCGATTTCGGGCGCCACATTTTAAGAGATGCAATGACAAAATGATAGTGGTGTGCGTTCAGAGAAAAATAAACAAGATGGTGAGGAGACTCAGACTCATGTCCTAAATGTAGTGGTTTGAAGGAGGTGAAGTTATAAGTTAAAAAAGAGAATACCATAATTTCTCTATGGTACTAGAGGGGAGAAGTTGGATCAAGAAATCAAAATTTCAGGGAAATAAATTTTACATATTTAATATAAATAAGACATTTATAACAAAAGCTGTCTGAAGATGGAGTAGGATACCTTACAAAACAGTGATTTCTTTGAAACTAAAGGTGTTAAAAATGTGCTAGAAACCATGTGCTTAGGACTCTGTAAATTGTGTTCATGTCTTAAGCAAAAGGGTTGGATAAAATGTCTTCTACCATCCTTTCAATAATAAAATTTCATGTTTTTTTAATTAAAATTCTGTATTATTTAGGATAGTACTGGTTGGTAATAACATAAGACCCAACTTGAAATTAACGAAAAATAAAGGGAAGTTAGGGTCTTGCATAACTAAGAAATGCAAAGGTAGGTCAGGCTTCATATATAGTTTGATCAGGGCTCTAGCTCAGCCTCTATTTTTCCTCCCTCCCTCCCTCCCTCCCTTCCTCCCTCCGTTCCTTTCTTCCTTTCTTTCTTTCTTTCCAGGTCAATCCTCCTTTGGATGTCTGCTCTGTCCTCAGAATGTCAGCTACAATCTGAGCAATGTGTCTCTGCATTCATATCCCGTAGGAAGAAAGAATTACCTTAACAACCAAAGTCCTAAGCTTCTTTATTATACTAGGCTGAAATAATCATTGTGGCCAAGGGACTACCATGTGCTGACTGGCTTACACCCAGGTTATTGCCCATCCTTTAACCAATTCCAATGGCAAAAGAGAAGAATTCTGTTTGTTGGTCTATGTCACTCCTACAAATAGGGACAGAAAGCAAATCCACTCAAACCATGCAGTCCCTAAATAATGGAGGGTAGGTCCTCAAAGGAAAATCTGGGTGCTACTAGGAAAGACAAGAGGAAGAACGGAGACTGAGTAGGCAACAGCATCAGGGTCTCAGCAAGAAACAGATGGCACACTCAAAGACTAAGTAACTGGAGAGAATTTTTTAAAGAGACTATCTACAAAAGTTTACAGAAAGCCCATGGTTAGCAACAGTCAGTCCCCTACAATCCCTAGGCCTAATAAAGGCAAGGGGAATGATTACAACAACCCAGAGAGCTTAGTTGCATGGAGGGTTCCATTGGAAAGAAACTGTGACCTTTGAAAGAGGAAACAGCCAAGCCACAGTAACCTCACGGAGATGGAGCTGGGTGAATAAATGCCCCAATCTCTCTCTCCTCTGCCCTTTGATCTCCCACCAGTGGCTCTGGCCAAATGCAATCAGAAATCAGAGAATAAGAGAGCGCTGTTAGTGCTTTTCACAGTACAGTCGGCCTCCGAGGACACAAAGCAGGTAAGAAGAGTGGAGAAAGGTCTGGAGGAAAAAAATGGAAGATATTCAGTATAGCAACCAGAGACAATCCTCTGCAGATAATCATGAGCCAAAACAGCTAATACAGACAAGTGTTCTAGGTGGTCTGATGCCCCCACTTCTCACTCAGTACCCCTCAATGCACACTATCACCTTCGACTGAGGCGACTGCCTCTTAGGCAAACAAAGTAAAAACAGAGCCAGGGTTTCTAATAAGCAATTATAGATATTTAAATTTATAGATGATTTTGTTTTCTTTATTTATGTCTTAACATTCTTTCATCAGCCTGTTTCTGCTGGGCTAAGCAGAGCTAAGCATAAAGCTTTTTGCCCACAGATGAGAGATGAGCCCTGGAGACCCTAAGGGTCACTGGCTATAAGGTAGGGAGACGTCTTTGGACTGTTTAACACTCAGCATTGTGATGCAAACCACAAAATACTCCTCTTCTCAAATGTGTTTTCAGAGCAAGAACAAGCATTGCTGAAACACTTTTTAAAGAATTTCTGCCAAGACTAGAAATTCACTGAGCCAGTGGTGTCCCAGAAATGTAGAAATATATTCCTTTAGCAGCTTTCAGTGTTCTTGTTACACTGGGAATAGGATAATACAATACACAGAAGAGACATAGAACTCGTAAGTCAATTCTGATTAACTACACTAAAAAAGAAAACATAATAGATAACTTTTAAGTAGTACAAACTACTACACTAAGAAAAGTAACTTTTGGAAGTAAGCAAAATGACATTCTCAATAAGAAAAAGAATGATTTCATAACGCAAAAACATCTCAGTACTGTCAGTTTAAAAAGAGGCAATAATTACTGAATATACTGTTAGAGAAAACAAATCATGTATATTTTTAAATCCCACAGTTAAAGAACACAAAGCATGTGAGAAAATTCTATTGGTTTTTGAATAACAAAAGAAAAATGGGAATAAATAGATTTTAAAAGGAAAATCAACCAGAGTTTCCTACATTTGGTGGTTTGTTATTCTAAAAAGTGCTATGCTTTCAAATGGGCCTCTATGAATTAACCATCAAGCTTCTCAACTAACTACCCTAATAGAGTACTTTGAAATGAAAGTTAATAATACCCAAAGTGAGACAATAGAATGTTTCTTCTATTTAGCCCTAAGCACTTCACATTTTCTTCTAATTACACAATAAAATCTCTTTCAGATTTAAAAATAACTACAACAAAAACAAAATACAGGTACATGCATACGATATGTAAAAAAAACAACTGAGTGAACTCAAACAATATAGTAAATAAATGTCACTATTTCTCCAATTTGAAACCCCAGTAGCAATGCTACTGAAACAGAATCAGGTTAACCATAAAATATGAACAATTTATAGAAATACAAGTAAAAACCACATATTAGGGCATTACCTTAACTAATCAAAATTCTAAAGTCAGAGTTGCAAAAGACTATTCACACATATAGACACACATATACACAGTAGCTACAATGAAGAACCAGTGTTCACAGCATTGTTATTATTCACTATAAATAATTCTAATAATTATTATAAATATTATTCATGATAAATTAATCACTATAATAACATTGCAAAACACTAACAAAGACAAATACCAAATCACAGTGGCATGAAGTACTCAGGGATGGAGGTAGCTTTAAAAAACTAGAGTAGAATCCAAGGTAGAACCAATAAAAAATGAGACTAGAAATGTACACAGGGGCCAAGTCACAAAAAGCCTAGAGTCTAGGGCTCCCCTGGTGGCGCAGTGGCTGAGAGTCCGCCTGCCGATGCAGGGGACACAGGCTCGTGCCCCGGTCCGGGAAGATCCCTCATGCAGCAGAGCGGCTGGGCCCGTGACCATGGCCGCTGAGCCTGCACGTCCGGAGCCTGTGCTCCGCAACGGGAGAGGCCACAACAGTAAGAGGCCCGCGTACCGCAAAAAAAAAAAAAAAAAAAAGCCTCGAGTCTAAGAATTCTATCCTAGTATGTCATGCTTCTCAAGTGGGGTCTGAGTACTCCATGGTAATACAGGAGTATGGAAAATCATAGGATAATTGTGGCGCATCTTCCATAAGTGTCAAGTTTATGTAAAAAATTTGGAGGGAAGTTAAATGAGTTTGTCACTGTTTTTATATTAAATCCAATTTTCCTAGAACATAAAATTAATGTGAATTTTTCAGACAGAACATGAAGCTTCAAAGCAATTTCACTCTTGCCGTAGGCTAATTCAGGTTCACTATTCCTTACAATTTGAGAAGAGACAAATGAGGGAGAATTTGAGGGAAAGTTTGAGAAGCAGTGCTGGGAATGTGGAGCCAAAGATTTTTGTTGTTGTTGTTTTCTCTTGTTTTGAATAGGGGAGTGATATCAGATTTGTGCTTTGGGAAGCTCTCTCAGGGAAACAGTAAGCAGGATGGGCTAAAAAATAAGAGACAGCACAATAATGAGGGTAAGTGACAAGCAGAAAGGTTGTAACTGTGCAAGAGATGAAAAGGATATGAACCAGAGTTGAAGCTACGAGAACACAGAGGGCTGGGAGGATTCCGGAAAGCATACGATGATCACCAGACAGCGCCTGACAGACGCCACAGTAACTATTCTTTTGAGAACTTATTAGTATAAAGGCGTTCATTTTTTTAGAGTTAGTATTTCTACTACTGTAAGGTATTTGACATTTGTACCTTTAAAAGCTCCCACTTAAAAATAATACCTTCATGAGAGAGTGGCATGGATATATATACACCACCAAATGTAAAATAGATAGCTAGTGGGAAGCAGCCGCATAGCACAGGGAGATCAGCTCAGTGCTTTGTGACCACCTAGAGGGGTGGGATAGGGAGGGTGGGAGGGAGGGAGACGCAAGAGGCAGGAGATATGGGAACATATGTATATGCATAGCTGATTCACTTTGTTATAAAGCAGAAACTAACACACCATTGTAAAGCAATTATACTCCAATAAAGATGTTAAAAAAAAATAATACCTTCAGTGTGCCTTCTAATCATAGGAAGTGTAAAGTTGTGGGATGCTATTTGGTATATGCTGTTATACCAAAAATTAAACAAAATATGAGTAAGACTTATAAAAACTATGTTTAATAAAGAAAACACCCAAGGTTTAAAAATGTTAAGAAAAAATTATTGGGTTCCTACTGATCAATCATCAACATAGCTTTTCTAGAAACATAACTATACAGTTTGAGAACCAGAGTTAGGAATGACTTTGATCCTTAATGTGATATTCCAGAATAAATGAACACAGACTCTTCTAGAAAAGAACAAGAATTTGGGTATTTAAAATATCTGATTACTTAGAAACTGAACAAAAAGTAGTAACTTTTTTTTTTTTTACCATGTTAGTCACTTCATAAGGAGGAAACAGGAGTTTATCCAGCTGATACTGGCTAAAAGATACAAAATAAGATTAAACTTAATTCTTCACTAGTAAGTTGACAGTAAAATGAAGCCACTAGGTAAAAACAGAATTATAATTGTTAAGGTAAATAAAAGATAAAACAAACAAAAAATCCTAGCAGAACATATTCAAGAAAATATTACAACTTGAGAAGTAGATCAAGTAAATATTAATTTTATTGGAATAATAAAAATAGCAACTCAGTTTAAATATCTGAAGAAAAGAGTGTCTTTTAATTGCTTTTAGAAATTAGCATACTTCGGTCTATTCTACTTATTCGTGTAACACAGACCATTGATATTTATAATATGATTGTGATCAGAAAACTTAGGAAAGGTACAAGCACTGAAGACAATAGAGAAAAGAAAAACACTACTCAAACAAATGTTATCTGTAATCAAACACTGATCTGTTTAAATTTTAAAACTATATTATCAGAAATATTTAAAATAATAGTTTGTTATGGAAATCATCATAGAAAAAAACAAAGGCTAGGACAAGTCTGGAAACTAGTCTCTAGGTCCTAACAACTTTTAGTTATTTATTTTTTGCTTATAGACGAAACTCTTCAGCTCTCAAAAAGCAAGGCATAAAAATTTAAGATACTTTACTTGGCAGTAAAAGACCCAACTAGACATACAGATCTTAAACCAACTTTATTTGATAGTTTATGCTTGCTACCTTACAGAAAACTCCTAAAATTTAGGTGAAACATAAATTCATAACAGAGAAAGAATATCTCAAAATTACAAATCAGTATAACTCTCATAAAACCTCTCTCCATCACTAACAACAGGTAATTAACTGTTCCTTTTATTAGACTCTTTAATATATTTTTTCAAGTCTCTTGAGAAGGGAGATGAGAAAGATACCAACACCAAAGGAAGAACAGACAGAATTATCAAAAATTTTTGGTCCAAATATTTTGAAAATTAATGCAAAGAAATGTGATAACAAAAATAGTTGACATTCTACAAAGGAAATTAAGACACTTCTCCACCTCTCTTCCAGATGATCTACACACATAGTTGCTATTTCTTCAATTTTTTTTTTTAATTCCATCTGCCTTTTCCAAGCCTCCCTCTTTCTGTGCTCACTTGCTGTCCTATACTTGCGTGGGCACGGGAAAGTTGCTTCTATGAAATCAGTCCATTGCAGGTGTCCTTATAGCATTACAAAACATCACCTGCCTGAGGGGAAGTAGACAACCATGGGAAGAGTTGAAAGAGGGATGAGTTGTACAAACACTGACAGAGACTTTTTTACATTGTTTTTGAAACAAAATGGCCCTTCATGTTTATGGGTTATAAGGTTACATGCTCACATTTATTGTGAGTGGCTATGTAAGGTCTAATTACATAGTAATGAGGCATTGGTCTCAATAGTTAACGGATCTAATGGAAGAACCGCTGCAGTTATCAACAGGCAGCTCCCCTGCAATTCCATGCATCCCACTACAGGAGGAACTACACGAAGAGCCCCAAATCTGCAACCACCAGGACAGATCACCCTCCCCATCCCCACAAAATATAGAAATTCCAATTAAATGTGAAAGATACGTGAACATCTAGACAAGAAAGCCTTAATAGTCAAAGAAATTCGATTTTTTTTGGTAAAAAAAAAAAATACATACGCACAGGAAAAGAAAGATAATACTCCACGTTAACAATGGTTATCTTTAAGTATCAAAAATACAGGTGATTTCTATTCCTCCCTTTGCGCTTCTCTGTGTTTTCTAGCTTTCCTACAATGAGCACGTAACTTTGGTAATCGAGGAGGAAAAAAAAAAAAGTCAAATAGATGCAGAGTTTAAAGCAACAGTTAATCTGGATCAAAGACACAGAGTAGCCTATCTTTAAGCCTCCTCGGAGTCACTAAGGAACGAATCCTCCAGTACTCGGCAGGGAGAAGACGGCTGCAAGGCTCCCCAAACCGCAGCGATAACCTCTCTATTCCAGGGTCTTAGCAAACTGAGGGGACAGAGTTGTTTCATACAAACTTGGTCAAGTGCTCCTGCAACAGCAAAACTCACTCCCAGCTTTCCCATGACCCCGCCCCCCCAAGGCACACCCAAGTCGCGAGGACCCCGTTGAGACGCTGCGCCAGTCTCAGGGTGCTCCCGAAGACTTGTCCCCCACCCCCAAGCTGTGCTCCGCAGCTCACCTCCGCTCTCCTTCACTTACTTCCCCGACCCCTTCCCCCAGTACACCACCCTGGGCCATCAGGGGAAGTAAGGAACCAGCCGAACTTAGAGACAACGCTCCAGATTCCCGTGACCTTGGACAAGCTCATTCGCCTCTCCGAGCCTCAGTTTCCTAATGTGCCTCCTTCGCGGAACGACCGCGGACTCACTAAACCCCGGGGGCTCTGCAAAAGCCAAGGACCGTTCTCGTAACTCTGCACGACCCCCTCCTCCCCCGGACCGCTCCCAGGCACCGGGCACCAGCCTGGACACCGGGGGATGCGGGGGGGTGGGGGGAGGGCGTGGGCAGCTTCTCTCTAAAGCTCCTGCCCCGTAGCCCCCGGGACGCGTCGCCTCGCAGCCCGTCCCCACACCTGGCAGTTGCTGTCCTGGGGCAGGTTTTTCACCAGGATTTTCCTGCGGTTGCTCAGCTCCCGGCGCATCCGCTGCAGCCGCGCGGCGACCTCCTCCGGGTGCAGCGCGGCGGGCGCCGGGCCCCGGGCGTCGTTGCGCGCCTCGGCGGAGGGGTCCGGCCCGCGCGGCCCCGACTCTGGCTCGGGCCCCGCCGCGCCGCCCAGGCCCGCGCCCCCCTCGCCGCCGGCTCCCGCTGCCGCCGCCGCCATCTTCCCGGGCGCCCCGCGGCTGCGGGTTCCTCGGAGGCTCGAGGGGAAGGGAGAGAGAGAGCCCGAGGAGGCCCGGGCGGGGGCGAGGCGAGCCGAGGCCGTGGAGCGGGTGGGGGGAGGGGGAGGGAGGCGGCGCCGCAGCCAGCAGCCGGCGGGCGGGAAGAGGAAACCTGAGCGCCGAGGAGGAGCCCAGAACCACCTCGCGGGAACCTCCCCCTCGGGCCCCCGGGCCCCGCGCACTGGCGCGCCGGCCCCGCCCGCGGGGACCTCTGCGCCGTCACCCGGACACCTGTGCCGGCGCGGGCGGGCAGGCGAGCTCCCCTCCCTGCAAGGCCCTAGCGAAAGCCCAGGTTTGGGCTCTGGGGATGCGGCCCTTTGGCACCGGCTTTCCCGGGGGCACTCGGGCCCCAGGCGTCGGTCCCCGCGCGGCCTCCCCACGTGACACCGCAGCTGTCCCCAAGCTCCCCTCGAAACTCCCGCGCTGGGGCGGCGCCGGGGCTGCAGACGCGAATTCAGCCTCCCCAAACCCGGGGAGGCCCCTGCCCGCTCCGGACGGTGACCCTTCTCTGCTCAAGATGTGCTCGTCTGGCAGAGAAGTTTGAGTTTGCCATGAAAAATAAAATTTGAGGTTTTCTAGGGAGTACAAAAAGGCAAGAATTCTGGAGGCAATTTTATATATTTGAAAAAACCTGATCGCAAAGTATTTTCCTAGCTGTGTCTACAAGAAAGCCTGTGCCCTTGACCCGTCCCTCCGTTTCTTCTGTACGTTTCCTAAAATGTATAAACCTTGATGCTTGCATATGCAGCATATAAAGGGGTGCCGAAACAAAGACTAATATGGAACAGGAACTGTGGCAGAGGGTTGGCGTAAACGCTACTTGGAACATTATTTTAATTGAAACTTTGAGGGAGAGTTACACTGTAGAGCTAAGTCACAGTGATATTATCAGATCAAACAATTGGGCAGCCTTTGACTGGCACCAGCCCAAATGACTATGAGTAAAGAGAAACATGCATCTTAAGTGTGTAGCATGCAAATACACTCTCAAAAAAAAAAAAAAAAAAGCCTGTTTAACATGTTATTCCGTTGGGGGAAAATATTTTCAGTAAATGTCACCAAAAAGTAAAACCAAAAAAGATTTTTAAAAAACATACTATGTATTCAGTACCTACCTCGTGGCCCCATGTACTTCTAAGTACTTTACAAATGTTTCATTTACTCTTCACAATAATTCAATTAGGTAGTTTTTATTTTCTTCACTTTACAAGTGAGGAAATAGAGGCAGGTTTCTTAATTCTAAAGCCCAAGGCTCTTCATAACGTAAAAAGACTCATCTGTCATCTCTCCATCACAAAATAATGACTGCTGATATTCCTGCACTTATTCTCTGCCAACAGATACTTGTTATCATTAAAATGATTCTGCACTGCACCCATGTTCATAGGAGCACTATTGTCAATAACCAAAGGGTAGAAACCACCTGAAAGGTCCATCTACCAATGAATAAACTATAGAATACGCATACAATGGAGTATTGTTCAGCTATATAAAAAAAAAAAATCAAGTACTGATACAAGGTGGATAAATCTCCAAAACATTATGCTAAATGAAAGAAATCAGACACAAAAGGTCACGTGTTACATGATTCCATTTACATGAAATATTCGCAAATAAGTAAATCCATAGAGACAGAACATAGGCTGGTAGTTACCAGGGATTGGGGGAGGGGGGGAATGGGAAGCACCTGCATAATGGATACAGGTTTCGTTTTGGGGTGATGAAAATGTTTTGGAATTGGACAGAGGTGGCAGTTGCCCAATATTGTGAAAGTAGACTAAGTAGACACTGAATAGTTCAGTGTAAAATGGTTAATTATGTCACATGAGTCTCATCTCATAAAAAAATGTAAATGATATTCTACAGTGCACAGCTTTATTACTTGCTTTTTACAGCATATTTTCAGAGCCTCTTTCTATGCCAAGATAATTGAACATCATTATTTTTCATGGCTGCATATTATTCTATTGTGATAATTACCATAATTTACATAACTAATTGCCTAGTATTAGGCATCTTTATTGTACACCACACTGAGATTAATACTCTTGTGTCCATATTTGCGTATTTGTAATTCTTCCATAGAGTAAAGAACTAGAAGCAAAATGTCTTCACAAGAAAAAGTATATATGAAGATTTTTGATGTGTATTTCCAAACTACCTTCCTCAGTTTTCCCCATCACAAACATTGCTTGTTTCCCTGCTTGCATCCATGATAATTTGATATCAAAATAATCTTTTTTTAAATTTTATTTTATTTTTGGCTGTGTTGGGTCTTTGTTGCTGTGTGCACAGTTCTCATTGTGGTGGCTTCTCTTGTTGAGGAGCACGGGCTCTAGGCTCGAGGGCTTCAGTAGTCGTGGCACGCGTGCTCAGTAGTTGTGGCTCACGGGCTTAGTTGCTCTGCGGCATGTGGGATCTTACCAGACCGGGGATTGAACCCGTGTCCCCTGCATTGGGAGGTGGATTCTCAACCACTGTGCCACCAGGGAAGTCCCAAAATAATGTCTTATTTTGATTTTAAATTTTGTTCCTTGTGGGACCTTAGTTCCCCCACCAGGGACTGTTGAACCCAGTCCCTTGGTAGTGAGAGTGCAGAGTACTAATCACTGGATGGCCAGGGAATTCCTAAATTTTATTCCTTTGATTAAAAGTTATGAGTTGTGGGCTTCCCTGGTGGCGCAGTGCTTGAGAATCCGCCTGCCGATGCAGGGGACACGGGTTTGTGCCCCGGTTCGGGAAGATCCCACATGCCGTGGAGCGGCTGGGCTCGTGAGCCGTGGCCACGGAGCCTGCGCGTCCGTAGCCTGTGCTCCGCAACAGGAGAGGCCACAACAGTGAGAGGCCCGCGTACAGCAAAAAATAAAAATAAATTTAAAAAAAGTTATGAGATGTGAGCTCCAATCAAGCGCTGTTCTGTAGAGCTGAGAGACTTTGAGAAGTATATTCTTTAAAGTGGGCAAGAAGCATGAATAGGCTTAGCATATGCTCTGACCTTGAGTCAGTCATTAAGTCTGAGAACATATATTTATCTAAATGAGTACCGTTTTCTTGACAAACGTTTTGAAATGTCTCTTGTGTGCTGGACAATATATATAAAGGCACTAAGAATACAGCAATAATAAAATAAAGTTTCTGTATGATAGGGGCTCAGTCTTGTTGGGAAAAATTATACAAGAATTATAATTAAATGTGATAAATATGCAAACAAACATCAGGAGCAGCTGGAAAACAGTGATCTGGGTCTGATTTTAGTGATTTTGCTTTTGCTGAAAATATTTCTCAAATTGCTTTTTTGGTATTGACTTCGGAAGTTATGGCAAATACTTCTGCATAGTTTCTGTGGTAATGAATGATCACCTCTTAGAGATGGGTTTGATTTTTTGAACTCCTTAAAATTATTTGAAGCCAAGTCTGGTGAATGAATCAGGTGTTGATGATGCTCTTGGGATTATAATTATGTAATTGGTGTTTTTTTTTGGCCCAAGTGGGATATGATTTCAATGTTATCATGTTATTAAACCAATTTTATTAAGTGGCTACTTGGAATTGATCCCACTCCTTGAACGATATTGCTGTGTTCTGTAGGGTGGTGGCTTTAAAACGTTTTTGACCCAAACCAGTGGGAAATATATACCATAGTGGGAAATATATTTTATATTACAAGCCAGTAAACATACATACATACAACTGAAACAGATTTCACAGAATATACCCTTCCATGATGCAGCATACTGCAGTATTTTTTAAACTGTATTCTATTCCATTTTTTAAAAAATTTCTGGGGGGGAGGTGACACTAAATTGATTTCATGTGCCACTAATGAGTCCTAATTGATATTTTGATAAACACTTCTCCAGGTTTCAAATCAACTATCTTTCCTCATTACTTTGACTCAATTGTTTGCCAGGAATTCAGGGAAATAATAGAATCTGTTGATTTTAAATTATTTAACTGAATTGATTATTAGTGCCACATAAAAGAAACAGATGGAAATTGCAAAGATTTGGAAATGCCGCTATAATTCCAAAGAGGTTCTCTCATTCCAGGTTTTAGCCTGACTCTTTAAATAGCACCTTCTGTGGTAAATTTAAGGAACATTCTAATCTGAACCTGCAGTGGAGTACAATTATCAAGCTGCAACGTATTTACCAATGCCCACAGGTAATTATCATGAGCTACATAATTACCTTGTTCTTAAAACAGGAGCTATGTGCTCGCTTTTGCCTTTATTTTCAAAATTATTTGTGGTTATTTCTGTCTGTTTTTAAATCTGATTTCAAGTCACTGCTTTAGTATGGCATAAAAGGCAATCCCATGTAGAAGAGGAGTATCAGAGGCTCTTAAGCAGGGAAATTACATGATCAGACTTAGCTTTTTAAAAAATAATTCTGACAATAATGGAGAGAATGAATTTAGCAGGTCTTATGTGGGGGAGACCGACTGGAAATCTTTTGAGACAAAGTGAAAACATTTGAGGGCTTATACTGGAGAATACTAATAACAATAACAAGTGGATTAAGTTTTCCGTAGGTTACCTAAGTGACCTATGTGTATTAAGCGTATAGAGCTTTACATGGGTTACCTAAGCTTTTATTCTTTTTTCCTTTGTATTTTTTAATTTTAAAACCTATAATCAACTTGTGATATAGGTAGTACCTACCTATTAATCAATGAGGAATGAAAGGCAGAGAGGGTCACCTGTCCAAAGTCACACAGTAGGCAGGGACCCCAGGATTCCGATGCAAATCCATCTGCTTTGGAGCCCAGGTATGTAAACTGGTGTAACTGTAGCTGGAGGAGGGGCTGGATTTATAAGACTTTTCTGAGAGAAACACAGTGGAGCAAAGTAGAAGCAGGATCCAGTGATGGAGAGAGCAGGATCTGGAGTTAAAATACCTGGATTCAATTCTGTGTAACTAGAGTGAGCTATTTAAAGCATGAGAGAACAATTCAAGTATGCCAAGCCTCAGACTCTTCATCTCTAAAACAGAGATAATAACAGCCCCCCATAAGGCTATTCTTAAAGGCCATCACAAGGCTTAGATGAGGTAATATACATAAAGGGCTTAGTAGAGTGCTTGACTCAAGGGCTAGATAAAAAGGCAGCCATAATAATAATAAGTAATTATTAATTATTTTTTAAAATCTTGGTGTCTCGTTGGATGTTGGCAAAGAGAAAGAAGTTAAGAATAGCATGCTTTCTAATACGAGAAATTAGATGGGGGTGATACTGCAGCTGAAAGAGGGAACAGTTTAGGAAGTAAAGATAAGCCCGATTTAGACATATAGATAAAAAAGCCAGTCGACAGACTAACACTTGTAAGAGAACTAGGTAGTTTAAAACTGAGGCTGGGGGCTTCCCTGGTAGCGCAGTGGTAGGGGATCCGCCTGCCGATGCAGGGGACGTGGGTTCGTGCCCCGGTCCGGGAGGATCCCGCACGCCGCGGAGCGGCTGGGCCCGTGAGCCATGGCCACTGAGCCTGCGCGTCCAGAGCCTGTGCTCCGCAGCGGGAGAGGCCCGCGTACCGCAAAAAAAAAAAAAAAAAAAATTATAGTCCACACAGGTGATTTACATATATTTAATTCTCACAGCCACTGTTTGGAGTTGGTATTATTGTCCCTGTGTCATACAATAGGCAACTGACATAGTGAATTTAAGTCATACAGCTGATATTAGGCAAATTTAGAACTCACCCCAGATCTGTCTCCAAATTCTGTACTTTTCTTACTGCATTCAGATTTAGAGCAGCCACCGAGAGGAACATGAAAGTGTTGAGACAGGAATAATAGTGGTAGTACTATAAATACTATTACTCATATATAAATATGTAATAATGGTAATAATGATGAGGAAAATGGATCAGACGATGGTAGTGCTGATGATAACAGAGAGATTAATGCTTCTACTCCAAATTTAACTGCAAGTAATAGCCTCATATCTAACTTTATGCCATAGAACACAGTGGCAGGACTTCCCTGGTGGCGCAGTGGTTAAAAATCCACCTGCCAATGCAGGGGACACGGGTTCGAGCCCTGGTCCAGGAAGATCCCACATGCCATGGAGCAACTAAGCTCGTGCGCCACAACTACCGAGCCTGCGCTCTAGAGCCCACGAGCCACAACTACTGAGCCCGCGCATTTAGAGCCCACACTCCACAACAAGAGAAGCAACTGCAATGAGAAGCCCGCGCATCACAACAAAGAGTGGCCCGTGCTCACCACTGCTAGAGAAAACCTGCGCGCAGCCACGAAGACCCAACACAGCCAGAAATAAATAAATAAGTAAATTATTAAAACATAATAAATTTTTTAAAATAAAGAAAACAGTGCCTATGAATACCTACAGCTAAATGATGTTACTTAATACAAATTACTTTTCTTAGTTTTAATATAGCCACAAAATATCATTTATAAACTTTCCTTTTGTTACGTCTAAACATATCTTTAAAATATTTATGAACTCTTACTATAATTTAGATTTATTTTTATTTCAAAATTATGAAAGATAATTTGAAAGCTGTTAGTATGTAAACTACAAACATTTCCCTTGAACCTTGAATTGTATTAAATAATACAAAAAGAATTGTATTCTTTGCCGTTGACGTTAAGATCCTTTTGGCACTCTGCTTGCTGAATTATGGAAGCCTAAGGAAGTAGTATACTTTCTGTCAAAAATGTAATTTTAAAAAATGGTTGCTATAAAATTATAGAAAAAGCCATGAAACAGGCAGCATGAATATTTGAAAGATAATATATATAAAGTATAACCCAGCTATCTGGCAGGGAAATAAATCTTTTAAAATTATTATTAAGTTTTTGTGTAGAATGAAGGAACTTACCATTTAAGTAAGTGACATTTAAAAATTCCTTTTGTTGAAAATCTTATTAAAGTGCATGTGTACGTATTAAAGGAGTACGTATTTACTTCATAAAACAGATGCTATTCAACATGAATTATCCTTTTTGTGATGATTTCAATAATAGAGTGATTGCCCTCTAGGCATACTGAAGATTATAGGATGATTTCCTCCTGTATTAAATGGTCCCATAAAGCTACAGCTTCTTAATTTTTATGTCTGCTTTTCATAGATTTTTTTGTCTCCTTCCTTGTCAATGCTCATTTCCCATGGCAGCCTGTATACTTGCATGGACTCATTCATGCCTATGGTAACATTAACCAGCCCACCAAACACATATATATGTAAACAAAGGTAAATTTGCACATGCCCATGCTTATCCACTAAGCCCCTTGGTAGGCTCCCATTCTATTTTCCATGTGGCCTCCTGGCCTTGGCTTCTTTTCTTCCTGCTCCTGCCACTTAGACTTGATTGTGGAGGTGTGCCACTCAGCTCTCCCTTCAATTAGTGTGTGAACTGTAGCTGGCTGACAGCTTCCAGCTAGCCACTGCACCTCCAGGTCTGCAGCATTCCCACTGAGGCCATTTTCCTCTCCAGAAGTCTCCCAGCCAATGACTAAACGCAGTGGGGTACTGTAGCCAGGCCATTTCTGCTTCCTACAGATTCCTCTAATGGGTAGTCTTTGCCCCAGACGCCCCAATCACCTGGCCAAGACTTTCTCAGAGCTGTACAGTGGCAGCCTGGGGCTCTTCCTACCCAATCTTCTCTCCTTCCCTCTCTCCTTTCACAAGTGTCTGACTTGCTTTGTGGTTTCAAGTCTCTCCCTACCTACTCTTGTTCCCCTCCCCTTTATGCCTCACAGATGTTGCCCCAATACATCTTTTGCACAGCTAATTTTGGCTTGGTGTCTGCTATGCAGGAAACCTAACTGACACAGTCAGTAAAACATGGCCCAAGAAAGCAGGCAATAAAATTAGGTTTGAGGACTGTTTACTCATACTTGGCCTGCAAGTAGGACCTCATCCTGGGTGCAATGTGGGGAATGGGTAGTCCTTGGCAAAAGGCAGCCCCACAGTTGCTGAAGATGTCACTGGTGATGACCTGGGAGTGTGTCCTGGGAGAGGGGAACAGCTTTGCTAGTTTGAAGATGTAGGCATTTGAAAGATATGGGGAGAATAATGCCTACAAGTGTAGTGGTGTTGGCTGGTTATTCCAAAGTTCTACTGATGCCCTATGGAGTGTTAATGGGAAACTGAGAGGTAATACACAGTAACAGGCACAGTGTGAGAGACAGAGCGCCTGTTTGACTTGGAACATTTTCTTGGAAAATGGGATTTGACACCATTACAAGGAACCTCCTCTGCCCAGGGGATGGGGCAAACTCACTGTAGGGAAGTCTGGCTCTTAGAAGCCCAGAAAAGGTGGTGGCCATGCTGACGTGGAAATGCCTGAGTTGCCATGGCAGATAGTAGAGGAAGGAATAAAAAGGCTGTGGGAAGGGGTGAATCATAACGGATTCATAGCGTGAGACCAGAGGACTCAACAGAAGATTATGTTTCCACAGCAGAGCCCAGAGAACACATCGTTCTCCAAGGCCATCAGGAATGCACTGGTGAGAGAGACATCAGCATCATTAAAAGCTCAGTGGTGCCTCTCCATACAGGCCAGGGATGAAGCTGTCACAAATTTGAGCTTGTTAATAGCAACAGGGATGATCGCGCTCCAAAATAACAGAAAAGCCAATAGAAGCCAGGGGGCAACCATTATTATAACTACCAGCAAGACTGGAATAGCTGGTGGTTAAGGGGGCCTGACCAACAGGAGGTACAGAAATGGCTAACAGAATCTGGCATCCCTAAGAGCAAAATAGAAGTGCAAGCAATGAGGGCGCCATTTAACATCTATAATCAGAAACAGGCAAGAACAGAAAAACAGGATGATAAGGGTAGTTGCTCCAATAAAAATTCATGATTCATTACTCAGTTTCTGGACCTGAGACAATTTTCAGACCCAGAATGCAGTGACTGAGAGATGGTTGTGTCTCAGGGGGGAAGAAGCCTGCAAGACCATGACAAATATTACCTATAAGGGTTTCCCCAGTCCCGCCCTAAAGGGACCTACAGCCATATACGTGGATGACCATGCACTTGAAAAAGGAAAACCACACATATTGAGGACTTTGAACATATTTTCAAAGCTGACATTGATACCAGAAAGCCTAAAGTGTCTTCAGGATCCCCTGTTAGAGTTGGGACCCAGTAACATAAGCAGTCTGGCTGAAGTCCAGCTTACGGTGGGCCCACTGGGTCCGTGAACTCAGCTGAGGATCATTTCACCCATCTTGGTGAAAAATGAAGGTTCACATTCATGGCAGTTTGACTCACTTAGGAACTTGGCTAGCTCGGTAAGAACCATTATATTGGGGAAAGCCAAAAGAAAGCCTCTGAAACTACTACTTTCCCAAGCCAAGGATAGTGAATCAAAAATAATATTGCATTCCAGAAATGGAGGTAGAGATTAGTACCACTGAGATGGTTAGCTTTATGTGTCAACTTGGCTGGGCTGTGGTGCCTGGATATTTGGTCAAACATTATTCTAGATATTTCTGTCAGGGTATTTTTGGATAAGATTTCGATTTAAATCAGTAGGCTTAAGTAGAGGTGATTGCCCTCCATAGTGTGGATGGGCTTCATCCAATCAGTTGAAAACTGATGATAGAACAAAAAGCTGATCCCCCCTGAGCAAGCGGGAATTATGCCGGTGGACTGCCTTTGGACTTCCTCTGTAACATCTGCTCTTCTTGGTTTGTCAGCTGACTGCCTTTGGACTAGAACTTGGTCCTGAGTCTTCAGCCTGCTGAGCTCCTCCATCAGATTTTGGATTTCCAAGCCTCCACAATCACATGAGCCAAAGAAATCTCTTTAAATTTTTTTTAAAAATTAATTTTAAAATGTATTTATTAAAATACATTTATTAAAAATAAGTCTATCATCTATGTATGTATGTATGTATGTATCTATCTATCTATCAACATCTATCGATTTTCTCTTGGTTCTGTTACTCTGGAGAACCCTGACTAATACAATCACCATTAAAGATTTAAAGGATGCATGGTGGTAGTCCATATCCTATCTCTATTTAATTCACCAGTCTGACACCTACAGAAACCACATGGATCCTGGAGAATGACTACAGATTTCCATAATCTCAACCAAGTAGTAGCTTCATTGCAGTTGCTGTGCCAGACTTGTTGATGCTCAAGCTGATCGTGAAGCCCTCAATTGTGTCATATGCAGCTACTGATCTGATTGCATTCTTTTCTATACCAATCAGAAAAAAAGGATTAGAAATAGTTCACTTTGACATGGAATGGACAACAAGATTCACGTATGGTTTTGCTTCAGGGCTGTGTTAACTCTCCGGACTCTGTCATAACATAGTTCAAAGAGTCTATATCATCACATTGATCCAAAGCATTAGTGGTATGATGCTGATCTGGCAGGACAAGTAAAAGTTGGGTTTTGTGCTGGAGGCCTTGGTAAGGTATGTGAGCATCAGAAGGTGGGAGATAAAAACTCATATAGCTTCAGGGACCTGCCACTTCAGGAAAGTTTTTGAGTTCCTTGACCAGGGGCAAGCCAGGACATCTCCTCTAAAGTAAAAGAAAAATGCTACACCTTATATCTCCTGGGGCAAACAAGGAAGCACAACACCTGGTGGATTTCTTTGGGCTCAGGAGGCAAACTGCTCTACACCTAATACTGGAAGTGTATTAATTATATTCCAGCCTGTAGACCTCGTGACATGGAAGGCTGTCAGCTTTGAGGAGAAACTGGAGCATAAAAGAGCTTTGCAGCAAGTGTAGCCTGTAGCTCAAACATTCCTACTCCTGGAATTTGAGAGATGAGGTCTGCAGTGGAAACATGTGGACAAACATATGGGAATGGACATGAAGTGTGAAGATTTTTGTCTTACAATACTCAGCAGAGAGCATCTACCTTGGAAAAGGCACTGAAGAACCAACTAGTTACAATTACTTGACTAGTCAATGTTAGCCAGCTTTCATCATTGGCCATCCCAGAGGTGACACAACGGGCACATGAATAAAATTGCTATGGTATCAAAGATGGTGTCTATGTAGGGGCCCACACAGCATGAATATCTACTTACTAAGGTCAATCTAACTACTGCTGCCTCAGAATATCCAACCTATCAGCAACAGAGGACAACACTGAGTCCTGATCTGGCACTAGTCCTCAGGGAGACCAACAGCCACTTGGTGTCATTGAGCTCATCTGTTCAGGAAGTGCCAGCAGTTCATCCTCACAGCAATAGATACCTATTCTAGGTCTGGGTTTGTGTCTTCTGCCTGAAGAGCCTCACTATCCAGGAGCAGACACAATGCTTGACTCATGGGCATGAATTTCCACACTGCATAGCATCTGGCCAGGGAAACCATTTCACAGTGAAGGAGTTGCAAGACTGGGCCCTTGACCATGGAAGCCAGTGATCTCTCATCATCATTAAGTAGCCAGCCTGACAAGAGTGTTGGAACAGCTGACTAAAGCACAGCTGAAATACAATCTCAAAGGCAATACTCTGCAAGGGTAGGTGACATCATTCAGGATACAGTATATACATTAAATCAGAGACCCCTATGTGCCACTGGGTCTCCAAATGAAAGAATATACAGGCACAGGAATCCAAGGGTTTCACTTATCATTACTCTCTATGACACTGGAAGACATTTTGCTTCCTGTCCCTACAACTCTGACCTCAGAGGGGGTGAGGTTCTCAAGCATACTCTTGCCAGGGGGACAGCCATGGTTCGACTTAATTACAGGCTATGGCTGCTGCCTGAGCATTTGGACTCCTTGTATCCAGTAACCAGCAGGCAAGAAGAGAAATCACCATCTTCACCAGGGTAGCAGACTCAGAACAACCGGAGGAAGTAGGCTACATTTCAACAAGGTGATCCATTTAGATGCCTGTTGATAAATTTCTTGACCATTAGAACCGTGAATGGACATGTGTAGCAATGTTGGCCTGAGAAGGTATGATTTCCACAGAATCAATTCCCTCAGGAATGAAGGTTTGGGTCATACCATCAGATAAGCCACCAGGAACAACAGAGATGAGTTGAGGGTGAGGGGAATTCAGAGGGAGTGGGGAGACTGGGAATACCAGTTCCAGCTGAAATAAGCTACAGCATCTTGGGGTAGAGTTTATCCCCCTAATCTCCCTCTTGAAAGTTTCATCGCAGGAAGAGAGGCTCACAGGAGCCGTGGAAGAGCTCTTCCCCAAACATGTGGAAAAGTGTAGCTGTGAGGCGTGAGCCAGAGCAGTCATGCGTGTCTGCCACTCAGATCTCCCTTCCAAACAAGGTGCTGTAAGGAGTGTGGTCGGCTGACCATCTCTAGCTGCTGCTTTTTTTTTTTTTTTTTTTTTTTTTTTTTTTTGCGGTACGCGGGCCTCTCACTGTTGTGGCCTCTCCCGTTGCGGAGCACAGGCTCCGGACGCGCAGGCTCAGCGGCCATGGCTCACGGGCCCAGCCACTCCGCGGCATGTGGGATCTTCCCGGACCAGGTCACGAACCCGTGTCCCCCGCATCTGCAGGCGGACTCTCAACCACTGCGCCACCAGGGAAGTCCTAGCTGCTGCCTTTTGTGAATGGGCACAGCATTCACTCTCAAGCCAGGTTCCCCGCGGGCTGCTCCCAGCTAATGCCTGAGCACAGCGGCACTACTAGAGCTGGACCCTTTCTCCCCAGCACATTACTGCTCCAACGGGCAGCCTTGGCTAGGGCGCTTGCCATCCGCCGCACTGCGGTGCAGTCTGGGGCTCCTTCTACAAGACCCTCCTTCCTTTCCTCTGTCCTTCCACAGGGAGCCCACCCCAAGTCCTCCATGCTCCCTTCCTCCTTCACAAGCATTTCCCTCAATACATTTCCTTCCTATCTCATTCTATTTTGGGGTCTTGCTTCTTGGAGGACCCAAACTGAGACAAATTGTTCAATTTTGATATGTTTAGAACTCCCTACAAACTTTGATATATGTTCATCCTTCTGTTTTATTCTTCTGCCATCTTGTTTAATTCACTTCAGTTTTATTCCTTTAGTCCCCTGCCCCTGGCACATTTCCATGCTATGTTTGTCAATCTATACTGGAATTTGGCATTCAAACACACTTGTAAGACCGTATCTAATTAGTTCAGTCCTGACAACAGTCTTTATCACTGATTAGTAATGGATTACAGTCCTTGGACAATTATTGCTTTTGAAGCCAAGCTAACAAGTGCTTCACATCGTCAATGCATAAATTATCTGGTCTCATTTAGCAGACAGCTTTAAAAAAAACATTAAACTTTCTTTCACAGATTCTACATTTCCACCTCCCCTCTGAGCCAACTGGGTGCGGTTTTCAAGTTAGTATTCCCCATACCTTCCCCAATATATTGCTGGATCTAAATACCTAGTTTTCTCTAGTCAAAGCCTGGATTTTTATCAGAATCATTAGCATTTGAGCTACCCACTCAAAGGAGTTTTTCTACAACTGCCTCTGTTTTCAGCTAATTTTATATCCCTCCATTTTGCTGTATTCCAGTTCTCTTGCCAGCTCTTCCATTTCTTTTTTGGTTGTAATATTTCATTACCCCTTCTGCTTTTGTACTCAATTGTCCATTTATGGGCAGCGTTTTGCTTTTCTTCATCCAGCAAGAGAAACCCAACCTTTGAAGTTGTACGATTCTAGAATAGTTTTCACATGAGCACAGACCTTTTTCCTAATATACTTTTCAGCTGGCGAACTCATTTCTTTCACAGAAAAAGATTCCAAGATAAGGCATGACAAAGAAAACCTCAGTAAAGTAGGTTAGTGCTAATTCCATACATACTGTTGAAGAGTTTCCCAGGTGCTCATAATTACAGGAACCTACATCTTTGATGCAAATGCATACTTAATGCAACTGTAAATATTTCACTTATGGAATGTCCATTCACAAAGCTCACCCAAGTTTTCACTGAATTGAGTCTAACACAGCACAAGCATATTTATATCTGCCTCATAATGACCACCTTAGAGAGCCGAACGCCTGAAGGAGTTTTAGGAAATCAGCTGTGCTGTATTCTCCTGCCTTCCGGCAGAATTGTACATAAACACCCAGAGAGGAAAAAGCTTCCCAAGAAAGAGTCAACAACCTCACTCTAGCGTTTAACAATGAGCACAGCCAGGAATTTCTTCTTTGAATATACAAATCCCTCTGCTACAGCGTAAATCAATTTTTTTTATAAGTCTGATACAAAGGTTTAAAATTCTTGTGTTTTTTTTAATACAACGAGTAAACACATTCTCTAAGTTGCAACTGCTTATTTTCATGTTAATGACCATTTTCTATTTTAATCAAAATACAACTCATTCATTCGTTCAATAAATAAATATTTTAAAAATCTCAAACCATCCTTTTAGCAGATTTTTAAAAATCACTTCTACCTTTTGAAAATTACCATGGACTCATGTCTCCTTTGACAGACTCAATACCTTCCAATTACTGTGGTCATTTTTTATGCCAAATTTATCACCTTTGCCCAGTGACTAATCTCTCCTGTCTGTACTATTGTTAACATTTATTTAGGTATTAACAAAAAAAATCTTCAGTTTTTGTCAACAAGATGTATTTGACTCTTCTTTGCTCTTTCCTCCTCTGAGATCTGGTATCAGATACCTTCTGAGGAGCCCTAATTCCCTTACTTAAAAATTTTGTAAGGTGAAAAACTATGGTTAATGTGAACTATGGTTCACATTATATCTTTTTCCTGTGACCAATGAAAGTAGTTTTCACTAAGACCTACCGAATAAATATGAGTTAGCCAGGTGAAGTAGAAGGGCAAGTGTGTTTTAGGAGGAGGGTAGGTGAGGACAAGATCTAAGAAGGCAAGAAGACAATTTATTTTATTTTATTATTTTCTTTTAAGATGACAATTAAACAAGAAGTAAAATAATATGTTCAGTTGCCCCCCTTATCCATGGGGGTTACATTCCAAGACCCCCCAGTGGATGTTGAAGCTGTGGATAGAACCAAACCTTTTATATACTGTTTTTTTCCTATAAATACATACCTATGATAAAGCTTAATTTCTAAGTTAGGCACAGGAAGAGATTAATGACAATAACTAATAATAAAATAGAACAATTTTAACAATACACTGTAGTAAAAGTTATGTGAATGTGGTCTTTCTCTCTCTCTCAAAACATCTTATTGTACAAATGTAATGCCTTTTCCATCTTAACTAAGCTCTCATCAGGCACTGTGGCTGCAACTTTTGCTGTGTGAGGTACAACAGCAAAACTAGCATGAATTTCTTTTTCTGCTTCACAATTTCATGGAGAGAAGATTTGCTCCTGTCATAGATCTTAGCAACCTCAGCGTACACTTTTTTTCTTTCCTCATTAAGTGGAGAACTTTCACCTTTCCGCTTAATGGAAGAACCTTATGGCTACTCTTTAGTACATCCAAACAGCCGGCAGTACTACCCTTGTGCTTTGGGGCCAAGATGAAGAAAAATAAGTGTTACTTGAACATAATCGCTGAGGTCCCACAAACAGTTGATCTGATACTGAAGGATTAACAGGCAGCATCTGCTAGACAAAGGGATGATGCACGTCCTAGATGTGACGGAGCAGGACGGCTGGAGATCTCATCCACACTATGCAGAATGGCACACAATTGAAAATTTATGGATTATTTATTTCTGGAATCTTCCATTTAATATTTTCAGACCATGGGTGACTGAAACTGTGGAAAGTGAAACTGTGGATAAGGGGGGACTACTGCTGATAATGTCAGAGGATGTAAAAGTACTATGGAAACATAGCAAAGCAACATCTTACCTGGAAACTGGTGAATGTTGGTAAGAAAAGGCTTTCTGAACAAAGTGACTGTGGGCTTAGGTAGAAGACTCCCTAATGCTTACCAAAATCCACTATTGCTTTCCTACCTGAGTATATGAAAGGCTTTGCTTCCTGGATCCCCTTTAAATAATCTAGGCTGTATAGCTAGTAGAAGCTGATGAAGGGTGAACAAGGGGGCCAACAACATTCTAGATGGTAGAACCTCCACCACCTGGGGCCTTGATTGACTTTGTAAAACAGAGCATGTCTTTGTCTGCTTTACAACAGGCTTAGTGTGAATAACAAATACATGTATTTGTTATTGTATGCGTTGAGCCACTAAAATTTGGAGCTTATTGGTTGCTGTAGCAAACCTAGTCTATTATGAGATCTTCCTTACTCCCCTTGGGGAAGCTTGACACTTCTTGGGTTGGCGCCAGCTGTGAAGGCAATGAGGCATCAAGATATCAATTTGCAACCCAAGCTTACTAACACCATACACAAAAATAAACTCAAAATGGATTAAAGACCTAAATGTAAGGCCAGACACTATGAAACTTTTAGAGGAAAACATAGGCAGAACACTCTATGACATAAACCACAGCAAGATCCTTTTTTTTTTAGCAAGATCCTTTTTGACCCACCTCCTAGAAAAATGGAAATAAAAACAAAAATAAATGGGACCTAATGAAACTTAAAAGCTTTTGCACAGCAAAGGAAACCATAAACAAGACCAAAAGACAACCCTCAGAATGGGAGAAAATATTTGCAATTGAAGCAACTGACAAAGGATTAATCTCCAAAATATACAAGCAGCTCATGCAGCTCAGTATCAAAATAAACAAACAACCCAATCCAAAAATGGGCGGAAAACCTAAATAGACATTTCTCCAAAGAAGACATACAGGAGGCCAACAAACACATGAAAACATGCTCAACATCACTAATCATTAGAGAAATGCAAATCAAAACTACAATGAGATATCATCTCACACCAGTCAGAATGGCCATCATCAAAAAATCTAGAAACAATAAATGCTAGAGAGGGTGTGGAGAAAAGGGAACCCTGCTGCACTGTCGGTGGGAATGTAAATTGATACAGCCACTATGGAGAACAGTATGAAGATTCCTTAAAAAACTACAAATAGAATTACCATATGACCCAGCAATCCCACTACTGGGCATATACCCTGAGAAAACCGTAATTCAAAAAGATACATGTACCACAATGTTCATTGCAGAACTATTTACAATAGCCAGGACATGAAAACAACCTAAATGTCCATCGACAGATGAATGGATAAAGAAGATGTGGTACATATATACAATGGAACATTATTCAGCCATAAAAAGGAACGAAATTGAGTTATTTGTAGTGAGGTGGATGGACCTAGAGTCTGTTGTACAGAGTGAAGTAAGTCAGAAAGAGAAAAACAAATACTATATGCTAACACATACATATGGAATCTAGAAAAATGGTACCGATGAACCTATTTAAGGCAGGAATAAAGATACAGATGCTGAGAATGGACTTGAGGACATGGCGGGGAAAGGGAGCCTGGAATGAAGTGAGAGAGTAACACTGACATATAAACACTACTAAATGTAAAATAGATAGCTAGTGGGAAGCTGCTGCACAGCACAGGGAGATCAGCTCGGTGCTTTGTGACCACCTAGAGGGGCAGGATAGGGAGGGTAGGAGGGAGGCTCAAGAGAGAGGGGATATGGGGAGATATATATATATGTATATATATATATGTATACATATAGCTGATTCACTTTGTTGTACAGCAGAAACTAACACAACATTGTAAAGCAATTATACTCCAATAAAGATGTACAAAAAAAAAAAGTAGGGTGGAAGATGAGAAAAAAATTCATTTCCCTAATGGGGAAATGAATGTTAATAAATACCTGCTATGTTTTGAGCAAAAAAAAAAAAAAAAGCTATCAGGATAGTAAGCTTTTCTGTCTTCTAATCCAAAGTTCCTTCTAGGAAGTGATGCTACCAGGCAGAACAGTAGATTTAAAAAGACCTAGTCTGTTTACACTAGATACGATCAAATCTGTGGGAGATATAACAGGTCTTCAATGCCTAGAAATTCTGGAGATAACTCCACCCTAATTATAGTTTATGTCACTTGCATGTCGTTCTTCTCAGTAAGCTATCATTAATTAATATGGGAGGGGTGAGGGGGATACAAGGCCTGTGACAGAGACGACTGGGAATTGTCCCTGTGCAGCTGAGCCTGAGCAGGACCTCCTGCTCCGTGCTGTCAAATTCCTACTCTGAGTTTATCTCAATTATGTGATTGCAAAAACGTAAACAATTTATAGTCTATTTGTCTTGTATCTTTTCTTATTGGCCCAACAAATTCTCCTAAACCCACTAAATTAATATGTTGTATTTCTCTTAATGTAACACACACATAACATGCAGAAAAGTTCCAAGTGTACTTGACTATGTAATTACCGCTTTCAAAATCCTTTGTTGAAGACTGTTATAGGTAATTGTGTTTAATACTACCTTCTTCCCATTAGAATGTAAACTCCACGAGGACAAGGACTCTGTCTGTTTTGTGCTCTGCTTCTCTCCCCAGAACTTAGAAAAGGTCCTGGTGCACAAGAGGCGTGCGATACGTATTTGCTGGACAAATAATTCATTTTACAAGGATCACTTGTAGGTGCAGTGAAAATAATAGATTGGAATTCAGTGAGACTAGAAGCAGAGAGTCCAGATGGAGACCACTGCAGTTCTTCCTATGAAAGATGGAAGATGATTCAGACCAATGTAGTTACAGGGCCGATGGAGAGAAGTGAACAGATTTGCGATATATTTAGGAGGCAGAGCAGAAAGGACTTGGTGATTGATTGGATGTTAGGTGATTTGCAGGGGCAAAAGTTAAGAGCTCCACCTTGGGCACTGAAATCAGAAAGGGATCACTGAGGAGAAGTGGTTTTCTAGAGGGCACGAGGTGGATGTTAATAAGTCCAGTTGGTATGCATTCCCAAGATCTATTCGAGTGCCAGTGCCCAGCAAGAAATTGTGTATATCAATTCTGTAGCTCAGGAGAGTGGCCTGAAAAACAGGTTTGGGAAAAAGCACAGCCATGTAAATTTTCAGCCATGTAAATATATGAAAGTAGTGTGTGAGAAGAGGGCCTAAGATAAAACCCTGAAGATTATCCACATTTAAGATTTTTTTTGAGGAATCAGAACTTGTTTATCGAATTGGTTGAACTTGGTAGGATATACTCAGAAAATAGCTTCATTCTTCTTTCATCAGTGTCTTCAAACCATTTCACCCTGGGCAATATCTTGAGCATATTCCATTTTTTTTCAGCTTCTCTGTACTCAAATAGTCCTATTTTCATATACTAAAATGTCCAGACCAATTTAAATTAAAACTCCCATCTAAAAGCTTCCATCCAGAGAAACTGCCTGGTGGTCCAGTGGTCAGGACTTGGTGATTTCACTGCCATGGCCCAGGTTTGATCCCTGGTCAGGGAACTAATATCTCGCAAGCTGCAAGGCACGGCCAGAAAAAAAAAATGCTTCCAGCCAATTAGGAATTTGGGATTAATGTATACACACTACTATATATAAAATAGATAACCAACAAACACCTACTATATAGCACAGGGAACTATATTTAGTACCTTGTAATAACTTATAATGGAAAATAATCTGAAAAAAATAATATATATCTCTCTGAAGCGCTTTGCTGTACACCTGAACCCAACACAGCATTGTAAATCAATTACACTTCAATTAGCCCCCCCTGTCCCCCCGCAAAAGATAAAAGCTTCATACAGTCCAACCTTTCTTCCTCTAGCTCCAGCCTGAAACAGTTTCCTAGTCATGGAGTAGAGAAAGCGTGTGGTCTGTTCTTTCACTCTTTTTGCACCATACTTCCCCCATCCCCTCTCCGGCTCTTAGCTCCTCCCAGGTTAATGTAGGAAGGTGGGATAAAAGAAAACATAACAAAAGTATTTTTTTGTAGTTGTCTGTCAACTGCCCTTTCCCATGACAGATGTTAAAATGGTCTTCCTCCCGTGGGGACTTTGTAAACTCTCTAAAGACACTTATCCCTCATCTTCCCCCAAACACCTGGGAATATCTACAGTGTGTTCTTCCTTAACTCCGAAAATCCATTATCCAAATGAACTCTCACAATTCCCCTCAACCGCCATCTTTTTTTCTGCTGGGTAACCAAGTCCCACACAGCCCCCTTCCTGAGTTGGATTCTTGCAAGTTTGTGCCGCTTTCCTGTATTAGTCAAGATAGGCCAGGTTATGCTACAACAGCCCCTCAATCAGTAGAAATTTACTCTCACTCATCTAGGTGTCCATTGTGGGTTAGCAGGGGGCTCTATTTATTGTAGTCATGCAGGAACCCAGGCTGATAGAGTCTCCCTCTTGACTCACGCTTCTGTGATCACCACGTCAGGTGGAAAAAAACATGGCAAACCCTGTGCTGACTCTTCAAGCTTCTACCCAGAAGTGACACATATCTTCTGCCCACATTTCATGGGCTAAAGCTAGGTATCTATCCAACTCTAACTTGAAGGAGAGTGAGGAAGTATCATCCACATGCCCTGATAAAGAGAAGAATTGGAAAATTTTCGAACAGCCCTAATGACTGACACATCCCCACATGGTCCAGTTGGCCTGGAGGAAATATTCCAAACCCTGGTAACATGGGCTGCCCCCACTATCTCTCTCCATCCTCCCTGCCCCCTATGCTGACAGAGCCTTTCCAGGCAGTTTCTGTCTTTATCACATAGACTTTTAAACTCTTTGAAGCCCATGTCAGGCTCTCCATAAAACTGGGCTTGGCTCTAGTATGATCCTAGAAGTAAAACAAGAAGTTTTTGCATTTCAGCTGGGAGTAAGAGGCCAGTGTTCATTTGTGGGAAGCACTCAGCCTAAATTTCTCCGAGTGTTCACTTACTGCCTCTCTCATTTGGCTTGAGATGAGGTAGCCTGCCCCTTACCCCTCTATGGAAGGAGAGAAAAAGTGCTGCTGCATTCCCAATTTGGCCAGCCACTCTCTTCCAAAAAATCCTCTTCCTCTAGCGATTCTCTAGTTGAGCTGAGCACAGGATAAGATCTGTCCACTCTTAGCAAGTTATAATATCAATACTTCTGTTCTGAATTTGGAGGTACATATTGCTTGTTTCTAGCCTTGGGTTTCAGCTTAAATTTGAGACACCAGGGCAAGTCCCATTTAGCATTTTATTCCATCTGTAAGTGTACTGGGGACAAACTACGAAAGAGGTAGGAAGAAAACCAGGGGAATATATGGTCTTAAGAGCCAAGGAGTATTTCAAAAAGAGAGAAGTATTGTGGAATGTGAAAAAAATGATACAAATGAACTTATTTACAAAACAGAAACAGACTCACACACTTCGAAAACAAACTTATGGTTACCAAAGGGGAAAGGTGCAGGGGAGGGATGAATTAGGAGTTTGGGATTAACAGATATATACCGCTATATGTAAAATAGATAATCAACAAGGACCTACTGTATAGGACAGGGAACTCTGCTCAGTATTCTGTAATAACCCATACGGGAAAAGAATCTGAAAAAGAATGGATATGTGTATATGTATAACTGGATCACTTTGCTGTGCATCTGAAACTAACACAACATTGTAAATCAATTAGAATCCAATATAAAATAAAATTAAATAAAAAAGAAGAAGGAAGTGTTCAACTGTTTTTGAATCTGTTGAGAGACCAAGAAAAATAAGGGCATAAAATTGTCCATTGGATTTTGGGGAAGGTGTGATGAGCTCTCCAAGGATGGTTTGAGCAGAAGGGTGGGGAAGGAGTCATGGAACAGTGCTGAGGGTGAGGGGGAGGTGAGGACAACCACCACAGCAAGCACACATCAGAATTGTGGCTGTGAAGGGCAGGGAGGTGGAAGGTGGTGCTCGAGGGAAACATGGGGTTAAGAGGAAGGATTATTTTTCTTTAAATGAGAGACTTGATCATGTTTAAGTGCGAATAAAAAAGGAACTCATTGACAATCAGAGATTAAATGTTTGATGAAAAGGTTTTCAATCAGTACATTTTCATTTCTGAAAGAAAATAAGGCACACAATAGGTGTTTAATTCCCTGAAAAGATGCTGGTAGGCAGTGGGATGCCTTTCACTGTATTGGTGGTGGTCGTGGAGAACAGAAAGAAGAATTGGAACACTGTCTCCGATGAATGCTAATGGTGCTTGTGTGAACCTTTTGATTTCTACACATCTTCAATTATTTAACTTGGGATGTTTTTTTAAAGCAACTTCCTGCGGTATGTGTAGAAAAGATGTGTTCCCACAACTCCATTTCAAACTTGTTTCCAAATTTAGTTGTGTGGATCGCTAAGTTTGATCTCAAGATGTTCATAGATCATAATTAAAAACCAGGCCATTGTTTTCATCTCAGTCCCTGACATGCTCCCCAACTTCCCTCCACCGCCACCATCGAATACTGTGCCTAGAAACAGTAGGAGGAATGTATGAAAGAACAAAGTAGTATCGTATGTGCAGCAGATAATAGAGAATGTCTCACTCAACTCCATTCCAAGCCCCTTGTCAAGTGCTTTACTGAGCAATCGAGGCTGGAAAGCTCAAAGCTACAGGTTTTAGACTTCCTTAGAGCTCATTTTCCATATATGACCTCACTTCCACCAAGCAGATACAGCAAAGTAAAAACTGGAAGATGGAAGTGACCACTGTGAGATGGAAAGCATGCATCTGTCAGTTCTCTCCGGAGGCTTTTGACTTTCCTGCAGCAGTGGTAGCTGAGGTTCTAGTATCTGGTCCTTAACTGTGAGGGTATTTGGAAGTTAATGATGCACCTTAAAAGCCTAGCAGAGTGTTTCAGAAACAGGGTGGCTAAGGCAGTGTGGTCCTAGGGTTAGCTGCCATGGCTGCAGCTTCCCAGTCGTGTCAGAGGCAGCAGCACCCTTAATTTGTAGGTTCTGCAGTCTTGTTCTGAGAGTCATTTGTGGAAGCTCAAACTAGAGCCCCTCCTCCATGTCCTTCCAATGATTGGGTTCTAGAAAGTGATTGCTCCAATACCTTGGAATGATGATGCCACAGAATGGAATCCCTAGTCAATCCATGATGTTCACGTACCATGAGTGAGAAATAAACCTTGGTTGTTTTATAAAAATGAGGTTTGGGGGCTGTTGGTTACTGCAGGACATCCCAGGCCATCCTGTGGATCCAGTAAGTCATCTCTTTTTCCTTAAACTGTGTTGAGTGAATCCTATTGTCTGTGACTGAGCCCTGAGCAATTATTTCCAGGAATATGGCACTGACATACAGCTTAAAAACTAAACACTGTTAAGCTTATGAGATCATTGTTGCTCCTCAAATGAGGGGAGGCATCTTCTACTTTTATTTCTCCATAGCATATGAAGCCTAGCTGTAGAGCCACCACATTGCACACCCCCAGGGGGCACTATTCACACTGCAGTGGTACCCTGAGGAGACTACACTGTGAATGATACACCTAGATTTTGGCAATACCCGGCCCAGCCAAGTGCTAGAGGCACAGCAGGAAATTGATCTTATTTGGTTTGTCTCATAAGAAGGAGGTTAGGAAGGAAAGAAAACCAATAAGTATAACATAATGTTTCACTAAATTATTCACTAAGTTAATATAGTTATAATGACAATAAGACCCTGAGACAAAGGGCTGAATCCCTTTGGAACCATCCAAATTTTTATGAAAATACTCAATATAATTCTGATTTTTTAGTCTGAGTTTATCTCAAATCTATCATACAAGAGAAGACAGATGGTGTACTTGCTAGGATTAGGTCCAGCTATCTGTAGCAGAAGAATCCCAACTAACATTGACTTATGCAAGAGATAAGTATTTTTCTCTGTTACACAGAAGTCCAATAGGAGACAGTCCAGGGTAGAGCAGCTTTAGGAAGTCGTCAGGGACCCAGGCTCTTACCCTCAACATGTGTCGTTACGTTATAGTCCAAAGTGGCTGCTCAATTCATCGTGTCTACATTCAAAGAAGCAAGGAGGAGAAAGGGGGAAGACAAGTAAGTTCCTTCCCTTTAAGGGTTCACACTGCACTTCTAATTACATCTTATTGGACAGAACTTAGTCACATGATCATACTTTTAGCTGTGACCTTACGAATGGAGTCTTTATTCTGGACATCTCTGTATCTAACTAGAAATTAAGGTTTATGTTACTAAGAAAGGAAGAACAGGTCTGGGGAATATTTAGCAATCTATAGCATAGATGTTTAGTGTAGTGGGTTGGATGGTGCCCCTCCAAAGTTTATGTCCACAATGAACCTCAGAATTATAATTGCAGATATAATTAGTTAAGAACCTCAGGATGAAACCAGGACTGGTATTCTTACTAGCAAAGCAAAAGACATAGAGGAAAAAGGACATGTGGAGATGGAAGCAGAGGCTGGACTGATGACGCCACAAGCCAAGGAGCACCAGGAACCACCAGAGGCTGGAAAAGGCAAGGAAGGATCCTCCCCTAGAGCGTGCAGAGGGTGGGTGGCTCTACCACCACCTTAAATTCAGACTCCTGGCCTCCAGAACTGTGGAAGAATAAATTTCTGTTGTTTCAAGACACGGAGTTTGGGGTAATTTGTTACAGCAGCCCTAGGAAATGAATACAGTTAAATTCTGTGTATAGCTATTACTGAAATTGAGGGCTAACACACAGCATAGCTATAATAGTCATGTTACTATATCATTTTGATTACAATTCCTATAGTAATGCAGAGGCAGGTTAGCTTTTGATTTGGTAGGGTACCCCTGGTTCAGAATCTGTTCTCTCACTATTCTCATCATAGAACCATGATTTTCAGCTCTGCACAAAAGAAAATGGAGATATAATATAGGCAATTTACATTTATTTAGCACGTTCTGTGTAGCAAGCACCTAACATACATTTTCTCACCTAATCCTTACAACTGTTCTACGGTATGGTTAGTATTATACCCATTTAACAGATTAGGACACAGGATGATAGAGGTTAAATGTATGGTATACTTGTCGTTAAGGGCAGAATCAATGCTTATACACATGTCTGTCTGACTCTCAAATACAGGCTCCTTCCCGAAGGGGTGATTAGGCTGGGGAATAACTGACTCATCTACCTAATAGGACACTTTGTGCCAAAGGCCAATTAACTTGCAGAGGGAATAAAGCTTTCCAGTGACTACGTGTTCACTTCCAGGCACAATTTCCCATGTCAAAGCAATTCAACTCAAATAAACTCAACAAATCTTGGTGTGCTGGGCACTGAAGGGGATGTAATGATAGGTAAGATGATCCTTCTCCTCAAGTTGCTTACCACCTTAGCGGTGGCTAGGAACTGGAGGTCTATGATGGGACTATATGAGTGTCTTTGAACACTGGCTCTTATTCATGGTTATACATTAGAATTAGTTGGACATGCTTTTAGAAATCCAGACTCCTAGGCTGCACCCTAGCCTATGGAATCAGAATATTTGAGAGTGGGCCCCAGGACTCTGCATTTTTAAAAAACTCTCTGGGTGATTCTTTTTTATTTTTATTTTTATTTTTGCGGTACGCGGGCCTCTCACTATTGTGGCCTCTCCCTTTGTGGGGCACAGGCTCCGGACGCGCAGCCTCAGCGGCCATGGCTCACGGGCCCAGCCGCTCCGCGGCATGTGGGATCCTCCCAGACTGGGGCACGAACCCGTGTCCCCCGCATAGGCAGGCGGACTCTCAACCACTGCGCCACCAGGGAAGCCCATGGGTGATTCTTATCTAGCCTGCCCAACTCCAATTTTAGGAATATTTTCCTTATATCATACCTTAAATGTTAGTGATAAAACACTAGCTATATATGATGACATAATTTTTCTTAGTATTAATTGTACATTACTTATATATCTGAGGAGCTTTAATATCACAGCACTATTTTGATAATTCCTAAATGTCAATACATTTATAGGGCCTCTCTCAAGAAGGAACAGCATTTTTTATTCCTCTGAGAAATATGAAAATAGATTACAAAGAGGCCATAAAAACTTATTTACATGCCATCAAAACCATCCAGCAATAGCCTAGCTCTATGGTATCTAGATATTTCACATGGATCAACTGTTGAGGTAATGGAGTTTTTCACTGTCAAGCAGCTCATGGTGAATCCAGAGTTTGGAGAGGCAGAAAGATAGGTACATCAACTGCTATCATAGCTGGATTCGCCACAGGTAAAGGAGTTCGAATCACACTATAAATGTATTTAGGAAGTTATAACTAGAATTGAAATTCTTACCTATTACAATAATACCTATTTACAATGTATCTTAACTTTCACTTGAATCGTGTGTAATCTCTTCCTCCCCAGGAAGTTAGGTTAGTTTTCTTTAAAATTCTTTCCACTTAGCAGTGAATGGAATGCTCTAAAGATGCACTCTATTTAATAGGTACGACAGCTGCCAAACGGGGCTACTGGCAAACTTATTTAAATTTTTAATCATCACGGCAGATGAACACAGAAGGAAAGAACTATATAAATCCTCCCACTAGTGTAGCTATAAAAATATCCAAACAGTACTGGAAAGACCAGTTTCCATTTTGTGGAAATAAGTTTTGCTGGGTACATTGTACCACTTTTTTCTCATAGTCAAAAAGTGGTTCTAAGTCATATGTGTTCAATTATATTACAGCATATACATTCAATTTACTATTACTATTAACACAAATATCAGCTTTCCCTTAAAAATCATTTCCCCCCCCCAAAAAAAATCATTTTCCCATTAATGCAAAAAGTATTAAACAAAAGCAAGAATTTTTTTTTTTTTTTTTTGCGGTACATGGGCCTATCACTGTTGTGGCCTCTCCCGTTGCGGAGCACAGGTTCTGGACGCGCAGGCTCAGCGGCCACGGCTCACGGGCCCAGCCGCTCCGCGGCATGTGGGATCTTCCCAGACGGGGCACGAACCTCTGTCCCCTGCATCAGCAGGCGGACTGTCAACCACTGTGCCACCAGGGAAGCCCAGAAGCAAGAATTTGATTTGGGAAAATTATTTACTGGATGAAATAAATGAACAATAGAGAAGTGTGGGGAAAAACAGTTTTGTCCTCTACTGAGAAAAAAGCAAAGAAGTGTTAGAATATTGAAATAAATCTTTAGTAACTTGATCTTTTAAAATTCCATGAATGAAAAAATTCTGATTAATTTTTTAATATTTGGGGGATGATGCCAAGAGGATGTCATTTCCTTCAGCAAATATTGTTCATGCTACATCCAGCATCTAGAATCATGCAGGGGCTTTATTCCCTGAATACATGTGCATCTGAGAGGTGTACAGAAAGTAGTCACAAAGACCACAGACTCTGGCTCTAGATTGTTTGTGTTTAAATGCTAGTTCTGCCTTTCAGAGGCTGTGTGACACTGGACGTTACCCTTAACCTCTCTGTGCCTCAGCTTCCTCCTCTGTGATGAGGACAATGATAGCACCCACCCCATAGGATTATTAAGAGAATTAAATAATCTGCTACATGTGATGCCCTTAGAACAGTGTCTGGCCCACAGTGAGCACTTAGCTGTTATTATTATCCTAACTTATTTGAGGGTTATTATCTCTTTTCTAGTGTACCAGAATCACAGGGGTCAACAGGTAATTGATGGGCTGCTAAGGGGCCTGTATAAAATGCACCCTGTAGTAATAGGGTAATTCAACCATAAATATTTACTATAAGCTGGCACTGTCCTAGGCATACAGAATATGTCAGTGACCAAAAATAAAAATCTCTGCCCTTGTGGAGCTTACATTCTAGTAGGGGCAGAGAGAAAATACATAATAAACAATAAGTAAATTGTATCATATGTTAGAAGATAATACATATTTGAGGAAAAAAGAGAGCAGGATACAGGGAATTTAGAGTTCAGGTGGAGGGGACTGGTTGCACTTAGAAGGTGACATTTGAGCAAAGACATGAAAGGGATAAGAGGAGTCGACAGTGCCGGGACCAGCAGTGCCAAGACCCTAAGACAGAGCACTGTGCCTGTCTGCCATGTTCAAGCAACTGCAAGGCCAGCACGCTGGAGTAGAGCGAGTGAGATGGGGAGAAACGGCTGTGAATGACATCAAAGACTTAACTGGGAGTAGGGTGGGAGTTTGTGAGCAGGGAAGCAGATTGTGTGGGACCACACAGACCACTGCAGACTCTGACTTTCACTGACTGTGATGGGAGCTACTGCAGGGTTTGAAGCTGAGAAGTGCCATCATCTGAGCTAAGTTTTACATACTCTGACCGCTGTGTGGAAGCAATAGGGGATCAAGGAGGAAACAGGGACAACGGTGACTAGTTTCTTCAAGTAATCCAGAGAGGAAATGATGATGACTGGGACCAGAGAGCGGCAGAACTGATGAGAAGTGATCATATCTGGATATATTCTGAAAATAGACCCAAGAGAGTGCCTTGATGGATTGGATGGAATGTGAGAGAAACAGGGAAATGAAGGGTGACTCCCAGATTTTTGGCCTGAAGTACTAGAAGAATGGAGTGGTCATCAATGGCCATGGGGAAAGACTTCATGGAGCCTAGGTTTCATGTTGGGGATGATTAGAAGCTCTGCATAATTAGTTCGTAGTTTTGGTGGGGCAAGATTTTTTTTTTTTTTTTGGCTGTGTCGCATGGCGTGAGGAATCTTAGTTCTCGACCAGGGATCAAACCCGTGTCCCTTGCATTGGAAGCACAGTGTCTTAACCACTGGACAGCCAGGGGAGTCCCATGGGGCAAGATTTGGCACCAATATTTCACTTTAAGAGAAAGACATGTTTCATGTTATTAAAAATCCACTATTATTGAATTACTGACAGTGTCCATAAACATATTAAATTAACCCATTGGTACTTCACTGAAAAAAATTGTTAAAGAAAAAATATGATTGTTATGGAAAAGTGACATTTTTGTTACTTCTGAAAATGAAAAAAAGTTTTCTTTTAAAAGTCCTCCCTCATGACGAATATAATGCATATTCACTGAAAAAAATGTTGAAAATACAGTAAATTAGAAAGTAGGGGGAAGTAACCTGTAGTTTTACCACCCAGGGAAAAATAATGCTAATAATCTTGTACGTCTTTCCTCTCTTTCTCATAAATTCATATATATGCCTATCCCTATATCCATATCTATATCTATACACATATTACAATGATGTGTCATATTTAGATATAATTTTGTATATTGCTTTGTTCCCATGGAAATAAATATTTTTCCATATTCTGTGAGCTCTAAACATTTTTAATGGCTTCTTACTATCTCTTCACATCCATAAGCATAATTTCCTTCTATTGATGACTTAATTTTCATCACGAATGAAGATTCTTCTCCCCAGGGCCGAGGCCTTGGTCATCTCTTCCCCATATCCAGTCACTCTCAGTCTTGTAACTGTAAACATCTATATGCGGACAACTCCCCAATTTACGTCATCCACACGGACCTCGCTCTCCTCTCCAGACTTGAACCCCCAGTTGTCTCTTCATCACAATCTATTTCATCTTGGTTGCTGGCAAGTCCATCCTTCCAGTTGCTCAGCCAAAACCTTGAGATCACCCTTGGCTCTTCCCTTTCAAACTTCACATCCACTTTGCCAGGAAATTCTTTTGACTTGACCTTCAAAATACATCCAAACTCTGATCAGTTCTCGCCATCTTCACTGCTACCAGTGCAGTCTGAATGCCCATCATCTCTCGCCTGAATTATTACCGTAGCTGTCCCAATGGGCTCTCTTCTTCCTCCCCGGCACTCTGTTGTATATTCTCAACATGGGACCCAGGGTTATCGTTTAAAAACCTAAGATCATGTCACTCCAAACCCTCTGATGACTCTCCATCTCACTCAGAGTAAAAGCCTAAGTCCTTAAAATGGGGCACAAGGCCTGACACGATCTGCCATTCCCCCACCTCCTACTTCCTGCTTTTCTATCCTTGTCACTCCTCTAACCTGGTCAGTCTTCCCCCCTCATTCACTTTGTTCCAGCCACAGTGTTCTAGCCTTGCTGTTTCTTGAACAGCCACACCTGACCCCATCTTAGGGCCTTTCATTGGCTGTACCCTCAGATACCTGCATGACCCTCATCTCTTTCAAGTCTCTGATCAAATCTCACCTCCTCAATTGAGGCCCACCCTAATCATCACATTCCTGAAATTTTTTTCCCTTAGCACTCAACATGATTTTATAGCTACCAATTTTATGGTTAATTTTTTTTTCTCCCTTCCTCACTAGAATACAAGGTCCACAGAACTGAGATCTTTGTTTTGTTCACTATTGTATCCAAGTACCCGGCACAGTGCCTGGCACATAGTGTGTTCAACAAATACACATTGATTGAATGAATGCCAGTCTCTCTATTTTGTATGACTTTTTTTTTTTTTTTTTTTTTTTTTTGCGGTATGCACGCCTCTCACTGCTGTGGCCTCTCCCGTTGTGGAGTACAGGCTCCGGATGCGCAGGCTCTGGACGTGCAGGCTCAGCGGCCATGGCTCACGGGCCCAGCCGCTCCGTGGCATGTGGGATCTTCCCGGACCAGGGCACGAACCCGTGTCCCCTGCATCGGTAGGCGGACTCTCAACTGCTGCGCCACCAGGGAAGCCCTGTATGGCATTTTTATCGGAGATATTTTCCAGTTATCCTTTCAAAATATTTTTAGTAGTGTATGTACTAATATTTCTTTTGTCAGTATTTATTCTGATACTGGTTTTTTTTCTTTTAGTTTTGGTTATTCCATGACAACATGCGAGTCACTGCTTTAAAATGCACCAGGGATTTTTTTATTTAGATATGGTGAGGCCAGCAGATCAAGAGATGGCTACCAATTCAGAGACAGTTTGATGGGTGTTAACTAAACTTACTGTGGAAATCATTTTGCAGTCTGTGCATATATCAAATCATCGTGTTGTACACCTCAAGCTAATACAGTGCTATGTGTCAGTTACATCTCAATAAGACTGGGGAAAAAAAAGATACAGTTACTTACAGTTCCCAAGAAAAGGGGCATGCCGTGCCATGCAAGGCCACTTGGGGAAACACCAGGGTTGGTCAGGAGGCAGAAGGGATATGGGGAAGATACAGCCATGAGTGTTTATCGTGGTTTCTGTGGGAAATGCAAGACAAGGCAGGGTAAGCAGATTTAGGATTAGCTAGTTTGAATAATTTCAGTGGGCTCTGGGCTGTAGAGGTGGTCCCTAGTTGTCCCTGGTTCTGGGATGATTTAGAACAGGGGGACAGTATCCTGGACTGCAGGAGCCTGATAAAACAAGGTAGGCGGAGGCATGGACTCAGGATTGGTTGGTTTGCATATTAAAGACAAGCTTGCACTCTCTAGAAATCAGCTAACCCTGAGAGAGGCAGTCCCTCCCCTGGTCCCCAAGATGTCAAACCACCATAAAATACAGAAAATAAAAAATATGATTAATACACGTACATACATGTATGTAAAACTATAACTCAAGGCGCTTTCTGTTTCATTCAGGCCTTCTAGTATGCTCTTTCCTTGCCTAGAACTCCTTCCCTTTCCTTGTTTGCATGACTATTATTCATCCTTCAGATCCCAACTTGAAGGTCACTTATCAGGTTGCCATGTGAGAGCAGAGCTTGTCCTTTTCATTCATCACTGTATCCCCAGTTCTCAGCCTGCATCTTCATGATTCTAGAGAGGAAATTTAACACAGATATTAACCCTCAACTCATAAGGCTCTGAGTGAAAATTACAGGTCTATTTCCCAAAGAGTCAAAGCTGATGCATTTAAAATATTTGGATGGCTGTGTTTCACAGTTTACTTTTTCTTGCTACTGGCCCTACCATCGTCTTCCTTTAGGGTTATATAAGCCATACATGTGGTAGAAGAGTTTTCAATTAGCAATTGAATCTAACAGTTGACAGCCTGACATTGCAATTTGTACATTATACAATTTCCAGAACGTTTTAAACCTCCTATTTAAATTTAGTAGGTCAGAAAACTTAAAGACTTTGCACTGTTAACAACATTCGGTAATGCTGTTCATACCACTGGTTTCGCAGCTTTGAAACATATGTTCTTAACTCCAAAGTGAGATTTTGGAGTTATAGGAAACTTTGGAAATTTGACCTGGTTTCATCATTTCAAAAAACCCCAAACTTTTACAAGTTACCCTATTTATATACCATACATATTGTGCCCTATTGCCTTGGAGAAAAGGCTCCATTCAAACGATTCTGCGCTTTCTCTAACTCACCATGATGTTTAAAATAGAGAATGACTTGGCAACACGTTACACCCTGTGGCTGCTCGTGACTGTCTGACAGGTGAATAATAAATTGTAGAAAGTACCTTCTGATTATATTTATACGTCAATTTGTATTCTTTTGCTTTGATAAGAAACTTTCTGTATTTTCCAAATGAGGCCTTTTGCCCGTTAGCAATGAAAGAGATGTTTTCAGCTATGCCTAACCTTTAATTACAAGTGAATTTGAGTGCTGATGAAATTATTGTGGAATTGAACAAAAGATGATATTTCCCAGGCCACATATATTGAGCACTTTTCCTATAAGAAGAAGGGAAGGGCGCTCGGAAATGTCCTTTCACTACCCCTGATACACTCTAATTATTACGTAGCAATGTAGACCAAGTAGGGTAAAGGCAGAGCGATACAACATTCATTCTTGCAGGCTATCACTCAGTGAGCTTGTGTCAGGCACCAGCCCTGTATCTGACATTGGGTCAGATGATGGGAACCCCAGTTGAGAAATGCAGTCCTTGGCCTCACAGAGTAGCAGTGTCATTTTGAAGCTCTCTTAGGGAGCTTGGCTTCTCTCCTTATGCTACCAGAGATATTTGTATTAGATAGACCCCTAGGTTTCAAGAAATAAAATCCAAATCAATTCAGATTAAGCAAAAAAGGGAAATTTCTTGTAAGGCATAGAGCTGTCTCATGGAATTTAAGGACGAGAGGTAGGGTCACATGTCATGGGAATCTGACCCCACCTGGTTGCTGTCTCTCCCTTCCTTCTCTCTGCACATTGGCAGCATTCTTTCCTCCTCTGGGGACTACTTTTCTCTACTCGTTAGTTTACAAAGAGAAAAAATGGTCACCCTCCAGCTCTCGTTTTTATCTTTTCCTTTCAAAAGGACACCTGATGTGTGAATCATTTTCATCTCCAAATTTTCAGTAAATGTAATCTGACTGGCCTAGCCTGGGTCAGATGCCCACCTGTGGACCAACTGACTGTAGTCAAGGGGACAGGGTTTTTTTTGTACACTCTTGTGTCTTAGGAGTCACCTCAATGACTTTGTGGATTAGAGTGAAAGTTTGGGGACACTTCCCAGACAAGTCGTCTGGCTGGACGGATAACCCAATATGCGCCCAAAATAACATTGCAAACTAATATTTTTTAAACCAAGAAAATAATAGTCATTGTTGAAAGTTTGAAAAATAAAGAAATATAGAGGGGAAAACATAACTATCTGTAATTACAACAATAAAAAATCTACTGTTAATATTTTAGAATATTTACTTTAACTTTTTTTTTGTTTTTTTTGTTTTTTGTTTTTTTTGTGGCACGCGGGCCTCTCACTGTCGTGGCCTCTCCCGTTGTGGTGCACAGGCTCCGGACGCGCAGGCTCAGCGGCCATGGCTCACGGGCCCAGCCGCTCTGCGGCATGTGGGATCTAACTCTTTTTTTATGCAAACTTCTCTCCATATATACATGTTAACTCTGATAGTAAACATATAATTTTGTATTTTTTTCAAAACTTAATATTACATCTTATGCATTTCCCCATGTAATTATTTATTCTTTAAAAACAATTTTAGGGTTTCCCTGGTGGTGCAGTGGTTGAGAGTCCGCCTGCCGATGCAGGGGACACGGGTTTGTGTTCCGGTCCGGGAGGATCCCACATGCTGTGAAGCGGCTGGGCCCGTGAGCCATGGTCGCTGAGCCTGCGCGTCCGGAGCCGGTGCTCCGCAACGGGAGAGGCCACAACAGTCAGAGGCCCGCGTACCGCAAAAAAAAAAAAAAAAAAAAACAACAAAAAACAGAAAACAAAAAAACCAATTTTAAATAACTGCAAAGTAGTTCATTTCATAATAACTTCTTTACTAAATTTTCTATGATTTTCTCATTTCTGATTTTTTACTATTGAAAAAAATGAGATAATATGACAGTAAATATCCTTGTACATACATCTTGACATACTTGTCTAATTATTACATTTAGTCATTAAAAAGGGAAGAAAAACATAAAGTTTTAGAGATATCTGTATTCTCAGGGAAGTAGAGTAAAAGGTTAATTAAACAACTAGGCTTACCACACCTCATGAACAACACTCCTAATATAGACAAGAGAAATGTCAAATTTTAGAGTAATAATAGACATCCGCCCAACCACCTATTCTTTTTCACTCTCCATTTGCAGCCTGTCACTGGTAAACTGTTCCTCATTTTTTCTAGCTCTTCCACCTTTCCCCTGGGCCCCTCAAACACTCCCTACCTGTGCATTTCCTTTACACTTGCACTGGGCACCATCTATCTAATAAGTTACAACATCGTCTTATAGTTGTTTATGAGAGCTTGTGAGTTCCTGGTGGGCAAAGGCTGTGTATTCCTGTTCTTCGTATATCCAATACCTAGCACAGTGCCTGGTATACAATATATGATCTATGAATTCGTGAGTCAGTAAATCAATGAATAAGTAAATAAGTGACTTCATTGGTCGATTTCCTAACTTCCCATTAAACACAAGAATCTTTTCTAAAGGCTTTTCTTGAATACCTCCAGTGTCCTAGCCTGAGGAGGAAATGTGATGGAGTGAATTCGTGATGCTTATTCACTTATCCAATAAACATCTGTCCAGTATCTATTACATGCTACTGGGGACTCATATTTCTCTGATGGTTCTTACACAGCACACCTGGATTTCTGAAGGTACAGAAGTCTGAATAGTGACTATGGCCTCCAAACACCAATAGTGTTTAAGACATTTTACATACAAATCTAAATTTTTGGCTTTTCTTTTAAAAACTGGCAATCAATATGGCAATAATGTTACAGTCGGCTGTCTTCATTTAGATAGGGGGATTTATTAACCCCTTCAGGTTGTCAGATACAGTAATTCAGTTATCCAAGAAACATCTATTGAATGTCTGTCTTGTGCCTGTAGGCTTTGGTGGGCATTTGGCATTATGACCTCTGCATTAGACTAATTAATCTGAATGACTAAAAATAGTTGAAGTAGAATAGAGTGTATGGCAGAAAGAACTCCCTGGGGACTGAGCTCTTGAATAAGAATCAAGAATTCTAGATTGAGTTCCAGCTCTGCTATCACCTAGCTTTGTGACCTTGAATAAAACCTTTATGAGTATCAATTTCTTTACCTGTATAAATGAGGTGATTGACGATAGCCTCCAAGGTCCTTCGGCTCTAGTATTCAATGATGGAATTATCATTTTGTAAGTCAGGGGAGGTAAAAGTCTCCCACATTGGGGTGATGAAAAGTTTTGGAAATAGATAGTGGTGATGGCTGTACAACATTGCTGATGTACTTAATGCCACTGAATTGTACACTTAAGAATGCTTAAGATGGCAAAGTTTATGTTACATGTATTTTATCATAATAAAAATCTTTCTATTAAAAAACCATCCCATGCAGCTCTGTGTTCATAGCAGCATTATTCACAATAGTCAAGACATGGAAACAACCTAAATGTCCATCGACAGGTGAATGGATAAAGAAGATGTGATATACATATATCACATGTGATATATGTATATCACATGTGATATATATATATACATATATATGTATATATATATATCAGCCATAAGAAAGATTACTTAGCCATAAAAAAGAATGAAATAATACCATTTGTAGCTACATGGATGGACCTAGAGATTATCATTCTAAGCAAAGTAAGTCAGAAAGAGAAAGACAAATACCATATGACATCACTTATATGTGGAATCTAAAATATGACCCAAATGAACTTATTTACGAAACAGAAACAGACTCACAGACATACAGGTCAGACTTGTGATTGCCAAGGGGGAGAGGAGTGGGGGAGGGAAGGATTGGAAGTTTCAGACTAGTAGATCCAAACTATTCTATATAGGATGGATAAACAACAAGGACCTACTGTAGAGCACAGGGAACTACATTCAGTATCCTGTGATAAACCATAATGGGAAAGAATATGGAGAAGAATGTATATATACAACTGCATATATATAAAGCTGTACACCAGACACTAACACAACACTGTAAATCAATTATACTTCAATTTAAATAAAGAAAGGAAAGTATCTGCATAGATTTGGACCCAGTCTTCTTATACCAGGGGTCAGCCAGCCAGTCTATTAATGAATGAGACAGTGAGGAGAGGGGAGAAGAGCCTACAGCTTGGATGGCTGTGATGCAAAGGTGCTCTGGTCTCCACGCTTCCCTTAGCCTTGCCTCGGTGCTGTTTCACTGTCTGTCTCAGCCTCCCTCATGTCAGAGACTGACTGGGTCTCCAGGCTGCTTACACCCTTCATCTCTAAACTACCACATCCCCTTTCAATCTGGACCAAGTTGTAAAAATGTTTTCTCTCTTTGTCTTTTCTTCCAACTAAGATAGGTTGGAGTTTTTAAAACTAAAATTAACTAAGAAATGTTTGAACAAAGCAAAAATCATCTCAATCTCAGTTTGCTTGGGCTGCTGCTACAACTTCTAGATAACGTTTATGACTGCCATTGAATGCCAGGAATTTTTCCTAATGCAAAGGTTCGTTTAACCCTCATAACAACTCCCAAGTATTTTACGTTTTAAATCTTATCACTAATTTGGTTGAAAGTTCCTATCCTTTGTTAGGAATTCCAGTTATCAGCCTGCAAGGAGGGTATTTGCCCAGTCTGTCTTCCCACCCCAGAGCATAGGTCCCTTCTTTACTGAAATTCCACATTTACATCCTGCTCTTGTAAGATACGAAGAAAGGACCTAATCTGAAAAGGCTGTGGCCCTTTGAAGTTCAACAGAGAACTGTTCTAAGGTGGCATCTTTTTTCTCTCCAGAGCACGCGCCCATTTGCTTTGTGTCTCTGCCCTTTCTGACTTTTCCATAATTAAAAGGCTGAACTGGTATCTTCCTATTCATCTATTCTGCTTCCCATCTCTGTAAACTGATTCCTGAACACGAAACAGATGCTGATTAGTTAGCACAGGAAATGACTCACAGTTCCTGTCCTGGGTCTCCTTCATGGTGCTGGCCACGCAGCACACAACATACCTTCTCCACAAATAAAACACCTACCCACCACCTCCATTCAACACATGGAACACACCCCTCTTTTCCTCAAACCATCGCTGCTGGGGGGTGCCCACAGTTGCCTGGTCCTTCTTGTCTGGAGTCTGGGCTGGGCTTGGGTGAACAGTAATCAATGAGAGGACGGCAGAGATGGGAAACAGGATGAGCATGTTTGAGGAAGGGCTGATCTAATTTGGGGCAAAATGAAAAAATTTAAACATGGTATCATGAAAGACACAAAACTATGCATAGTTTTGTTAATTTAATTTTGTTTTACACACGCAAAAATGCACAGATCACAACGGCCCAATTTTAACAAACGGGTTCATTCACATGACCCACATCTTTCCATGCCTCTAGTGCCCCTCACCAGTCTCCCCACTCTCGAAAGAGACCATAGCTTTGAGTTTGTACAGGCTCCGGACGCACAGGCTCAGCGGCCATGGCTCATGGGCCCAGCCGCTCTGCGGAATGTGGGATCTTCCTGGACCAGGGCACGAACCCACGTCCCCTGCATCGGCAGGCGGACTCTCAACCACTACGCCACCAGGGAAGCCCTATAGCTTTGCCTTTCTTTTCCCATATAGACTAGTTCTCCCTGTTCTGGAACTTCATCTCAATGGTCTTGCTAAGAATGTGCTCTTTGCATCGGTCTTCTTTTGCTTAGCTACCGCCTGTGACATTCACCCATGATGTGTGTGTCCCAGCGGTTCATTTTTTTTTTCCATTGCTCAGTAGCATCTTGCTGTTATGCACTTAATTTTAAATTATTTTAATAATACAAACAACATACTTTTTTTTCTTGCAAAAATTTGCAACGCTATAGGTAAGAAGTCTAACATCCTTTGGCCACTGCCACCCCTTCTTCCCACCTGGAGATAATTACTGGGACCTGTTGGAGCAGGTCTTCCCTCCTCTGTGCAGTCACATGCATGTATGTGTCCCAGTAGAAAACACGTAAGATTGTTTCCTGTGATTTTCAAAACAGTAGGTACCACATTATACATAACGCTCCGCAATTTGCTTTTCTTCCCCAACAAGATGTTTGTAGATATAACTGTGTTTGTGCACAGATCCACCTTATTTTAAAAACTGCTGCATAGTATTTCATGATATAGATATTCCACACTTTATTTAGTCATAACTGGGATTGCTTCCAGTTCTCTCCATCCCAGCAAATGCTCAAATGCTTCGGTAAACGTATTTGTCAAGTTTCCTCACACTCAAGTTAGTGTTTCTGTCAGACACATGCGGAGAAGTAGAATTTCTGAGATAGGGTGTATTTAAAATTTTAATATTTACCAAAGTATCTATACCAATTTACATTAGAGTGTTACACAACTTTGAAATTTTTGCCAATCTTTAAGTGAAAAAAATCTTACCTCATTTCAATTTGTATTTCATTAATTCTAGAAGGGTCAAACACTTCTTTATTTGATTACTCACTACTTATGTTTTCTTTTTACTGAAGAGGAACTCCTGGCCTGGTTTTTCCATTAGGTGACTTCTCCTTTGCTTACTAGTTTTATTAGGCTATTATTATGAATAGGTTAGTTTTAATACATATTATTCTTCTCAGTGCAAAGCCTTTGTCTGTTCTAGTTTTTGCAACTAAAATTCTTTTCTGTTACTTTTGTAGCATAGAAATTTTAAATTAAACCAATCTTTGAGTTATGACCTCTGCTTTTTCAGGCCCCGTTTAAGAAAGTCTTCTTTTCATCAAGGTCAGAAGCACAGGGTTTTAGTTCTTTTTGATATTTTTATAGTTAACAGGTTGATTTTGATGTGCTTGTGAAACATCCTGATAAGCCAATTCCAATCTCTTCCAATCTTTTAGTAAATAAACTTAGATTCCTATCATGTTAGCCAACTTCCATTTTCAACTGTGTCTTTCACTCTATTTCCAGTTTAGGGGGGTGTCTAAATAAAAAAAAAGAAATGATCCCATTTTAGTATCTTTTGTTCCTTTTTTAAACCACCTTAAATTCTGGTCAGAAAAAAAGTTTATTCACTCAACAAATATCTTTAGGTTGCCTGCTTGAGATGGGCACCAGGATGCAGCACGAAGAAAGAAAGATACCCAGGACTAAGCAGCGCTCAGTCTGGCAGGGAAGGCAGACATAAAACAAGAGTGTGATGAGAGCGAAGGAGACATCTAGTAGACGGTGCTGCGGTCCCCAGATGTCAGCTGAGGTCACACTGTGCTTCGAGACTTAAGTAAAATTGGCTTGGAGCTTTTATCCCAGGTCCTGTAAGAAGTCCAATGACTGTCCCAAGATTTCTGTGAATTCCTCAGGTCTCTTGTTGCCTCTGGCTCTGAGTTTTTTTGCTTCAGTTAGTTGTTTTGCTTGTCTCTTGCGCCGGCAACTGTCTTCTTCTCTCTGCTGTGTCCTGGCCGGTGGGAACTTGGTTCATTCTCACTCAAGGCTTGTGTTTATGAAACTCTGGTGAAGCTGTGGGGAGATGGGTGTGTATGTGTGACATACAAATTGAAACCCAACACTCCTTTAGCCTCCTGGTCACTAGGTGCCTAGTGCATCTTTCAGTGGTCACCTTTCTCTGTGGGTCCCAGAGCCTTTATGTTTGGTGTCCTCTTTCTGCCTCAAGACTCCCTATACATCTCCCACCTTCTTGTTTTCCAATCCCTTCAGAAGCTCCGTTTACCCCAGTTTACTACACAGATCAATTTCACACAATAGAGTCTCATCGTTTTGCAGCACAGAAAAAACTGGCAGAGGATTCAGAGTTTCAGCCTCTTTTTTCCCCTCTGTAAGTGGAAGGGGCCAGTATAAAGATGGATTTTTCCCATTGATAAGGATTATGCTACCCTCTGTTAGCAGGCAGAAGCAGCCATTGTCAGTTTGGGGTTTAAATCACCTTTCTCCCCCAACAGAGTAATGTAACAGTGTAAGCTAATGCCACACGGGCAGTCACTGAGAAAGTGGCATTGAAGCTGAGATCTGAAGGAGGGGCAGTGGTTATCCAGATGAGGGATGGGGCTGGGAGAAGTGGGCTTAGAGAGGAAGTGTCTCAGGCAGTGTGAGTAGCACAGGCAAAGGCCCTGAGGTAGACTAGAGCAAGACTTATTCAAGAAATTAAGAGAAGACACCAGGAATAAAGGGGGCCAAATGGTGTTAGATTGAATTCATCCTAAGGGCAGAAAGGGAATGGAGGCAAGGGCAAAAAATAAAACATGTTAAGCAAGTAAGTACAAGCGTTAATTTTACATTTTAAAAAAGATTGTTCTCCCACAATGAGCTAGTACTTTGCATTCACTAGGATGGCTATAATGAAAAAGAAAAAAGGAAAAGAAATGTTGGCAAGGAAGTAGAGAGATTGGAACTCTCGCACATTGCTGGTGGGGATGTAAAATGATGCCACTCTAGAAAACAGTCTAGCAGTTTCTCAGAATGTCAAACATAAAATTACCATATGACTAAGCGATTCAACTCCTACGCATATACCCAAAGGAAGTGAAAACCAGTATTCAAACAAATACTTGTACACAAATGCTCAAAGCAGCACTATCCACAATTGTCAAAAGATGGAAACAACCCGGAGGTCCATCATATATGAAAGGATAAACAAGATGTGGTATATCCATACAATGGAATCGATGTTATTCAGCCGCAAAAAGGAATCGAGTACTGATACACGCTACTATACACGCTATATGGGTGAACCTCAAAAACATGATACTAAGTGAAAAAAGCCCGAAAGGTCACCTTGTATTTAGATGAAGAGTTCAGACTAGGTGAATTCAGAGACGGAAAGATTAGTGGTTTCTAGGGGATAGGGGAAAGGGGGAAATGAGAGTGACTGCTTGATGGGTGCAGATTTTCCCTCTGGGGGGGGTGCAAAAATGTTTTGGGACTAGATGGAGGTGATGATTGCATGACATTTTGAACGTACGAAAGGCCACTGAATTGTATACTTCAAAATGGTTACTTTTATGGTACATGAAATTTAACTCAATAAAAGTAAGATTACTCAGACCTCCATGTAGAGAATGAAGTGGAGGGGGCAAGAATGGAGATGAGAGAATGGCGGGGAAGCTGCTGCAGGGGTCCAGGTGAGAAAGGATAGCAACTTGGAGTAGGGTGCTGGAATGGCCTGGGAAACATCCATGTGGCAAGTCACAGGCAAATGGACAGGGGGGGTCAGGATTTCAGGAAGAGAGGGAACACCGAGGCTGGGGGTACAGACCTGGGAGGAGGGTGTGTCTACACCTTCTGAGGGAGGGGAGGCAGCAAGGAGAGAGCATGGAGGCCTGGGTGAGTTTTTGAGTAAATACTACAATTTTGAAATATTGGTCCAGACAGACAGAGGACCACCTAAGAGTAACCTGAGGGGGAAGCAAGGTTAAGGACGGTTTGTATTTGTAGGCTCTGCGGCCACTGACTGGGGAAGGGGAACCGAGGATGTACTTGTTTGATGCAACTGGTTGAAGAGCATAAGGGTTGGCTCTGGTAAGGAGCAGGGACATTTCTTCCTCTGAGAACCAATAAAGAGAATGAGGTCTGAAAGCCATTTTGATGTAAAGATGTAAGAGTTGTAGGGCTTCTATTGAAACCTGAGGGTAGAACATATGGCAGCTGCAGAGGGCTGCGGTAGGCCCTGGCGCAGGGCTGGAGACAGTGGAAACATTTCGGAGTGGGTTTTTGGAAGAGCGCACTGCAGAGTAAACTGGGACTGGATAAAGGACTGCCAAGGAGCCCTGAAAGTCAAGAACATACCTTTGTCCGGGAGCCAAGCTTCTGTTACGTAATTTTTTTTTTTTTCCAAAAGCACTAGGGCCAGAGGAAGAACTAAGGCAGTAATCCTGGTGGGACAGTGTTATATAAAACACTTTAATCAAGCAGCACCCAGAAATAGAATGGGAAGAGTGTGAAAGAAATACAAGAAGTCTTATGAGAAAGATTTAAAAACCTTCCATATGTAAGCTCTTTCTTAAAGAAATGCTATTTAAAACCATATTGCATATTAGATAAGTAGCTGTACATATAAATTAGCCAACAGGAATTATTTTTGCTTTTAGATATATACTGATGTCAAAAATTATTATTATAATATATAGGTAGCCTTTTATAGGCCGATATATTGATGCTAAATGAAGTAAGTCAGACAGAGAAAGACAGATGCAGCATGGTATCACATGTGAAATAGTTTTTAAAAAGTCCAAGTCATAGAAATAGAGAGTAGAAAAATGGTTGCCATGGGCTGGAGGTGGGTAAAAGGATACAAACTTTCAGCGGTAAGGTGAATAATGTCTGAGGATCTAATGGATAATATGGTGATTATACTTGACCACAACAACTGAAATTTACTGAGAGTAGAATTTAAACGTTCTCACCTTCACCCCCCCTCCACCTCCCCCAAAAGACAAATATGTGAGATGATGGATGTTAGCTAAGGGGAAATCCTTTCACAATGAATACATGTATCAAATCACCACAATGTTCCCTTTGAATATCTTACAATTTAATATATCAATTATACCTCAGTGAAGCTGAAAAAAAAAACAAACCACATACACACACACACAGCATAAACAAAGACATACATTACATCAAGAAGTCAGGTGTTTGGCCAGTAGACCAGTTGGCTGGAACACAGCAGAGGTACACAAGGGGTAAGCAGGATGAAGTTCTGAACTTAAGCAGGATATAAACTGTGGAGCATGCCACTAAGAGGATTAGGTAGAGAGGTAAGGCTGAAAGCTCTTATATGGTGCTGACTGATCAGAGCTAAATTATAGGAAATGAGCTAGCACATAAGAACACCTTACCACAGTGCCTGTCACAGAGCAAATGCTCCATGTGAGCCAGTCATCAGTAATTATTGGGTGGGAGTACGCAGGATGAACTTGACATCTCTGCTATCTCACACCCAGCATATAGAACATTCCTTACTCCTCCTGAAACTGTTCCTGCTCTCTAGTACAGAAAGTGATGCCGCCATTGTTGTAATTGTCCAAGTCAGGAACCCCTGTCTCATTACTCTCCATAACCAAGCAAGCCCACCCTCCCCTATTTCTGCTTCCAAAACGTATTTTCCACCACTTTGTTTTCCTCCATCTTTACTGCTATCATCCTGCATTTCTCATCTACACTTCTGCAATGATTTCCTGTCCATATTTTCATTTTTGCTACCTACCCCACAATAATTTTCAACTCAAAATGGTCTTTCTTAAATATAGACTAGATAGCCTCACCCTCTCCTTAAAAGATCCTACTGGCTTCCCACTTATCTATTTTTCTTCCATGGCCTGCAGGACCACGTTTTCCTACCTCTTCATTCTCATCACATTCCACTTTCCCTTTGCTAGCCAATGCTCTAGATGCGATCCTCTTATCTTAAGCCCACTGCATGTTCTATTCCCTCAGCTGGAAATGTCAGCCTACCACTGTCCCCCTGCCCTGCTGTCTGGCTCTTTCCCATTCTTCAGTAGCAGCTTCAACATCACTCTCTTAAAGGCTCTCCTTGAGCATCTAATCTAAAGCAGATTTTCTCCCTGCCCACACCCTCCCCTATGGGTTACTTTGTCCACCACCCTTCCTTTGCCTTTACAGCAAATAGCCATATTTGAAATTATACTTATATTTTTGTATTTGCTTGTTTAATGTCGATATTGGATAGTTTCAGGTGCAGGTATTAAAGTCAACTCAAATGGTCTTACACAAAGAAGGCTCCAGAGGGAGGGTGGGATTCAGGTTAGATCACATCTTCCCTTGTGCTGGAGGAATGCCTTATGTCGGTTGCCTTAAGTCTAAGATTATGACTAAATACGTAGGATGAGTTTATTATGATTGCAGTGGGATTAACAGGAAATCCAACGCTATGATTTAGGCCAGTTCTTGGAGTCACATTCACTGCTTAATAATGGAGGAAGAGTGGGATAAACACCGGAGCCAGCCCCATTGTCCACTGACATCTCCACGTGCAGTGTGAGAAGGGATCGCTGTTTAATTCCTTACTGTATACTCGCTCCTAGGGCAGTGCCGGATGTGTGGTAGGAGCCCAGGGAATACTTGTTTGAATGAAAGAGAAATTGGAGAAGAGAGTCTAGGAGCCAGTTTAGAGGCTACCGATTCAGTGGAGATATACAGATGGCTTACAAATCAGTCACAAAAAAGTAAAGGGATGGATGAAGGTGAGTGATATTGTTCGCTCAAAGACTTTGGACTTGGCGATTGACCAGATGTGAAATGAGAGGGAGATGAGGAAGTCCAAGACAGTTCTGAGCTTGGGATCAGAGTCCCAGGCCCCCTTGCTTTCACTTCAATGCTCTACCTTCCCAAGAAGTACTGAAAAGGGGGCTGAGGACAGAATTATAAGGCACACATTCTCAAATGGGGTAGATACTGCCCACGAAGTGCTGAAAGCTGATTCTCAGGGGAGGAAAAGAAATCAGGTATTACAATAGTTTGTAGCTCTCCAAAGTCCTGACAAATCTTACCCTCTAGTGTTTAATTTCTCTTGTTAGGGTGAATTTTAATTAAATCAAAATTTTCTTTTTAGGAGGGGGACAATAATGAATTCTTAAAAAGCTAAGAAACACTGAATTAAGGGATGAAGAGGCTTAATGAGCAGTTTAGGACTGGAGAGGGAGGTTGGAGGAAAACCAGGAAAATCTCAGATGTCTATATATCTACATATTTTGATATACACCCACCTTGGCTATTAAACAAAGCATCTTATACAGTTATAAGTAACAGTCACAGAAATATGTCTTCCAACTTTTTCACTGAAAAATTCAAAAGAATTCTGAATATGGCATTGGATTTCAGCCAGGAAAATTACCACTCCTCTGTTCACAGAGGACACAGATGCCTCTAGGATGCTGTTTGATTATTCTAGCAGATATACATTCTAAAAAATGTAATCACTACAGCAGGCCATTGCCACAGAGAAATGAGCTTAAGTGACCTTCCAGGACTTCTTTCCACATACCAGTCACTCTAACAGGCAAAATAAGCCTGCCTGAGTAAACTGGACAAAGTCTTTCAAATAAAAAATACTAATGAAGTGTAGTTGAACATTCAAATTCAATCAAGAAGTAGAGGAAGAAAAACTACCACACATTTTCCAAAATTTCTAAAATAAATGTATCCAAAAAGCAGATGAATGTCTGCCACAAGAACTAGTGTGAGTCTGAACCCTGTTTTGTTGGGGGCACAAGTAGGAAATTTCCTTGTCTAGCTGTATAAAGTGACCTGGAACACCCTCAGCTCTTGGTACTTGTCTGCACTGATAAGCAAGGTTGGCTACAGGTGGTAAGAGGCCTTAGTGAGTGAAAGGCATTGATGGGATCCCCCTCCAGGATGTCAGAAGAGACTTGTTTAACAAGCAATGTAACAACACATAGAATGGGAGGATATATTTGCAAACGAAGTGACCAACAAGGAATTGGTCTTCAAAATATACAAATGGCTCATGCAGCTCAATATTAAAAAAACAAACAACCCAATCAAAAAATGGGCGGAAGATCTAAATAGACATTTCTCCAAAGAAGACATACAGATAGGGACTTCCCTGGTGGTCCAGTGATTAAGATTCTGTGCTTCCACTGCAGGGGGTACAGCTTTGATCCCTGGTTGGGGAACTAAGATCCCCCATGCCGCATGGAGTGGCTAAAATAAATAAATAAAAATCTATATTAAAAAAAAAAGACATACAGATGGCCAAGAGGCACATGAAAAGACGCTCAACATCACTAATTATTAGAGAAATACAAATCAAAACTACAATGAGGTATCACCTCACACCGGTCAGAATGGCCACCATCAAAAAATCTACAAAAAATAAATGCTGGAGAGGGTGTGGAGAAAAGGGAACCCTCTTGCACTGTTAGTGGGAATGTAAATTGATACAGCCACTATGGAGAACAGTATGCAGGTTCCTTAAAAAACTAAAAATAGAACTACCAAAACACCCAGCAACCCCTCTACTAAGCATATACCCAGAGAAAACCATAATTCAAAAAGAGTCATGTACCATAATGTTCATTGCAGTTCTATTTACAATAGCCAGGACCTGGAAGCAACCTAAGGGTCCATAGACAGACAAATGGATAAAGAAGATGTGGTACATATATACAATGGAATATTACTCAGCCATAAAAGGAAATGAAATTGAGTTATTTGTAGTGAGGTGGATGGACCTAGAGTCTGTCATACAGTGAAGTCAGAAAGAGAAAAACAAATACCGTATGCTAACACATATATATGGAATCTAAAAAAAAAAAACAAAACGGTTCTCCAGAACCTAGGGGCAGGACAGGAATAAAGATGCAGACGTAGAGAAGGGACTTGAGGACATGGGGAGGGGGAAGGGTAAGCTGGGACGAAGTGAGAGAGTGGCATGGACATATATACACTACCAAACGTAAAATAGACAGGTAGTGGGAAGCAGCCGCACAGCACAGGGAGATCAGCTCGATGCTTTGTGACCACCTAGAGGGGTGGGATGGGGAGGATGGGAGGGAGACGCAAGCTGTCTGATTCACTTTGTAAAAAGCAGAAACTAACACACCATTGTAAAGCAATTAAGATGTTAAAAAAATAAAGATTAAAAAAATGCTAAAAATAAAGACACAATAGCTTTAATTTACCTAAAAAAAAAAAAAACTAAAAAACTACAATGAGGTATCACCTCACACTGGTCAGAATGGCCATCATCAAAAAAACCTACAATAAATGCTGGAGAGGGTGTGGAGAAAAGGGAATCCTCTTGCACTGCTAGTGGGAGTGTAAATTGGTAGAGTCACTATGGAGAACAGTATGGAGATTCCTTAAAAAACTAAAAGTAGAGCTACCATATGATTCAGCAATCCCACTCCTGGGCATACATCTGGAGAAAAACTTGGTTTGAAAGGATACATGCACCCCAATGTTCATTGCAGCACTATTTACAATAGCCAAGACATGGAAGCAACCTAAATGTCCATCGACAGAAGAATGAATAAAGAAGATGAGGTACATATACACAATGGAATATTACCCAGCCATAAAAAACAAAGAAATAATGCCATTTGCAGTGACATGGATGACCTAGAGATTGTCATACTGAGTGAAGTCAGAGAAAGACAAATATAATATGATATCGCTTATATATGGAACCAAAAAAAATGGTACAAATGAACCTATTTACAAAACAGAAATAGCATCACAGATGTAGAAAACAAACTTATGGCTACCAAGGGGGAAAGGGGGAGGAGGGATAAATTGGGAGATTGGGATTGACACATACACACCACTATATATAAAATAGATAACTAATAAGAAACTACTGTATAGCACAGGGAACTCTATTCAATACTCTGTAATGACCTATATGGGAATAGAATCTAAAAAAGAGTGTATATATGTATATTATAACTGACTGACTTTGCTGTACAGCAGAAACTCACATAAAATTGTAAATCAACTATACGGCAATAAAAATTACTTAAACAAAAAAAAAGAAAACAAACAAAAACAAACAAGCAATGTAATCTGTGGGGCAAAAGGAGCCAATATTGATTGCCATGATGAAAAGTTTCCAAAACCATATTTTTCCTTTTAAATAACAACAAGAACACAAACAAGAAATGTCTAAACAACATTATATGCAATGCTTGGGGAAGAAGACAAAAGGTAACTTAGCAGATCAAAACTTCAACCCAAACTGCACAAAGCTGTATGTCATATTCTCCAGGAACTGCAAAACTTGGTTATATTCTTATTCACGTATAAGTATTCAATCACTTTCCCTGAAAGTTCAGGATGGGGAGAGATTCTTATCACAAAAGACACAAAATACATTTCTCTCATTGTCTTTGAGTAGGCTGTCCGTATTTTATTTTTTAAGCTCTAAGTTCTGTGATTCTTTTCTTGAAAACAACCAGGTTCCCCTCCATCAAGAGGCTAGTGTTATAACACAAAGACTCTCAACTTGAGAAATGACCCCAGTGTTCCATGGAGAGGTTTGATATTCTGGGAAGACAGGAAAGTCATTCATTCCCTCCAGCAGTTAGAGAACAGCCATTTATTTATTATATATGACACTAATTTAGATGCTCAGAAAGGGGGAGCTATGATCCACACATTTTATTTGCTTTTAATTTCATCCCATTAGAGTCTTAAATTTCTTTGCATAGTCAAGATGGTCAGGAAGCCCCTGAAGTTGACTGTGGCACTGAAAGGAAGCCTACTTTCAGTTTGGCAACTGATCTGCTAGGTTACAAAGTGTAATCTGCCTTGAGGCACAAGAAGTGGTCCATTAACAAATCACTATAGCCACTAAGACCGTCCGTTCATACAGTTTATTTCACTAGACTGCAATTTTATACACAGTATGAAGAGGTTTCCTGATAGCACACATATAGTTGACTTTCTGTACTGCTGAAGAACCACTTTTATTTTTTTTTACATTATATCGTAATACCCTATCATTAAAACATTATTCAGTGAATTTTTTCCAACTACATATAAACGGAGATTTACCACACACACGGTGCAAGAATGTCTTTATAACATATTTGGATCACAAAATGTGAATCTAAAATACATCACTGTAATTAGAACACTACTTTAAAATTACAATGCCCCATGTTGTATTAGCCAGATTTGATCACCCTCTGTATACATCACAAAGCAGTTTGGTGGGTATCTTCTTGGAGGACTGGCAGCAGCTTTAAACTATGATTTCAAAAGAAATCTTTATTTTGGAATCAAAATTTTGAATTTGAAAAACTTCTTCCTTTATGCGTTCCATATTCTCAGAATCAAAATGGGACATCAAAAAATTTATAGTCTCTAAAACAAGGAGAATAAATCCAACCCTCCTTTAGCTGAAAGGCTGGGGGTGTAATATTAGGTTTCGTAGAAACCTAAGGAAAGCACTGTATGGGAAATGGAAATTAGTTCAAAAGAAATGTAACATTTCTTTAAAAGCTTCCTGGATTCCTCTGCCCACCCCCCCCCACCTCTGTCACCACCTCTGTCAAACACGGAAAAGAATACTGCATTGCAAATCAAGATCTATTTCCATGACATGATGTTCTAAAGAAAATGTATGTAAACAAGTCAGAGAGAAAGATTTCTTCATTTCCCCATTTTTGTGGAGTGAGGCAGTGGGATGGTATCAGTTAAATAAGATCTAAAACTCCTTAATCAAAGAACCACTTCATTATACACAAAACAGCTAGGGATAACTGGTGAAAATTTCTCATGTGTTTCCTTTTCTTTCCCCCAAAGTTTGAGAATGTTTGAAAGTTCAATAAATAGTAGAAAAATAATCCTTTACTTAGAAATTTTGAGATGCATCATTTAGAGCTTAACATGAGTTCCATACAGCACCTGTGGTATCTAGGTACCGCTAAGAAACCAGGTGAAATCTTCAAAGCACACATTTCTCTCTGCATGTGCCACGTTGCCAGTCTCCGCTGGAGCATATTTTTCTCTCTTCCAGTTAAGCAGAGCCAAATGTTTCGGGCTCCTCGGAACATTCCCCTGGCTCAGCTTAACCAAGGCTTCCAATGTTTCACTTGTAGGTTCCATCTCTGTTTAGAGTTTTGCTTCTGTTCATTCCGTTGGTATTATGGCAGGTTCATTAATCAGACTTATTTCCCCTCCATTTCACAACCAGCCTTGCATCTTCACAAATGTGATTCTGTCGTTGTTTCTCTTGTTTTGAAATATATTAACAGGCAGGAAAACGAGTTAAACGACTCTAGACAGAGCACAGACACAAGTGGATTTGATGCTGGCTCTTTCTCCCTCCAGAACATTCCATATCTCCCAGATCTCATCTTCTGATGGAGGTGAGGAGGTTAGCATTCTGCGTCGACAGTGTGTACGGTCACGGCCGCCTGCAGGTGGTGGCTGTGATGCAGCGTGGGGTGGTGAAGGCGGTAGTGGTGGAACTTGTGACTTAGAAGGGCAGCAGTCTGAGGTGGGGTGTCCAACTCCAAGTCTTCATCGTGGTTTCCCACGTCCACCCCGGCCGACAAGGGGTCGTTGGTGCATGGAGGGTTTTCGCTGTCTTCCTGTGGGCTCATGGTGCTGTAACCTAGAAGATGAACACAACAAACAGGCAGCTGAGAGCTTCCAGATGCAGAGAGGAGACGTCACTGCAGATTTCTGGGGCACTGGGAGGCGCTCCTACCTTTGTGTTACATAAGTGTCAATGTTTGCAGACTGTCAGCAGACCTCGAAGTGACTTATTTTTAAAGAGATCTTTCGTTAGCTCTTGCCTTAAAGCAATTACACAATAAATACACAATCATTTTAGGCAATATGAACAGCAACCCTTTTCCCAAATGCCCAAACCAACAAAACCAAACTAAAAATCACCCCAATCCTTTCTGATCCATAGACCCCACAACTGACAGTTGGGGAAATATCCTCCTACACTATTCCCTCAGATAAGATTAAGGCTATTTTTTATTTTTGAGGGGAAAAAACAAACAGCTTCAAGACAAAGATCCTAACAGGACTCAGATCAGTTGGCGGCTGGTGGGGGAAGCTAAGCTTCAAAATGCCTGAATGTGAGGCCACAGTAAGAACAAAAAACAGCTGCCACCATGGCAGCCCTGGTATCATGTAATTCCTACGCACCAACAAGGCACATATTTTAACGTCCATTTTACAGGTGAGGGAAATGATGATCAGAGAGGTTAATGAACTTGCCTGAGTTCCAGTCCCTAACAAAACACTAACTCTGCATACATTCATAGCAACTAGCAAAAGAATCAGCTATTCTCTGTGTAAGCTGGTTCACTGTATTTAAAGATTAATTTCTTTTGGTATTCTAAGTAATACATGTTTCAAAAGAAAATGCCCTTGCTGATCAAAAGATTTCATTCCAAGAACCTTGGCATGTTTTTAAATATTGCAAAAAAAAAAAAACCCCTTTAAGAATTTTGAGAAGTGACAGCTCATTAATATTTCCACTGCATCTACAGTTAGCATCAATCAGCACTCACCCGTGGGTAGCGCTAGTCACATCCATAGCTGCAAAACTGACGTGCTTGCATACTAACCAAGCAGGAATAGTTTGTGGTTGAAAATGTTATGCTTCGTGCAAAAATGAGAAAGGCAACTCTCAGTCCTCAATGAAATGTTGTTCAAACAACATAATTCTTTCAGTCCCACTCAACAAATATTTATCAGGCACCTACTATGTATAAGACACTGTGTTGGGCACTGCAGGAGACCCAGAGACGAAAACCTGATCCCTGCACAAGGAGCTGATATGCTAGTGCTTGAGAAATAAAACAAGTACAAGCATAGCTCAGTTCAATTATTCATTTATTGAAGACCATCAGGAGGCTGAAAGGAGAGACTATGAAACACAAATAAGAGATGTCCCTTTTCCTTAAGGATTTCACCACTGAGTAAGAGATACATATTTACAAAATTAGGCTTATTCTGGTGCAGATAATGGTAAGTGCTATAATGGAGGTTTAATTGAAATCCAGCAGAGGGCTTAACTAATTCTGGCTGGAGGACTGGGAAAGCATCACAGGAGGACTCATATTTTAGTTGGGCTTAAATGGATGAGTAGGAGTTTGGTGAAGTGGCTAGGAGTAAAGGAACAGACGAGTATGGCCAAGAGGTGTAGAAACACAAGACTATTTTTACACCACGTGGCTAGGATGAGTGCTAGCAGGTAGATGGAGGACAGACTTTAACTTACAAGGTTTTGAGCAGACCAGAAAAATAGCACAATCATTTCTGTATTTTAAAAAGAGAGTTCTGGAGTCCCTCCCATCAGGAAACTTACACAAGCCTCTTAGATAGCCTCATCCACCAGAGGGCAGACAACAGATGCAAGAACTACAATCCTGCAGCCTGTGGAACAAAAACCACATTCACAGAAAGATAGACAAGATGAAAAGGCAGAGGGCTATGTACCAGTTGAAGGAACAAGATAAAACCCCAGAAAAACAACTAAATGAAGCGGAGATAGGCAACCTTCCAGAAAAAGAATTCAGAATAATGATAGTGAAGATGATCCAGAACCTCGGAAAAAGAATGGAGGCAAAGATCGAGAAGATGCAAGAAATGTTTAACAAAGACCTAGAAGAATTAAGGTAACAAACAAACAGAGATGAACAATACAATAACTGAAATGAAAACTACACTAGAAGGAATCAATAGCAGAATAACTGAGGCAGAAGAACGGATAAGTGACCTGGAAGACAGAATGGTGGAATTCACTGCTGCTGAACAGAATAAAGAAAAAAGAATGAAAAGAAATGAAGACAGCCTAAGAGACCTCTGGGACAACGTTAAATGCAACAACATTCGCATTATAGGGGTCCCAGAAGGAGAAGAGAGAGAGAAAGGACCAGAGAAAATATTTGAAGAGATTACAGTCGAAAACTTCCCTAACATGGGAAAGGAAATAGCCACCCAAGTCCAGGAAGCACAGCGAGTCACATACAGGATAAACCCAAGGAGAAACACGCCGAGACACATAGTAATCAAATTGGCAAAAATTAAAGACAAAGAAAAATTATTAAAAGCAGCAAGGGAAAAATGACAAATAATATACAAGGGAACTCCCATAAGGTTAACAGCTGATTTCTCAGCAGAAACTCTACAAGCCAGAAGGGAGTGGCATGATATACTTAAAGTGATGAAAGGGAAGAACCTACAACCAAGATCACTCTACCCGGCAAGGATCTTATTCAGATTCGATGGAGAAATCAAAAGCTTTACAGAAAAGCGAAAGCTAAGAGAATTCAGCACCACCAAACCAGCTCTACAACAAATTTTGTGGGAAACACAAGGGAAGAAAAGGACCTACAAAAACAAACCCAAAACAATGAAGAAAATGGTCATAGGAACATACATATTGATGACTACCTTAAACGTGAATGGATTAAATTTTCCAACCAAAAGACACAGGCTTGCTGAATGGATACAAAAACAAGACCCATATATATGCTGTCTACAAGAAACCCACTTCAGACCTAGGGACACATACACACTGAAAGTGAGGGGATGGAAAAAGATATTCCATGCAAATGAAAATCAAAAGAAAGCTGGAGTAGCTATACTCACATCAGATAAAATAGACTTTAAAATAAAGAATGTTACAAGAGACAAGGAAGGACACTACGTAATGATCAAGGGATCAATCCAAGAAGAAGATATAACAATTATAAATATATATGCACCCAACATAGGAGCACCTCAATACATAAGGCAACTGCTAACAGCTATAAAAGAGGAAATCGACAGTAACACAATAATAGTGGGGGACTTTAACACCTCACTTACACCAATGGACAGATCATCCAAAATGAAAATAAAGAAACAGAAGCTTTAAATGACACAATAGACCAGATAGATTTAATTGATATTTATAGGACATTCCATCCAAAAACAGCAGATTACACTTTCTTCTCAAGTGCGCACAGAACATTCTCCAGGATAGATCACATCTTGGGTCACAAATCAAGCCTAAGTAAATTTAAGAAAACTGAAACCATATCAAGCATCTTTTCTGACCACAACGCTATGAGATTAGAAATGAATTATAGGGAAAAAAATGTAAAAAACACAAACACATGAGGCTAAACAATACGTTACTAAATAACCAAGAGATCACTGAAGAAATCAAAGAGGAAATCAAAAAATACCTAGAGACAAATGACCATGAAAACACGACGATCAAAAACCTCTGGGATGCAGCAAAAGCAGTTCTAAGAGCGAAGTTTATAGCTATACAAGCCTACCTCAAGAAACCAGAAAAATCTCACGTAAACAATCTAAACTTACACCTAAAGGAACTAGAGAAAGAAGAACAAACAAAACCCAAAGACAGCAGAAGGAAAGCAATCATAAAGATGAGAGCAGAAATAAATGAAATAGAAACAAAGAAAACAATAGCAAAGATCAATAAAACTAAAAGCTGGTTCTTTGAGAAGATAAACAAAATTGATAAACCATTGGCCAGACTCATCAAGAAAAAGAGGGAGAGGAGGGGCTTCCCTGGTGGCTCAGTGGTTGACAGTCCGCCTGCCGATGCAGGGGATACGGGTTCATGCCCCAGGCTGGGAGGATCCCACATGCCTCAGAGCAGCTGGGCCCGTGAGCCATGGCCGCTGAGGCGGCACGTCCAGAGCCTGTGCTCCGCAACGGGAGAGGCCACAGCAGTGAGAGGCCCGTGTACCGCAAAAACACACAACAAAAACAAACAAAAAAAACCCCAAGGAAACTTAAAAAGAAAAAAAGAGGGAGAGGACTCAAATCAATAAAATTAGAAATGAAAAAGGAGAAGTTACAACAGACACCGCAGAAATACAAAGCATCCTAAGAGGCTACCACAAGCAACTCTATGCCAATAAAATGAACAACCTGGAAAAAACGGACAAATTCTTAGAAAGGTATAATCTTCCAAGATTGAACCAGGAAGAAATAGAAAATATGAACAGACCAATCACAAGTAATGAAACTGAAACTGTGAAAATTTCACAGTTTTAAATTAAAAATTAAAAATCTTCCAAAAAACAAAAGTCCAAGACCAGATGGCTTCACAAGGTGAATTCTACCAAACATTTAGAGAAGAGCTAACACCCATCCTTCTCAAACTCTTACAAAAAATTGCAGAGGAAGGAACACTCCCAAACTTGTTCTATGAGGCCACCATCACCCTGATACCAAAACCAGACACAGATACTACAAAAAAAGAAAATTACAGACCAATATCACTGATGAATAGAGATGCAAAAATCCTCAACAAAATACTAGCAAACAGAATCGAACAACACATTAAAAGGATTATACACCATGATCAAGTGGGATTTATCCCAGGGATGCAAGGATTCTTCAGTACACGCAAATCAATCAATATTAACCATATTAACAAACTGAAGAATAAAAACCATATGGTCATCTCAATAGATGCAGGAAAAGCTTTTGACAAAATTCAACACCCATTTATGATAAAAACTCTCCAGAAAGTGGGCATAGAGGGAACCTACCTGAACATAATAAAGGCCATATATGACAAACCCACAGCAAACATCATTCTCAATGGTGAAAAATTGAAACCATTTCCTTTAAGATCAGGAACAAGACAAGGATGTCCACTCTCACCACTATTATTCAACATAGTTTTGGAAGTCCTAGCCATGGCAATCAGAGAAGAAAAAGAAATACAAATTGGAAAAGAAGAAGTAAAACTGTCACTGTTTGCAGATGACATGATACTATACATAGACAATCCTAAAAATGCCACCAGAAAACTACTAGAGCTAATCAATACATTTGGTAAAGTTGCAGGATACAAAATTAATGCACAGAAATCTCTTGCATTCCTATACACTAATGATGAAAAATCTGAAAGAGAAATTAAGGAAACACTCCCATTTACCACTGCAACAAAAAGAATAAAATATCTAGGAATAAACCTACCTAGGGAGACAAAAGACCTGTATGCAGGAAACTATAAGACACTGATGAAAGAAATTAAAGATGACACCAACAGATGGAGAGATATTCCATGTTCTTGGATTAGAAGAATCAATATTGTGAAAATGACTATACTACCCAAAGCAATCTACAGATTCAGTGCAATCTCTATCAAATTACCAATGGCACTTTTACAGAACTAGAACAAATAATCTTAAAATTTGTATGGAGACACAAAAGGCCCTGAATAGCCAAAGCAGTCCTGAGGGAAAGAAACGGAGCTGGAGGAATCAGACTCCCTGACTTCAGACTATACTACAAAGCTACAGTAATCAAGACAATATGGTACTGGCACAAAAACAGAAACATAGATCAATGGAACAAGATAGAAAGCCCAGAGATAAACCCATGCACCTATGGTTAACTAATCTATGACAAAGGAGGCAAAGATATACAATGGAGAAAAGACAGTCTCTTCAATAAGTGGTGCTGGGAAAACTGGACAGCTACATGTAAAAGAATGAAATTAGAACACTCCCTAACACCATACACAAAAATAAACTCAAAATGGATTCAAGACCTAAATGTAAGACCGGACACTATCAAACTCTTAGAGGGGGCTTCCCTGGTGGCGCAGTGGTTGAGAGTTTGCCTGCCAGTGCAGGGGACACGGGTTCGAGCCCTGGTGTGGGAGGATCCCACATGCCACCGAGCAACTAGGCCCATGAGCCACAACTACTGAGCCTGCGCATCTCTAGTCTGTGCTCCGCAACAAGAGAGGTCACGATAGTGAGAGGCCCGTGCACCGTGATGAAGAGTGCCCCTCACTTGCTGCAACTAGAGAAAGCCCTCGCACAGAAACGAACACCCAACACAGCCAAAAATAAAAAAAAATAAAAATAAAATACTCTTGGAGGAAAACATAGGAAGAACACTCTTTGACATAAATCACAGCAAGATCCTTTTCGATCCACCTCCTAGAGAAATGGAAATAAAAACAAAAATAAACAAATGGTACCTAATGAAACTTCAAAGCTTTTGCACAGCAAAGGAAACCATAAACAAGATGAAAAGACAACCCTCAGAATGGGAGAAAATATAGGCAAACGAATCAATGGACAAAGGATTAATCTCCAAACAGCTCATGCAGCTCAATATTAAAGAAACAAAAAACCAAATCCAAAAATGGACAGAAGACCTAAATAGACATTTCTCCAAAGAAGACATACACATGGCCAAGAAGCACATGAAAAGCTGCTCAACATCACTAATTATTAGAGAAATGAAAATCAAAACTACAATGAGGTATCACCTCACACCAGTTAGAATGGGCATCATCAGAAAATCTACAAACAACAAATGTTGGAGAGGGTGTGGAGAAAAGGGAACCCTCTTGTACTGTTGCTGGGAATGTAAATTGATACAGCCACTATGGAGAACAGTAAGGAGGTTCCTTAAAAAACTAAAAATAGAATTACCATATGATCTAGCAATCCCCCTACTGGGCATATACCCAGAGAAAACCATAATTCAAAAAGACACATGCACCCCAATGTTCATTGCAGCACTATTTGCGATAGCCAGGTCATGGAAGCAACCTAAATGTCCATCGAGAGACGAATGGATAAAGAAGTTGTGGTACATACATATAACGGAATATTACTCAGCCATAAAAAGGAACGAAATTGAGTCATTTGTTGAGACGTGGATGGATCTAGAGACTGTCATACAGAGTGAAGTAAGGCAGAAAGAGTAAAACAAATATCGTATATTAACGCATGTATCTGGAACCTAGAAAAATGGTACAGATGAGCTGGTTTGCAGAGCAGAAGTTGAGACACAGATGTAGAGAACAAACGTATGGACACCAAGGGGGGAAAGCTGCAGGGGGTGGTGGTGGTGGTGTGATGAATTGGGCGATTGGGATTGACATGTATACACTGATGTGTATAAAATTGATGACTAATAAGAACTTGCTGTATTAAAAAAAAAAAAAGAGTTCTGGGACTTCCCTGGTGGTGCAGTGGTTAAGAATCTGCCTGCCAATGTAGGGAGCGTGGGCTCGATCCCTGGTCCAGGAAGATCCCACATGTCGTGGAGCAACTGAGCCCGTGCGCCACAACTGCTGAGCCTGCGCTCTAGAGCCAGCGAGCCACAAATACTGAAGCCCGCGTGTTGCAACTACTGAAGCCCACGTGCCCAGAGCCCGTGCTCCACAAGAAGAGAAGCCACCGCAATGAGAAGCCCGTGCACCGCAAGGAACAGTAGCCCCTGCTCGCCGCAACTAGAGAAAGCCTGCACACAATGAAGATCCAACGCAGCCAAAAATAAATAAATAAATTTACATATAAAAAAGGAGAGAGAGTTCTGGTGGCAGTTTGGTGGCTGAATAAAAAGGAGAGAGAGGGAGGCAGTTAGGAGGTTATTGCAATAGCCCAGCTGAGAGTTGCTGAATTAAAACTATGGGATTGGACAGACAGCTCTGGGGTGGAAACAGTAGTAGTTCATCAGCAATTTGATGTGGGGGGCTGGGGGGTGAGGGGTGGTTAAAGAGGACTGCAACTTACAGTCAGGATGATAAGAGAGGGTGACTCCGAGATCCTGAGTCTCAGGGAAGGAAACGAATTTTGTTTTTGCACATCTTGATTTTGAGAGTCTGTGAATAACATATGTAGAGATACCCAGCCAGAAAAACAGGCACGTTGGCCATAAATCAGGACAGAAGAAGGAGCGTTCGTTGTTGTGTGTCCATCATTACTGAGTGCCCTCTTGGTGCCAGATGCCAGGCTAGGGGTTCAACAGAAAAAGGGGTAAGGTGAGGCCCCAGCTTCTGAGAAGCCCACAGTCAAGAAGGGGAAACACAGGTGCGAAACCAGAGGCATTACAAAGGAATACCAAAGCTGATGAACTTGGCTTAGGATCCTGGAGGAAGTGACACTTAAGGTGGTCCTCACGGGAGAGAGGGGTTCACTAGGTAAAGAAAGGGGTGGAAGGTATTTCAGGCAGGGAGATGAGCATATTCAAAGACCAGAAGACTGAAAGGCTCCATGGATTTGAGGAATGGGGAAAAGCTTCACGTGTAGGAGAAAAGAGCAAGAGATGAGGCTGGACAGGCAGGCTGAGACCAGACCAGGAAGGCTGGTCAAAGGGCAGGGGGAAGGTAGATGGCAAGAACATAACGTGTGCTTTAAGATGATCCCTTGTGGCAATGAGGAGGCTGACCACAAGGAAGGAGGGATCTGAGGCTCAGGGGACAGGGGACTGAGCATCGGCCCGAGAAGACGGCAAGGCCGTGAAGTGGGACATTAGCCGTGTTTAAGTGGAGCGAGCGGCTGTTCAAGTTCAGGGAAGGGCTGGCTCTGGTGACCAAATGGACTTCCTGGTGAAGATGCCAAGAGGGTTAATATCCTTGAAGTTTCTAGGTTCAGATGCTGGAGGAATAGTGATGACTTTACCCAAGATTAAGAGATCAGGAGCCAGAACAAGATTCTCAGCTTCAGTAGTGCTAAGTCTAGAATGTAATGTAGGCTTTAAAACCTCAGTTACAAATGTTCCACACATAAGAGACTAAAGTACTAGAAAACACATTTTAGCAAAATCTCAGTGTCTGTGTCAATTATTTTTAGCCAACCTTTAGTGCTAGGCTGTCTTCATCTTGCCTCCTGGATGCCTTCCTGACTCTGCTCATTTACAAGCACCCATCGGAACTGACAGCTGATTTTCACATTCATGGTGTAAAATTCATAGTGGTCCTTCTGCCTGCCTCACCCTCCCACCTTCCCTCATCTTGCTATTGTGCTTCACGTTATGTTTGAAGGTCTTTTCTGGGAAACCTTCCCAACCAACATCCACCCCACCCAGTCATACCAACCTATAGGGGTTCTGGTGACTCTTCTGTGAGTTTAAACGGTAATCTGTGCACATCCCTATCTTAGATTTTACCATATTACAAAAAAATATAGGGCTGTCTTGTCCATTAGCAAACTCTTTCTTAAAGTACGAGGACTTATGCCTTACACAAAGCATGCGCTTAAAAAAAAGATCACATAATTTTTTCAGCAATCTGTGGTTCTGTCTGGTGTGACATTTTACCAGTCTCATCTAATAATGAAGACATTCTAGGATTCACTGGGCCCTGCCTGGAGTTCTGACTTAGAGTCCAGGGGTGCTCTGAACCTGGCTGGTCCCAGGCCCAGGTGGGTGGTGACCTTGCAGCCATTCCCAAGGCAACTCGGGGGCAGCCCCGTTTCTCCTGGTGCTTTCTGATGAGAATCCCAGCAGGGACCCCTCCGAAGGGAACCCCTCTGGGGCAATTCTGTTTTATTTCCTCAGTGGGACACTACTGCTCAACCCCTCTGTAACTTACTCAGGCTTCCTCTTATCTCAGTAATTCATGGAAATCTGGAGGGAGGGAGTAGCATGTTTCAGAGAAGCAGGAGAAAGCCAAACACATGCTCTCACTTAGCAAATTAACTGAGCATTTACTCAGTGCCAGGCAATTCTGTGAAGTGCTGGGAACAGTGATGCATAAGACAGACACGGTCTCTGACTCATGCAGGAAGCAGCACCATTTAAGACACAGAGGACATTTACAAATACTTTCAAAGAAAGACTTCTTTACTATCCAAAGGTGCATACAGAGAAATTCCTGCAAAGCCAATTTCAAGGCGAAACAGGCTTCAGGAAGGAGGCCTGGCATCCATAAGGAACAGAAGAGTCAAATTAGGCTTTTGCTCTTTGTCATTCTGCTAATGTATTTATCTGACGGTTCTTAAGAAAACCCTCTTGATGGTAAGGGCTGTTAGGTCCCTCTGAGGACTCACTCACCCCTTTGTGGTCATCACCCCTTTGTGGTCACAGCGAGTAACTGCAGGAGAATATCTCTGCACTTCTAAAAAATGGTTTCGTGGTGCACTATGTAATTTTTGACCAGACTTTCAAGGTTCAGCATTTGCGTTTTAAGTCTTTTGGAATTTACTTCGCTAGGGGAAAAATTCCCTTTTACAAAGAAAAAAAATGTTGCTTAACGTCCATTTGTAATGTTTCTAATGAGATGGTAACTAAAACACAGATTCACAAGGAACAAATACATACTGGTGATTTTTAACTTAAAAATAAGCCAATTGATTAGTTAGAATATGATATTTTCAAGAGAAATAATGGGAAAGCAGAGTGTAACTGTTAATAATAGTCAAGTGCTGGAAAACAATCATTCTACATGGTGTCAGAACGTTGATGAAAATGATTCTACTTTTCAGAAACCATTCTTATTTTGAGTAGTTTTCTTTTAAGAAACAAAAATTAAAAATTAGGTTCTTTTAAAATACAAAACTCTGTTGGCCACATGAAATATTTCTAGTTAAAAATGCAGCCTGGAGTCTCCAAGTTTAGGTTGGTAACATTTAGTTTTAATTCTGGGAATATCACCACTCTGAACCATACCATGAAAGTCTGGTCTGTTCCATACTTATATATTTATATATTTTATTCTTCTGAGGTTTCCTTTTGTGCGTGTCCCCTCTCCCCCCAGGGTCTTACATGATTTACTTGCAGATAAAAGTGAACTCTCTCCCCATCTTCTTCTTTGTTCCACTTCTTTAAGGAAGCTGTCATATTCAGCCTTTTATCAGTCTTGTGAATACATGCACGCATTTACAGTTTCTTGCTGGATTATCAATTCCTTGAGGGCAGAGTGGGTCTGGAGGTGAGGTCAGCTCTGAGCTCATGCCTGCCATGTGTTATCTCACTTCATCCTCACGACAACCTTACCCAGGAGGAATTTCTAATCCCGTTTTAATTATTAGGAAACTGAGGTCCACGTAGCTTCACTAAGGTCTCACTACCTGGAAAGAAGGGGAGAGGTGGGATTCCAAGTGAATTCTGCTTGACCTGTCTTATAAGCTCTTCTATACCACGCTGCCTGGCAGAAATAAAGCCCATCCCGCTCCCTTCCCCAACTCCTTCCTCTCTGCCAAGCAAACAGCAGATGCCCGCCTGATACCTTCACCAAATAAGAGAATACACACTTGAGCAAGTCGTGTGCCACAAAAGAACTAGATCAGATTTCCGTGTTTAACGTGTACCTATGGTTTATCCTCTAGGTACCACAGGGACATTAGCTTGATGCCACCACTTTCAGTGACCCACCATACAGGTTCAGGGATATGACAACACTCGGTTAAATGCTGCTGACTTTGTGGTGCATTTGGAATTACGTGGAATGTCAATGTCTTCCGCTTCTTCTGGCGCTGCATTCTGTCTGCATGAGAAACTTTGGGGATAACAGGGATCCAATTATTGTGAAAAATGAAAGAAAGCAAGCCCTTAGCTAGATTCCTTGGCTTTTGGATGCTGACACCGCACTATTCCTTTTATCTCAGCTGTTGCTTCATGTGCCATTTCTACTAAGATGATGGGAGGGCTAATGGAACATTAGAACATCACTCAGAATTCCAATTTTGTACTGAAGCAGTTTCTACCAGGGGAAAGGGGGGTGGGGAGAGGGAGAGAGAGACGGAGAGGGAGAGAGAGAGAAAGAACTCAGTATTTCTGCTGAATAAGAAATTATTTCTGTTGAACTTTAGTAGCCTCAAACCTGTTTTATTATTCAAAGGAGAAGAGACACAGAACTGCCTGGCAGAATGAATTTATGCGGGTTCAAAGGTTTTTCTGGAAAAAAGGCAGAAAGTCAAAGAAACTGAGAAATTTAAGTTCTGCTTTGACTCTCCATAGAAACCAGAAGTTTCTATTTAGTTGGTGGGAACAATGTCATTCAGAGCCCAAATTAAGAGTCCCCATTTTAAAAATCAGACCTTTGGCTTCTCCTGTTTTCCAAAGGGAGTTTGAATACCTGGCTGCCGTGTAAAAGGCCACATTGGTTGCTTTGATGAATATCTACTCCTGCATTTTTTAGCACAGGTGTGGAAGCACACTGCTTGAAGACATTTTTTTTTTCAGGGTAGATGTGGACAAGGCAGAATAAAAAAAGCATAAATGCATTATTTATGCATTAAAAAAAGACCTGATTCTGGGAAGAAAAGAAAGGTTTCTGGAAAATTAAACAGCTATATGAAAAACAAAAAGATCTGACAATTACAGGAAAGGATGTACACTTCTGTTATATTTTTGTGCAACAGTGGCAGGGATGCCTAGACAGTAGGACACATCTGCTGTTCTCTGTGACAATAAGCCATACGAGCACTGGGAAGGTGAGAAGGTACATGGTGGCCATGCTGTTGGTACAGCCGTGGACTTGATAATTGGTAGCTCACTTAGCACCCAGTGTCTCTTCACAACTCAGTCCCGACCCTTCCCGAGCATCTTACAGGCACTTTAGGCACCTCCATGACTTTGTACACACCAGTCCCTTTGCCTCTAATATCCTTTGTCCCTCGCTTTTCTTTAATCATCCTTCAAGGCCCAGGGTAAGTGCTGTCTCTTTGGTGAAGCCTTCCCTGGGGCTCCAGGCCAGGCAGGAGGTCAGGGCAGGGGACGCCAGATGACAGCATGGATTCTTGCCAGGCCCTGAGAGTATGTGGCCAAGAGAGCCCTTGTCGATGCTGGTGTTTGCCAACCAACATCACTGGGCAGCAGGACCTATGAGTAAGCCGATTCACTGACAACCACGTGGGGTACCACTGGTTCTCAGTGAATGGGTAAGCAGGTACCATTGAGATGATCTAAACGCTTATTCATGGAGAAAACCCAGGAGGCAATCTGTGTGCCCAGAGGTCATCCCACATATGCCTGGGAAGGCTGAGCCATAAGCCAAACTCTCCTGGGGCTCTTATAAAAGTTTCATGCTGGAATGTATCTGTTTGGAAAACTATGTCAAAACAATTTACCTGAGCATGGAACAGGAAGGAGAGAGAAGGGTTATTTATGCATAAATAACTTGTGAGCACTGGCCCACAAGTGCACCAGGGTCCTCAGGGCCTCGAGCGCAGGAAGCCAGACCTTCTTACCATGATCGCTTTCTGTTCCTGAGCGACCCCAGTAGCGACGCCTCCTTTCTGGACTGTGTGCATGCCGTTCGATGACCGCAGCTATAAATCGAGTATTGCTGACTGTGGAAGGCAAGGATGGTTAGTCACTCTTAGGCCAGCATCTTTATTGTATCAAGCGCATTTGCGCTAAGTAGCCTCATTCATATGATGGGGGGACTTATTCCTTGCAGAGCTAGAATGAGTAATTTTTTAACAATTCTGAGGATTAGGGGAGTTGGTTTTAGGACTGGGACAGCAAGAGGTCCCTAATGACATATCTCCAACATGCATCAAGGAGATATACTCTGTATAGTTGAAGGCCAAAGTATCTCAACACACATGGAGCTCTCTTTTGATAGAGAAATGTTCTTTTTTTTCCCCCCTGAGTTGTATACATTAGTTAAGGGATTTAAAAGAAATGCATACCTGATGACTCCCTTTCTAAAATGCTATACTGGAAAGTAATAAGGAGGAGAAAGAAAGGGAAGAGTAAGGTGTTTTAGGCCAAAGTACTTAATGCAACAAAGAACACCCTGAAATCTTTTGAGATGTACTAGAACAAAGCAAAACCTATGCTTATTCCTAATGAAAATGGGGGAAGAAAAGAACCCCATCGTGCCAAAGCATCTTAAAGTTTAATACGAGAAAGCACATTTATTCTGGATTAGCCTCCTGCTGCCACGTTCTGCATGGAAGCAGCCTGGATACTCACTGATGCCTCTGTCTTCATGGCCGTCATCATCCCTTTCATCTCTGTCATTCTCCAGGTTGGACATACGCACTGACATTTCTACCCATCATTCAAAAGAGAGAAACATGACTATTTAATCAAACAAAATCACCCACTTTAATGCCCTGCAGAGTGTTCATTTGATGACTGGATGACAGCACTCCATCAATGAACTGATGCCCCATCTCATTTTTTTTTTTAAAGGAGGAGGGAGCAGGAATCAGAAGAGAGAACAAGAGGTGAATAATCCAGTGGGGCACCTGAGATTGATTTCTGGAGACAGAGGAGAAAAGATGTTGATTGAGGCTAACAGGTCTTTAATCCTCTCCTCAAGTACCTGAAACGGAAGGAAGGGGTCTAAAACCACGGCTGACTATGCTGATAAAATGGTGCTACAGAATGCTATAAAAGCCCAGGCCTAAGGTTACACTGGAGGGCAGTCACCCTCAGTCAAACCAAGCCTTACCAAGAGGAAAGAGCTTTGTGGTCAGCTCAGTTACTAAATCAGACAACACGATCCCATGATCCCCCGACAGGATTGCGACCACAGTGAAATATTCCAACATCAACTAATCATGACGGCTGCCAGGCTCCTGACCAAGTCCAGGAAAAATGATGAGTGAGTCTTATCTCCACAAAGGTCAGGGTAACACACCCCAAGGGGTTTGTAGGGAGGATGGGGATGGTCGTTAAATGGTTTTGTTCCTTGCAAACGAGCACAGATACCACATTTAACTCTTGATATGGAAGCCATAATTACCAATTAATCATTTTGTATCTGACTTCAAGTCCTTATCCAGGTTGGGCAGTCCTTATCCTGTTTTAAGAGATGTGATCATTCCTTTGAATGTGTTCATTCACACAATATAGTAATAGCTGCAATAGAACAGATTCATGTTCTTGCCAGTAGTGGCCTGAGGTGTCTTTGGTCTGCCCGTCTTTTCGGAACAGCAAAGGCAGCATATCTGAGCTTAGCGAAGAACAAAATTTCCCACTCAGCATCCCAGCTCCCCTGACTGTCTTATTCCAGAGGCAAGCTATGGCGGGCTCACGCTTGTGTAAGGAGAGAGATAATCTAGGGATTTTCTGGGGAATCAAATGGGGCTTGGAGGATTTAGGCCCTAAAGAATGAGCTGTGAACTAAAGGAGGGAAAAGCAGGCTTTGGGGACCTCCGAATCTACTCCACAGTAGCAGGAAATGTAGCACTGGTCTTACAGTCGCTTAAAGGCTTACAACTGGTTACTGTCCTTCTCGCCTTGGAACAACCCTGGGAGCCTGCTGCCTCCTGGGGGAGCTTTGGGATTCCTTTCGAGCTCACCTTGGGCAGCAAGAGGAGACATATGCTGATGACTCCGGCGATGAATCTGATGACGGTATGCGTACACGGCCAGGACCAAGACCATGATGCAGCCCATGATGCCTCCAGCCACTGGACCCACAGGGGCACTTTTAATCATGTTCAATGTGACAACCTCATCACCTTCATTAAAATAAACAAACAGATGTCCTTCATAAAGATTTCCCAAGTGTAGCAGGAGATGGGGACGGGGGTGAGATGGGAAGGAATGCAGTGGGAAGGGGTTTAGTGAAGATATGTAAGAACGGCTGCTTTAAGCTTTGAATCCCTTAAAGAAGACCCACTGGGATGTGGGAACAGGGCTTCCTTTAATTTCTGGTTCTCAGATGAAATGCTGCTTGCTTGCAGAGCACACAATTGGCAAGGACTTGTGAAACAAGTGAGTGGTTGAGGATCCCTTAAACATGCAGTGCCCAGTCTAAGGGCCCAGCCCTGGGCTGTGCACTACTCTTAGTACAGAGGTGAGGCAGGGCAACGTGGGTCTCTTCGCACATATTTACTCTACATGGTGTCATTTATTTCAGTGGCTCAGTCACGTGACCTCCAAAAAGGATCAAATTTCAAAGCTTATTGGGTTCCCTTTAAGACACTATTTGCACTTTTCAGACAGGAAATTGCAGGTGGGCACATAAAGTGACTTCTTGGAGCAAGGTCACTTCAACCGTGTCCTAGCCTGGTCCGGTAGTCATACAAGAGCTCAGAACCCTTCCTCACATATAGGAAAAGCTTTTCTTCCACAGACAGGCTAATGTGGGCAGATGTCAAAAAAGGCATTAACTAAAGGTTTAAATATCTTTTCACTTGCCAGCTAAGCTTGAGGACTTGTGGTAATTCCAGAAAGACACTGAGAAGATCTCAGGGTGGGTATGCAGGTAGTATTTTTGAGGTCTTGGGGCCTAATCCCAATGGTATTCCTCCCAAAAATGTCCCTGTCCCCCACCCCAAGCCACCCCACTGCACTGGATAGCTCTGGCTTTTGCCGACCTCAAGGACCTAAATACTAATTTGTAGCCATAAGATTTCTGCCTTCAAAAGTTGTGAGGGAAGGTAGCAGCAGGAAAGCGATAATGCACGGGTCACTCTGCCCATCACCAGCCCTGTGTTTCTGACAGCTGGGATTCACATTCACACAACCCCACAGTTCAGCTGCTCAGAAATCAGGCCTGATTTTTCTCAGAACAAGCTTTATGGGAATGAATTCCAGGCTTGCAAAATTTGGCAGGAAAGATGGCTGCTTACTCTGCACAGTATAGCTAGCCAGCTTTGAAAGTAATTATTTGCCTTGGTTTTGCAACTAAAAACTACTGGCAAAGAAATCAGGGAAGTAGGGTAGAGAATTATTTTAAGATCTCTGTCCTAGTATAGAGGCAAGAAAATACGTTTTCAAGAATCAAATTATTCTGGGTTCCCCAAAAACATACCTATTGCTCCCATGTCATCAACATAGGGACTTTTGGCTCCAACGATCCCCCCGAAGCATTCTTTCTGGGGCGCACAGTAGGATTTGTCTAGGTGGGTCTTGCCATCGCTGTCTACCATGCACCATTCACAATCCAGCACACCAAAGCAGTCCCTGCCAGAAAGACAATGCTGAATGTTCCAGAAAGTGGTGTCATGCAGGGGAGAGCACATGGACTTGGGCATCAGATAGCTCTCAGGGGTTCCATGACTCACTAGTGTTATAACTCCTTGAGGCTGAGTTTCCTTTCCTTATAAAAGGAGAACAGCCATAGCCTGCCACGGGAAAGCTGTCTAATGTCCCTCAACAACTTGGAGATGAGAGAAATAGAACCGCTCTCTGCGAATCAAACCATGAAGTCCACACATCATGGATTAGTGCAGGGTCACTCAAAATCATCTTAAAAAGACCACATGGCCCCAAGGTTTGTTAGACTTTGGCCTAACACTCCCCAGGTATATGGTCATTAGAAAAAGGAAGGAAGGAAAAATTGATCAAACAAGTTGGGGAAACAGTGGATAAGTTCAACAGATTTCTTTGCTGCCAATTTCTTAGAACTTTTAACATGTTGAGTGCATTCTGACACAGTGTTTCTCAAGCTTAACAGGCTTTGGGTTACTGCATAACACACCGAATTAATCTACCTGATGCCCTACCACTCCTTTGCTAAAGTACATACTGAAAGTAAAGCTGGCTGCCCCTTTCACCCAGTAATTTTGTTGAATCAAATGGCAGCTTGCAGCTGTTTAGTCCCAAACAACACCCTAGGGAGGAGGGGGGGGGGAGCAGGGAGCGTGTGGCTTTCGGTTCTCAACACTCCTGTAAAGCATATCTGCTTTCTAAGAAAGAATTGATGAGCTTCAATGTATCACACATAGAGCTGGGTTCTGTTTCTAGAACCCATGAGTTCCTGCCCCCTTGCCCTTGCTTCTTCATGCCATTTCCTCTCTTACTCCTCTTATTTCAAGAATAACTCTCCCATCCACAGATGAGGCTACTAAGATATGGTACATATGCCAAATAGCTGTAACAAGTGGAAACCAGATAACATTAAACCTGGTAGATAAAAGGCGTATCAAAATCAGTTCTGGATCTGAAAAACTGGTACATCTTTTTAAAACATCAAGAATGGGAATGATAAATACCATCTGGAAAAGCTCAAGGAGGCTGCCGGTCCCTGTTCTTTACTAGGTTCTGCTCCTGCAGCTATGATGTTGACGTGAAACCAGCACCGGGCACTGCTTACCCACTCTCCATCCTCTGACTGCACCTGCTGTTGACACACTGGTGAAGAGCCTCCTGCAGGCCAGGGTCAATAGCCGTGTACGTCACTGGCTCCTGGTGGACTTCACAGCTTGGGTTTCTACGTAGGAGCAAGTCTGAAGGTTAGGACCAAGACCATCCATATTCCAAACTCATCATGCCCTTGGCCCCTGACAGTGTCAAACAGATCTGGGTTTGAATCCTGGCTTTGCCACTTAGCTCTATGAAACCTTGGGCCAGTCTGGCCTGAAAATCTGTCACTGAGATAAATAATGCTATATTACGTGTGAGCATCTGTGTGTGTGAAATGTTCCTACATGTTTATCAAAGGGTTAATTTGAAAACTAAGTGACAGGGCCTCCCTGGTGGCGCAGTGGTTAAGAATCTGCCTGCCAATGCAGGGGACACGGGTTCGAGCCCTGGTGCAGGAAGACCCCACATGCCACGGAGCAACTAAGCCCATGTGCCACAACTACTGAGCCTGCACTCTAGAGCCCTTGAGCCACAACTCCTGAAGCCTGGGCGCCTAGAGCCCATGCTCTGCAACAAGAGAAGCCACTGCAATGAGAAGCCCACACACCGAAATGAAGAGTAGCCCCCGCTCGCTGCAACTAGAGAAAGCCCACACACAGCAACGAAGACCCAACATAGTCAAAAATAAATAAAGTAAAAAAAAAAAAAGAAAGAAAACTAAGTGACTTATTGGACATACAGTATCTGACACATGTTAGGCACTTAGTTAATGCTTGTAACAGTCTCATATTTTTTGTAAGTAGCACATATACTCAAAAATTTTTTAGCATTTATATTCAAACCTGAAAGTAGACTTCACTTTAAGACACTATGGAGTTTGAAAACTGGCTCACTGAACAGTTCCATCATTAGAATGAATCACCTTCTTATACTTCCAACTCGAAACAAATCTATAAACAAGACTCCCATTATAAATATGCATACACACACACATTTTAAATTTACCTGTTCTCTGCATTGGTGAGGTTGCCAGTGCACTCATTGACCTCTAGAGGGCACTCACAAGGACATTCACATTCATTTTGTTCCATTCTGAAAAGGAAAAAGAAAGTTACTATGCAGAGGGTTGATAAACTATATATTGTACATGCACTGAGGGAAATGAAATAAAGACACCATGAGCTAGTTAAAAGGGACAGTAAAAGTTATCACTAAAGGTTTAAATACACAACTGACCTCAATCCATTGTTCTCTGGACAAGGATGCTACAAACAACACAGCTCTAAATGCTTTTGTAACCAGGACTTTCCCTTCCTCTAGGACACACCTGAACACTTCATGTTTATTTTGCAGTTGGCATCAGTTAAAATATTCAGTAGTGTGGTAAACAGAGAATATGACCCGTCCCATTTTTACCGGTGACAGTTGAGGCAGAGCCGGTCCACCATGCTACAAGCACAGAAGGCAAGAGAGTCACACGTTTCGTTGACAATGCCGACAAATGCATTGGTTCCCGGGATCCTCGCCAGTCTGTATTTAGAACAGTGACTGCCGTGCACAAGGTTTGTCAAATCCCCCTATAGACAACAGAGTTGTCAGAAGTGACAGACAACAATGCAAAGTTTCAGCTCTACCATCCTGAAAACAACCCTTCAACCAACTGCTGAAAATAGTTCAATCCAACTAAAGCAAGCATCCTTTTCTTCGTTCTATAACAAGAAAATGTGATAGCTGGCTTCATGAAATGTCTACAGTATTTGAAAGCCAAAGATTCTAAAGCAGCATCGTAAAGTTGAGTATGGTCATTTTTTCTGCACGTGTCATATGTAGTAGGTCAATTATTTAAGCCCATGTTGGTTTCCATGCCAGTTATCCCTTATGTGTGCATGGTTAGGATAAGCCTAACCATGAGAATCATGGCACTGAATGGTTTCTTAAAAGGTCTAGATGAATTTTTTACTGCCTGGAAGATGCCCACCTTTACAATATAAGCAATAACATAGGCTTATCAGCCTGTTAGCTCCAATAACCAGGAATGTTCCAATTCCATTTTGGAATAACTTGGGCCATTAAGCATTTATTCTAATTCATATTCCACTAAAATTTGCATGACTGAAAAATTTCTACTGGAATATCCCAGCTTCTCTGCTGAAGACTCAGGAAATCATTGTACAAATGACAGAAGATAACAGAGTAAGGCAGACTTTCATATGACAACCTTACCTGACAGCCTCCCTCTGATTACACGCATGTTTGTCAATGTCTCCTTTACAGAAAGTGCTCATCAGAATGGGTATGGGGGTTTAACAGAGTAATAATGACTTCCCTTGCTTTGAACACACTATCCTATTAATATGTTCATTCTTAAAACTCTTCTAGTCCCCTACACAATTGTTTTTACAATCACTTTTTCTGAGACTAAGTTTAGGATTTTCATTGAACCTCTTTTTTTTTTTTTTTTTTTTTTTTGCGGTATGCGGGCCTCTCACTGTTGTGGCCTCTCCCATTGCGGAGCACAGGCTCCAGACGCGCAGGCTCAGCGGCCATGGCTCACGGGCCCAGCCGCTCCGTGGCATGTGGGATCTCCCCGGACCGGGGCACGAACCCGTGTCCCCTGCATCGGCAGGCGGACTCTCAACAACTTCCCTGGTTGGGGCGCCACCAGGGAAGGCCCAATCTCTTTAGTTTTTGACTTCAAGCTAATTTTATTTTATTTATTTTAAAAATGTTTTATTAGAGTACAGTTGATTTACAATGTTGTGTTAGTTTCAGGTGTGCTAACTCAGTACATCTTTATGATTATCTTTTTAATAATACATGTAATGATTTGTGAATACATTTACTTCTTGTGAATAACTTTTTGAATGTTGGTTCTGTCATGACCCATTCTCTCTCAGCTAGGATTATTTACAAATTAATAAGTATATCCTTAAGATCTCTAACCATATCCAGGTAAATCTGTAGCATCTCAAATCACAAGAGAGTATTCTAAGCTTAAAAAAAAACAAGGAATTATTTTTGGATGATCTACGTAAGAGCTCTCATCTAAGAGGGTGGATGACCAAGAGCTAACCTAATTTGGCTTTAAGAATTTAGGGAGACTGAGTAATCTCTAGAAGACAGGAAGAGAGGACCACATGGTGCCACATATATTTATACAAGAGTGTGGGAACAGACTTCAGCAGACATTTCAAAGGGCTTAGATTGGGTAAGTCTTTAAACAAACAAAACCAAAGCAAAATACCAACTGTGAAACCTTAAAACACTCACTTCTCCATTCAGGGCTTTATATCCCACAACCATCAGACTGGGGAGTTGGACTAAGGTCTGTCATGTCCTATCACTCTAATTGCCAGGCAATGAAACAGCTGGTAATAGCTAACATTCAGACACAAACCATGACTCCATTGCAATTCCGTAGCTGGATGGGAGAAGAGAGCGTTGAGGAATCAACTTACTACTAGGCTCGTGTTGAATTTATAAAACCTCTGGACCGTTCTGTCACTGAAGCTGTTGCACAGGTTCTTCTTTACAAAGTTGGGGTGGTTCAGGATGTCATTTGCTACCAGGGGCTCCTACCGAGGCCAAGCAGAACACAAGACAGGTGCCATGTGGTTAGTGAGCCGCAGCCCGGTGGAGAACTGGGCTCTAGCTTCGTGACAAATACCTTGTGGGTGATGTGCTGCTGTTCCACGGGTGCATGTCCTTTGGGGTCAATGAGGGTTGGATGTGCCACCAGATAACCCCTGTCCTCCATTATGAAGCACCTGTGCCGAGACAATGACATTCCTCATTCACAGGAGCTGCTGCTCTATGCTTTTGGAGAGCATCTATCTCGCTAGCCCTGACACAAATTGCATTTATCAGCTTCTCAGTAAGTATTCATGGACGAAATGAAGGAAGGCTGGCAGTCAGGTGACAGACACATTAATTCTCAAGGCGTTGGATTACGTAGCGTACAGTTTAAGGCGAGAGAGTTACACCTGACTCTGAGGTCACCTACATACTTCGTACAGAATGTGACCACCCAGACTAAGTAAGATGGGCTCGAAGATCTTTTGCAAGAATGTATAAAGTGGGACATTTTTTTCTTTTTGCTGGGGAGGGAGATTCCGAAAGAAGCAGTCTTGGGTATTTTCAGGCACAAATTTTAGGTAAACCATACAATTTCCTCTTTCAATGACAAACATACCTAAAATACAACGTTCAGAGGACATGCAAAAATATATTTGATGGAAACACTAAATAAGTGAAGCTAGAACTGCTTTAATCAAGACTATATTCTGCTCTATTTTACTTTCCATTCGTCATAACAGTTTGCTGTGAATCCTGCATTTCCCCATTAAGGGCCAATGTGAAATTTAGCAGTGATATGAAGCATGGGCTATGAGTTGGAAATAAAGGTATTTTTAAAAGTGGCCTGTATTAAATCAAGGGAATGCCCTTGCTTTGACATGCTCTTTTGAAATTCAGGTGGCAAAGACCTTTGGTTCCATGAGCCTCTTTCTGGGGAAATGTACAAAGGAACAGTCTAAGCATCTGAAAATCTCACAAAGACTTTGGTTTAATGACTAAGTTCACATCAAAAGTACTACCCAAGAGTACCCTCTGGTCTTTCTAGCACTCAAGATATGGGAAACCTCTAATTACAGACTCCTAGAGAAACAAGAGCTTTTGGAGAATTCTGTGCCACAGTTACTCTTCTTGTTAGAAGCCAAATCTGTCCATCTAAGTCATAAACAGCATGCATCTTAGAAAAATAAAAGAACAAAAACCTCCTTTATAGAACACCCAGGCAATGGACTCAGTTTCTGACGCTGACTATGACAATGTGCTTGGCATTCAACTGGAGATACCTGACATCTTTTTCTTTATATTTTGCAGCTAGATAGGATATGGGGTCCCTGAAGGGCTCACCTTATTTTGTTGCCACCATCTTGGTTACAAACTGGTAATAAGTCCATCAGAACCTTGTAGAAGTATCGAAGCGTGAAGTCAATGCCCATCACAGCCACAGTATGCCCGGAAGACAGCTGTGTACTTCATGTGAAAATGATCAGTGAGAATAAGAGGTGTGTCTTATTTAAAGGCAAAAGCTATGTTCACTCCTAAGGACATTGTCTGGTATCAGAAACACATGACTCCTGTTTTCCGCACTTTCCACCCTTGGAGAAACAATGAACTAAATGACTAACTTAGCATAACATGGAGATTTGACAAGAGAAAAATGTAAGATTAAAGATAGGACTTCCCAAATAAGACTAGCCCAAAACATGGGCAGCTGTGGAATATGGCTAATCCTAACTATAGATGGTCAGACAATGGTGGGATTATTCTTTGTCAAGAATATGGGGGTGGTGGGGGGACAGGCATCAGCTGGGAGGTTTAATGTGTGGCTGTTAGGTTCCTTCCAACAAGGAACCTTTATTTTTCCTTCAATTTTTTTTTCTAATTGAGGTATAGTTGATTTACAGTGTTGTTAATTTCTGCTGTACAGCAAAGTGATTCAGTTATACATATTTATACATGCTTTCTTTAATATCCTGTTCCATTATGGTTTATCATAGGATACTGAATATAGTTCTCTGTGCTATACAGTAAGACCCTGTTGTTTATCCATTCTATATACAAAAGCTTACATCTGCTCACCTCAACCTCCCACTCCATCCCTCCCCCAAACCCCTCCCCCTTGGCAACCACCAGTCTCTAACAATGAAACTTTAGACAAGGAGCCTGAGTGATGTCCTTAGTTATTTCCTTCATTTTAGATCATGATAAATCTATAGTTATTAATCTATACATCTCATTTTATAGAGCTCTCAAAGGTTAATTAGTTTTAGGTCATACAAAACTTAGCGAAAACAACGTTTTGTTTTCTTTCTATAACACTAAAGTTGGCTGTACTCAAAACTCAGCTCACATTCTAGAACGAGACTCTTCTGGTTCATAGGCCAGTTCTGTCTCCATTCTAAAATGCTACTCTCAAAAACAGAAGCACCAAGGAAGAGAAAGTCGGGCAATACAACATGATGCTTGCTAGCTTTTTAGCTCTGGAATCAATCAGATCTGGGGTTCAAACTTGGCCTTGCTGATTTCTATCTATGTGGCTCCTGGGAGGCTACTTAACCTTTCTAAGCCTCAGTTTTCTTATCTGAAAATGGGGTTAATAATAGCTCAGAAGAAACTTCCCAAAGTAAAGTCCTCTTTGGGAAAATCAAAACTTGGGAGTGAAATTAGCTTTGCTATGTAGACAACTGGTTACTAACAACACTGATACTAACGTATTAACTCAACTCACCACTCACCACCCCCATCAAAAAAAAAAAAAAAACAAACCCCAAAAACAAGGAGAAACAAACAAACAACAAGAAAAAGGGACCATGACCCACAATGAAATTTCTATCAGAGCTTTGCTGTCAAAGCTGTTTTCGGCATGGGATGGGGGAAGACCATGTTGTGGGATTGCCTTTGAGAGGTTATTGCCTCAATAAGAGCCCCTATTATTACGTAAGTAACTTAAATTCTCCCATGGAAGAACTCCAAGACTCAGTTACCTTATGGGATTTGTGCATTGTAGAAAAGAATATTTTGCTGAAGCATTAGTCAGAAGAAGTCTAAACTTCTCTTGCTTGTTCAGGAAAGAGGGATGAGTCTAAACAACAGCCATCATTACGATAATAGTAATGGCTTCCATTTCTGAATGTTCACAATTTATAGGCATTCTGGTAGGCATCTGAATATATCACTTCAATGATTTCTCACAGAAACCTTATGAGGCATTATTTCCAGAAAACTGAAGCTTGGGGAGATTAAGTATTTGGCTAAAGTCACACAGTGAATAACTAGTAGAAGCAGGGATTTAAACTCAGTGCCTTCAACTCCAAAGCATATATTCCTAACCAATAGGGTTTCTGCCTCCTTAGATCTGCATGGTACTCAAGAGTTTCCAAGCAAATTTAAACCATCTACTTAATTTCCTGTGAAGACATCAGAAAGGAATTATAGTTCCTATTTTATAAACGAAAAATTAGGTTTAGAATGGTTAAAAGACTTAAAGAAGATTGAAACACTTTTATTTATGGTTTAGAGACTAAATCTGGTTCTTTCTACAATACTATAGCTGCCTCAGTGAAAAATACAATTCAGTTTTTGTGGGACAAGTTGACTTTGTTTCTAAAATTCCCCTGTATGACTGCCATCTGCCCCTGTTGATGATAAATGTGCTGAAGTAAAAGCATATATTATATATTGCCCATGGAAGTCTAGCATTCATATTTTCACCTGCATTTAAAAAATGTACATGGTTACTATAGCAACCCATAAAGAATACCATAGAAAAGTCAAACTAAGCCTACATTTCTCAGCACAACGGTCCATGCTGTTTGCAGCGCTTTGGTGAGATTTTCACTGCCAAAGACTTGTCTAACCAGTCCCTTAATCATTGACTGTACTTCATCATCACTACCACATTATCATCCTCCAAAGAATGCATACCTAGATTCTCAGGCCACTAATAATGCTGATGAAAGAAACTGTTTAACTGATAAGTGAGCACTGAAAAACCCTGTCCTCAAGCTCTCAGCCCAACCGCTTCTGAAAACCAAGGGAGAATTAGAGTGCTTCACCAACAAGTTGAACGTTAGCTTAAGTTCCCTCTTCTGACCCATTAAAATGCAAGAAATTTAAAGCATGAATAGCGTGATAATAAAAATAACTACCATTTATTGGGGATTTGACATTGGCAAGTATAGTGCCAAGCATTTTACATGCATTATCTTTAATTTTCATTATGTTAGTTCAGTTTGGGCATTGCTACCTCTGTTTTCCATGTGAGGCTCAGAGAGTCATGGAACATAATAATAATAAAAGTATTTAACATTTATTGAGCCCTGACCATGGGCTACACACTGTTTTAGGAGCCTCACATATATTATTTACAGTAATCTTTAAATAATCATTTGAGATAGGCCCTAATATACTTCTTTCACAGGTGAGGAAACCAAGGCAGAAAGGAACTTGTTAATAGTCATACAGACAGTGAATGACAAATCCGCGTTTTCAGAGTGGAATCACATCTTAGGAGGAGGGCAGGTTCTCAAGTTGGCACATGAGACCAAAATCACTGGTAATCATTTGGAAAAAGTACCTCAGCAGAGCACACCTATGAATATACCCATTAAAGCTATAGTTGCTTTGGTTGAAAACCAGAAGCGTTAATTGACTTGCATTCTAAACTATGGTGAATGAAATAGATGGCTTTAAATAATAAAAACACGCTCAGCTAAGGAAAATGTTCAAATGATCAAGTCCATGGGATTGCATGTCGATTAAGGCAAGAGCAGATACCTATTCCTGAAATATACTCTCACTGAGTGACTGATGGACAGGATTTAAATGGCCATTTAACTCTTGTTAAACTCGAATAGCTAAACTTGTGTGGGCTAAATACACTATAAACAGTAACCAAATAAGGGAATTGAACCCAGGTTTTTTCTAAGTTGAAAGCCCATCACATTTCCATCATGTGTCATTTGGGCTGACACCATAAATATTTATAAATAAATGAAATGAAAATTCTTCCACCCTTCCAAATTCTAATAAAAACATGTATATGAGCGTAAAAATCTGTACCTCTCTGTGACCTCCTCCCCCCGCCCAACAAAAAGAATATTGTGTAGAAGGAAAAGCTAATGGCTCTTGATAATGAGTGGCAGATGGGAGAAGCCAGGTGGAATGTCAAAGCCTAAGTAAGACACACACAGGTAGGTAGGCATTCTCTCCCTGCTCCCCCGGCAACATCTTTAAGAGCCCAATTCCGGCCCATGTCCTTGTCATCAAAGACCAAGGTGACTGCTGCCCCCTCAAAGAGACCACGTTTGTTTACTTTTTCTCAAGTGATTAGAATAGATGGGAGAAATGACAAGTTTTGCTATTCAGACAATAGTAGGTGTATGCCTTACAGGCGGCCTGTTAATGAAAACATTGAAAAGATCTGTTCTAAAAGAATGTTTACTTGTTTATATGTGATGGAGCCAAACAGATACCATGTCCTGAAAAGAAATCAATATCTGGCTGGCAGCAGGGCCCTGCCTGCCATGGAGACACAGGTCATGATATTGAAATTCCACACAGCACTGCTTCCCAATTCTTGATTCCAACGTACTAGAGAAGAATTCTACTGAATGTCAGCCATTTGATATATAATGAGCACTGTGAAAAGCCTAAAGTTAAGCAAGAAAATCTGTCTCCCATAAATTTTAAGGCATCATTACAGATACCAGTCAAAATATGGTCTTTATTGGTTGCTAGGGAAAAACAGCGATTTGTATAATGAAGGGATTAAAACAATGTGTTTGGACTTGCCTCTCTAACCAACATTTCACTGACATTTGTAGCTTAAATACTGAAACCTCAAAAGCCTGAAATGTAAATCACCCTAAATATATTTACAGTAATACTGACATTTTATAGCATGCTTGGAAAATCAATTTTCAAAATGCTTTTTCATTCCTCAAGAGAGAGCAAGGACAAAGTAAAAACAGCAACAAAACCATAACAACAACAACAACGAACTCCTATATAATTCTAAAGAGACCCAAATACAAAAGGAAACAATCTCAAGTCTTGATACATTTTTTTCTTCACTAAAACTACTCTGTTCTTGGGAAAACACTCTCTGATAATCATAATTGTCAGGTTCTTGGTGCTATTTCTCTGATTGGTTTACGACTGGCATTTCTAGGAACTGCTTTACTGAATCTAACATCTTTCTTTTTCTTTTTCATAAGCACCCTCACGGCCACTAACAGGGCTAAGTGCTTTTGACTGACTCAATCACACGATAATCGTGTGAGGTAAGTATTATCCCCATTTTACAGACATCAGGAGGAAGGTCAGGGTATCCAAGATGGCACAGCTAGAGAAGATATTCAAACCCCAGCTTGCCCCACAACAAAGGTCATACTTTTGCCACTAATTCTTGGTGTCTACTGTTCTATTCAGATTTTCAAAGTATCCTTAATGTGTTTAAGAAATGAGTAAAAATTAATTGAAATATTACCTGGATGAATGAATTGTATGACTGATGGTCACTACATAGCCAGCTCCTCCAACATCTAAGTAAGGTCCAGTCAAAGAAATCAAACCTGGATTAGCTACTGCGTGGAGATACCTAATGGAGACCAAAGAAAGTCGTTACTTGAGGGTATGAACAACAACTTTGCACATTTCGAAGAAAACTGAGCTCGTAACCCTAAAAAAATATTATAAATTGTGCTTATGTTACATTCAAGTTCAAAAGGATTCCTCCCTTTTATGTCTGACTGTAGCATCAGCAACAAGGGGTCAAGAAAAATATGAAATTCTCTTTAAAAAAGATGCTGAACTCAGTATATATGTGAGCTTTTAATAAGGTCTATAGTAGAGATGTTTTAGAGGCTAAAACAAAAATTAACAAATCAAGTAGAAACAAATACAACTGGGCACCTAGAAATGTCCCCTGGATTGGTAAAGGTGGGGGAACAGGCAGTAAAACTAGCGGCCACTCATGAGTGACTCAGTTACTAAGCGGCGCAATGCTAGATATCCTGTTTTCATGCCCAGGTTGCCCTCCTGCTATACAACCTGACTAGTTTTTGCTTTTGAAAATCAGAGTCAAAATAAATCCCAGAAGTAAAAAGTGTTTTTCAGTTTACACGTGTTCATTTTTCATAGGTCACATATAAGCTGTCATTTGATGCCATCATCACACACAGTGACATTAAGTATACCCGCTGGGGACACACTGCATACAAGATGGGATTCAAACCACTAGGAATTGAAATGGCCGAGTATCAAGTATTTCAGTCTCAAAATTTCAATGAAGAGATAAAAGCATTGTAGACAGAGGAAGCCCACAAAGCTTTTGTTAATATTACATTTAAAAAATGATTCAAAAACATATTTTCACTGTCATGAAAAGTATCTTCTTTAAATATGACTGCCTGAAGTTGCTTTATTGTGTGTACTTATCATGTCTCTTTGGGACTGGAGGCGGGGGGGAACCTTTGATAATGGAAGCCCCTAAAACTCACCATTGTCTCCTAGTGGGATCAAATGCTTTGTCCATGAGGGAACCAGGATAAATTCTGAGGACGCCATTGGGCGTTGCTATGTAACGGCGGACAATGTAAGTGTTCAGGCTACTCATTTCCATTTGTGTCATCCATTCATCTGTGACGTGGCTGGTAGCCATTACTTCATTTCTGACAGAGAACTGGGAAACAAAGGAAGACATAGCAGGGATCCTTTAAGACTCACATGAAAAGAGAGAGGCCTGCTGGCAGAGCTTCCCAAAGCTCTCTTGCAGAGAAGCCAAGCCCAATTACTTTTTAAAAATCTTTCCACAGCAGATGGATACAGCCAAACTTGGTGAAACAAAAGCTTCCTGAAGTATAGCCAGTGGACGTGTGATTTACTTAATTGTTCATCCTAGCTAGGCTTTCTGTGTTTAAGAGGAAAGATCCTATAATGCAGCACTAAATACACACCCAGACACACATACAAACACGTGTACACACACCCCCTAAATCTCTGCTTCTTAAACTGCATCATATTTATCTCAACAGACAGTAGGGGCACTTTACTTCATTCCCCTGGGACAAACAGGGCTGGAAAGTTTCACTGGTCTCTAACTCACACCCCCCTACCAAGAAAGCCCCTAGTGCATCTAAGGCCTTAAAGAGATTCTTCATCTGGCCCATAGGGCTTCTTAATCCATCAGAAGGGTCCTCGCCGGCCAGCCTCCCCTGGGCCACACACTCTGCCTTTCTGGCTCTCCAGCTGAGAGGCACAGATCCAGAGCTCGGCTTCCCACTTCAAAGGTTCCCTACCAGAACCCCCTCCCAGGCCTGTGGAGGGGTGCAGCAGAAGTGCAGCCCCGGGACAGCACTCACTTTGAGCCCCGGGTTAGCAATGAGGCGGGTGTTGTCGCTGAGATAGGCTGTGTAGTGTTCCACCATGCGCTTTGTCTCCGGCTGGCTGAGGTGCTCATAGGGGGAGGAAAAGCTGCCAGCAGACAGCATGACGGTTGGACTTTCTGAGAGAGAAGGAAACAAAGCAGGCCTGAGAACACGGAGCCTGCATCTCAGGCCCAAACAAAAGCATGGCTAAGGCTCTGCCCATCTGTCAGCTGTGGTGGCTTAAAAGTCCTCCCTAAGGAAAGCAAAGAACTCCACACTGGAAGGAGCTGGGAAAGAAAAAAGTCAGATCCTCTCCCTGCAGGGAGCTTACAGTCCTGAGCGAACCTAAAGAGATACAGGAGCTGAGAATGACAAATAGTCAACGCATCTTAGGTCTACATATAATATCCTACACTTATTACGGTCGAGGAGGCAGCATGTGACACGGAGCCAGACTGGGCTGAGCCTGGGCTCTACCATTTCCTGGCTGTGTGATGCTGGGCAAGTCGTAATACATGTGATGTTTTTATCATCTGCCAAGTGGGGGAAATAGCAGCGCCGGCCTTATAGAGCTATGGTATTATACTAGTTAATGTACACAAAGCAAACGATTTCATAAATGTAAAGTATGTAGAACAGAGCTTGCACAACTCAAGTGCTTCTGTGAGTGTTAACTCTTATTGTTCACATTAGAAGAAGGAAAAACGGAAGAGAGGAGTCGATGCAAAAATCAACTAAAAAAATTCTTCTCGCAGACGGGGACAGCCAAACATGGCATAAACAAAATCTATGGAAACAACGGAGTAGTTAATATACACATATTTAATTGTTGGTCTTATCTAAGAGGAAAAGCCCAGTTCTCTGTTTACGACAGAAATCCTTGCAATGAATTACATTTTGAAACAAAAACACTACATCTCTGTCTCTGAAATTCTACTCTTCAATCGTATATTTTTAAAAGCATTAGAAAGCACTATCACATGTCCTATCTCATTTAAATCTGTGGGTCCTTTTCTTTTCCTTTGTTAGTCCTCACTCACAGTGTTTTGTTTCCTTGTGGCCTGGTTATCTCTGACTGGACACTGTACTTAACAAATTTGTAGGAAATGCTGAGTCTTAACAGGATGGAAATATCTTCCTCTAGAAAGGATATTGCATCTTGTGCTACACACCAAGATGAGGCAGGAGATGGTAAGGTGGAAACAGTTCCCAATAAGGAGACAGGATACTGGCCTAAGTACTATACGGGGAGACTTTGGTATTCAACAAGTCCACGATGAGTGAGCGCTTGAGGTTCCTTAGACAACTCAGATGACAGGAATCCCATGTCAAGGGCTGATTTAGTTCCAATTCACCTTTACCCTAAAGATATAGTCCTTTGGGAACTCTGCTAAAAGCATGTATGTGTGTGTGGAAGGGAGGAGTTTCCTTGTGAGTCTTCTCCTTTTGAGAACCTTGGATTTGATTTTGGCCTCTCTTCCTAGCCCTGAGCAGCTACCTAAAGCACAATTTCACAGTTGTTTCTTCTGTATTGATAAATATGTACACTGTAAAAGCAGCTTTAGGGATTGGCTTCCTTCTCTGTGTTCTTATATTCTCCTAGACTTAGGTCCACTACCGATTAGGTTAGTTCTCTGATACTTTTCAAAAAATTTAAGAAAGGTTCCATCCAGGATTTTTGGTTGAACCCAGCAGGATGGGTCAGAATTACCTAGTCTTCCTTTACCAGAAGACAATGCTTCCAGTAATGCTATGTCTCCTTTAACTTTCATATCATCATGGTATAACTTGGGAGTTATTATTATATGCATATCAAGGAGAAGAAAGCCAGAGGCTTAAAAAAGTTAGGTTGCCTAGCAGTGAATTCATGTGTATATACTCATGGGGTCCTCCGTGCAAGGATGTGCCAGAGAGAGAGGACTGTCCTGGAACTCAAAGAGCTTAGGAACCAATTGGAGAGACAAGGATAAAGAAAAAAGAGGAAAACAACAATACTGGAACAACACAATAATATAAAAAATGTCTCAGGGACAAAAGAGTTGGGCCACAGGAAGGGAATGACAGATAACTTGGGGAGTGGGCCTTTCCTGTAGTGACATGGATTGAAGGAGAGAAAAAACCAATATATAGGACCCAAAGCTTTACGGTCAGGAGCTAGACACATAGCTCTAATTTACATAAGATACATAGTACTTATATACATACTTGTGTACTTAATTGCACTGGATGATATACTCTTTTAAAATTCCTCTTTGCCTCTTGTGTACCAAGAAAGACAATGTCCCCTCCTTCAGCCCTCTTGAAGGGAGCTCTGACGTACATTTAATACCTTGCCTCAAAATCCCCATCATCAATGAAATTAGATGGAAACCCTTATTTGCCATTGTTTCCCTTATTTTCCATTTCTTTTTAAAAATATTTCAATTATCCTGCTTCATTTTCATTACCAACTGCTACTAAACTTCCCTTGGTGACTTCTCCACACATTGTCCTGGGGGGAGTTCTATGGCCAAAGTGAAGTTGGGTGGTACAGCGGAAAGAGCACCCATTGAAAGTCAGACACTGGCATAAGGTCTGTCTGTGTGCCCCAGGATCAGCCCACTAGTCCTATGTAAAGTATGGGAGTTGATAAAGCTCTATGTTTTCTGGGCATCTCTATGAGGCAGCACTGTCCAGCTGAAATACAACGCAATTCCCAATTGTAATATAAAATTTTCCAGTAGCCACATGAAGAAAAGCAAAACCAAAGAGGTTAAATTAATTTTACTAGTATATTTTATAGATGCCAATATATCCAAAACATTATCACTTTAACATGTAATCAATACAAAAAATTAAGCATGTATTTTATACTTACAGTAAATCTCAACTTGGTCTAGTCACATTTTAAGTCCTCAAAAGCCACATGTGGCTAGCGCCTACCATATTGGACAGTGTAGCTATGAGCGATTATCCAAAGGAAATAAAAAATCTAGGCTTGAGCTTTTTTCTCATCAAGAAAAACTGCTGCACTTCACTGTCTCAAATTTTAAAAGAATGACCTTGTAAATCAACTATACTTCAATAAAATTTTTTTTAAAAAGAATAAAAAAATAAAAATAGTGACCTCATTTGCACCAGCAGTAGTGTAGTACTGTTTAGCTTCTTCCCACAGAGGCTAAGGGAATCATGCATATCTTAGCTTTCCTGTAAGCATTTCTTTTTTTTTTTTTTAAAGACAACTCTTTTTTTTTTTTTTTTGCTTGCATTGGATCTTCGTTGCTACATGTGGGATTTCCCTAATTGTGGTGAGCAGGGGCTACTCTTCGTTGCAGTGCATGGGCTTCTCATTGCGGTGGCTTCTCTTGTTGAGGAGCACGGGCTCTAGGCTCGCGCGCTTCAGTAGTCACGGCACGCGGGCTCAGTAGTTATGGCTCATGGGCTTAGTTGCTCCACGGCATGTGGGATCTTCCCAGACCAGGGCTCGAACTCGTGTCCCCTGCGTTGGCAGGTGGATTCTTAACCACTGCACTACCAGGGAAGTCCTCTGTAAGCATTTCTCAAAAATATGAATTAAAGGACATACATACTCTTTTGTATAGAAACAGAAGGCACCCCCCCTCCTCACAAACCTAAATGACAACAAACAAACAATGTAAAATCCAAGTTGCCATCCCTGGCCCTCTCCAAGTTGTCCACACCACTGGAGTGTGTCATAGATGAGACTACTTAGGCTGCCTACTCTCTTGATCTCATATCCAGGCAGAAACTCTACAGGATGGAATTCAAAAGAGAAACCCAAACACAACTGCTCTCATTTGGAACCTAGAGACTGCTGACTTCTACCTTTGATCCTCTTCCCACCTGTGCCCCCTCTATTCAGTTTTCCAGTTGTCTAATGATTCTTATTCACTTTTTGAACCCTAAGTATTTTCAACACTGAAAAAGAGAATACCTGTTTTAAAGTACTGTGACTACACTGTGATGTACTGACAACATACACCATGGATGCCTAGTATGTGCCTTGCACATGGCAGCATGCAATAAAAGGGGCAAATCAGGCATGGGAGAAGCATGAGCCACATCTCAGCCTTGCTACTTTCTGTGTTACCGTGGGAAAGTTACGTATTTCAGTAAAAGTCAAACAGCCTCATCTGTAATAGTTCAACTCAGATGATGAATGTAAAGTACCGGGCACAGAACACACGTAAATTCCCTTTTGCTTCCTTTGAATTATTTGCCTACCTCCTGAGCTCTTTTCAAGCAGGGACCTGTGACAGATACAGATATGCTATATAGATATATAGGTATGCTACCCTTAGACCCTTTACCATTTCTCCACCTCCTGCCTTGCATCCCTATATCTGTGTGCTTGCCTCTAGTGGGCCATACCTGTCACTCTCCTTGATGGACATTTTTTGGGCTGCTAAAACCTCTTTGTCCAGCACTAGCAGAAAGCTGAAAGTGACTAAGGAATACAAAAGTCCAGCTCCCTTTCTTGAGTCTGGACAAACTCTGCGATGTAATTTGCACTCCAAAGCCCCTCACAGGATTAGGCTGAGGCTGGAATGTCACTTAAAATCAGACTCTTGCTTGCTTTCTCCTCCTTCCTTATCCTGTTTCCTTCACCTCCTCACTAGTTTCTTCTGAGAGTTCATCCTTAACAAATCACCAACGCACAAATCTTCATCTCAGTGTCTGACGGAGAACCTGATACCAGGCAAGGCCTCAAATTGTTTTTACATTTGCCTCCCCACACTGGCACTGCAGGTATTCAACATCTTAATTCAAACTGATACTCATGGTGAGCTGCTGTGAGGAAGACCACAAAGGAAGCTGAGAAGCGCCAGGGCTTTACCTAGCGTGGCCAGCTGTTTGAAGTGGAGGCAAGCGCTAGGCTGGCCCAGGAGGTCCAGCCGGTGGTACAGCAGCTTGCTGCTGGGGACAGTGTTGAGGTTCTTCAGTTGTTTGACAGGTATTTCCGGTTGTATCACCACAATACAGAGAATGAAGGAAGTGTCTTGCACCTGGAAAAATCAAGAAAGAAGTTCTAATACAGAAAATGAAAGTTCCAGGGGAAAGCGACTTTGCCCTACATTATTTTCTGCTCTCTCTGTCTTCTACTCCACATAGAAAAACATTTGATGAGTGAAGGAAAGACATGGAGATGGGGTAGTAGAAAATGGCTCTAGCAAAAGATTACATTTTCTAATTTTTATTTTCCTTTCTGATGGAGGGAAATTAATGAATGTAACAGAAAATTATGGAGCTAATGAAGGGATCAGAAAATAGTTCCTTTGAAACAGTACCTACTCCTAGTCCTCTTTTGCTAATTTAAGTTAATGGATACAAGCTGGGACACGGCATAAGAACACAAAACTTATTTCTGTTTGGGTTTGAAATGCATTTTAAAATATACAGTTGGTTTTGAAATGACTGTTCCGAGAATTGACTACTTTAAATGCCAATGATAAATCCATATAACACAGCCCATCCAGAATCTGGTTTACTCATTCTATTCCCAAAGAACGCTTTCTTTGCTCTTGGTTGGAGGTGACTAGGATCTCAGACTCATGAAAAGCGCAAATCCTAGAGCTCCCTTGCAAGGCTGGACTGACTTGTCCTTTCAGACAAGGAAAGGCAAGTGTGCTGTAGCTTGGCCTCATTTACGCTCCTATGTAGAGACAGGAGTACTTTCAAATTCATTTTGCTCCTACTAATGGATGCTTGAATAAAATTTGGTGGGGAAAATGACCACTAATGAGTCAAAAGCCACGTCAAACTACTTAGTTCCAGCTCCTTGACTTAAAAATACAAGAAAGCCAAACTTCTCTAAGTCCATTATATTAAGAGATAAACAGAATCTATTTAAAAGATGGTTTGTAAATAAATGAAAAGAGTGATAACCAGCTAAGTCAGAACTAAAGATGGTCAGAACCAAAGCAGCTCAAAGGATTTACTTAACGATCAAGGAGAAATTTTTTAACTAGGCAGGTTAGAGTTCAGAGTAATGTAGGATTTATGAGGATGGTTGCAGAATCTTTTTAAACACAGGGGAAATTTGCATCTTCCTGGAATTGCTTTCAAGTACCGCTGCCAAGGATATTCAATTAGATTAGCAAACTTAATCCTCTTCCTCCACCCAACAAATTAGAGAGTGACAGAGTGTTCTGAAGTGGCATTTACTACTTCCCCTCTTCCCATCTCACACAGTCATCCTTTGAGTTTGTTTCCTGTGTTGCATGTTCTAAGGAACCAAAAGGCAAAAACTTTACCAGAATGACCAGAATATAGTTTTATAATTGGGTCAATTCTGTAAGAGAGGAAAAAAAAAATTACGCTAAGCATCTAAATGCAACACTTTATAAATAGTTTTTAGCTGGAAAGGAAAACAGATTTCAATACAGGTCTTCTTCTTATTGTGTTCTTAGCGGAAAAAACAGTCTTTGCGATAAAGAGCTATGTATAACATATCTAGAAGAGCTCTCCATGACTGGGGAGTGGTTTTTTTCACTGACTGTCCATGGGATTCATGGTTTGAAGTGAACCGTGACCGTGTAACACAGGAATATTGCAATACCTTCTGATGGTCAATAGTTCCTTCTGTCACAGCATGGAGCCTCATATGCTCAAAGATGGACTGGGGTTACACAGTGACAGAGTAGTAATCTCTTAATACTGCTAACGTAATCTCTCATTTTACCTTTAAATTAATTCAGTGAAAAAATCCACCAGTACCTGCTATATCTACAGATGCTAAGCAGTTTAACCTATTATTATCAGCATAAACTAAATCTATTTAAATTATATTTAGTAGAAGAATCCATTTTATTCCTGAGGACAAGAAGAGTACCTATTTACCCCTCCCTCCAGTGTTACTAAAAAAAGCTTAAAAATACTTATTCTTATTCCTGGGGAACCAGGCAAGCCTTTTTAACTTCAATTTCATTATTTATTACCTCTTTAATTTTTCACTTAATAGTGATGTTCTTAACAATTTCAGAACTCTGAGTAAACTAACACTTCTACCTCAAGTGACTACATGATTATATCCATTTGGCTAAGTAGAGTAGCCAGAATTTACCTGTATGACTGAAGAAAGACCATCTTAAGAAGGTAATACTTCTTTCCAAAATGTTAACACTAGGTTTATTTACGGTACAAAGAAGGTCTTAAAATGCCTCCATTTCCTTCTTTCTCTTTTAATGCCAACAAACACTAATATAGATATTTTCCCAGGATATAACTGCAATTGCTTTCAATCAGGATATACCGTAAGATAATAAGATAAGCAATCTCCAATTTCAAATATAAAAGTATTCTTCAATTCAGAATTCCGGTATCTGGCTCACTCTTTCTGATGTGAAAAATTAAGCAATCAGACGTTATTTAATAATTGTATAATTGTAAAAATAAGGGCAGATGGTGCAATCATTCTCAAAAAAATTCCTGAAAATGAGCTGACTCAGGGAGTTTCAAAATAGGCTTTGACCTTTTCCAAATCTGCATTATCAGTAAAATATCAACAGAATTAGGCTTGTAAACATGTTTCTCAATTGGTTTTATTATTTTGTTTAATTTCATTTCCATTTTCGAAATTACCCTTGCCACACGATGCTTTAAAAACCAAACAGAAAGGTCAGAGGAGAGTCACGTCTGAAGGTGTGTTGGCTACTCCTAATTCCTGTCATTCCTACGCAGACGCTGTACAGAGTTGTTGAATTCTCTGCTTCTACCACTAAGCTGGATGCTCTATGAGGGCAGAGGCAATATCATTCTTCTTTATTCTTCTTGGTTCATAGTCAATGTTCAACAAGCAGTTTTTAAATGAATGAATAAACAGATCCATTTGGAGTCAACAACAGGTAGAACAGCAGATATGGTCCTCCAAGAGAATCTCAAGTATGACTGCATTTTAAGTTTAATGATTAATATTTGATGGTAAAAAAAATCAAAGTCCGCTATTCTTTTAGTCAATTACAGTATTTAGGGCCCCATAATAGCATTATTATGCTATGCTTGGAAGAGGGACTAAAGGACAAAAACATAAGTAAGATGGACAGTGTGTGTCAGATTCTATTTCTCTATGATTCTTCAAGGCCTAGTATCTGAACGAGGCTAGTGAAAGAAAGCTGAAGTGCATGCCACAGGTACGGCTACACTGTCCATCTGCTTGTGGCACGTGGGAATAATCCACATTCTAATCTAAACCTTTCTTTTCCTTGGCATCAACAGAGGACATTTATGGTTTCATATCTCCTTTTCAACTCCCAACTTCCGCAATATGAGTTGAAAATGATAAAAACAAAACTGGACACAATCTAAATGTGTATTAACAGGAGACTGTTAAAAGAAATTTCACCCGTCTATGTAATGCAATACTACAGAGCCATTAAAGTTGTGTGCACACGCACATACACACACAGAGATACATGCCTGTGTGTGAATAGTAATTTTCTGGAAAATGATCAAAGTGGTTACCTCTGGGAGATGGGAGGTAAAAGTCAGGAGGGGAAAGGGCAGAGGTCACTTTTTTAGTTTTTATATGGCTTGATTTATTCATCATGAACAATGACTGGTTTTATAAACAAAAAAGGAAAAAAATATATAAAATTTCTGTGGAATCTCTTCTTTTTTCCAATCACTTTAAAACTGATTAGTAAACTTTGTCAGACCAATGTTCCCTACAATTCCCGTATGAGGAAGAACGCAGCACCCCACAGCTCCTCAGGCAAAGGAGGCTTCCTCTCACTCACCATCTTCCAGGCATAGCTAACGTTGTAGGCCTCCTTTCCAGTTTCTCTCAGCTTGTTTATGTGCCAGGACAGGGATGAGTTCACAGGGACTGCGATAATCTGGCTGCCCAGAGGGAGGCTGCGTTGGCAAACAATGCAATACTTCAGGTAAATGATAAAATGAAGCACTTAATTAAAGGCAGGGAAGATGCTGTGAGTCAATGACCACCTCCTGATTTTGAAAAGCAATGAAGCTCATCACTTTTGAAAGAGATAATGTGAGATTTTCAATTTTGTAAAAGCATTCTGTCAGCTCTGCACCAAAAACATTCCTTACTCTCTACCCTGCCCCCCAGTTGTAATTCTTTCCAGAGACCAACTTGTCTCAAATCACTCAGTCATTAATTTACAACCAATGAGCACAAAGACCCATTTCTCTATAGGTTACCATCTGCCAAAATAATGTAACACGGTGGGAAAAAATCCAATCTGTTCCTTATTTCAAGAGAAAACGTTGTATATGATTGTGCTGTCAACTTGGAATGGACGCTACTTTGCCAAGCTATTTTTTGGCATGCTCTGGAGCTGGTCCTCAACTTAACCCTCTTATTTTGCCAAAATTTTTCCACTTGATATAACTGGAGCATTTTAAAAAACGAGATAAGATATATCTGATTTTACAACTAAAGGCAACATGAACATAAGAATTTGATTTACAAGACATTTCCCCCAAATAATAGTTCTGAGAGATCTTACCTGTTTTACAAAGTAAACAAAATTTTGGCTACGATCCTTATATTAAAAATTACACTTTTGATACCATTAAAATAATTTGTACACTTGTTTTATATCCTATTATAAACACTCGTATTTGACCTCAATGGATCCTATTCTCAGAGAAAAACAAAATACTACGACCCTCATCTTTTCCTTACCTTAGGATATTTTGCCGAACCAACTCAAATTTGGGGATATTTTCATAATGGATGATATCAGTATGAAGGGGGGGTTCCGATAGTAAATATGGCCTGGTAAGAGATGGGTGCATAAGGGTATACCCTGAAATAAGAAAACAAAAATGCATGCTATGAGAAACATGTCGTAGGAAGTACTGATTCTGATAAAAGTGCCCAGCACAAGTTTGAAACACGGGATACTCTGGGATGGCTGCCCGACACTCAATTTCTCAGTCTGTAACTCACCAGTCCAATAAAAAACTGAACTTATTTTATGTGTTCTTGCATGAAACTCCGGAAGTGTAGCAAGACACCTTAAATTATCGGACATCTGCCTCATCAAGAGTATTTCTGAGGTGCTGGTCATTTGGTTTTCGTTTCATAAAATATTCTAATCTATCACATAAACTTTAATGCCAGTAAATGTAAAGAAAACAATATAGACCAAAAAAGGATCCAAAGGATCACATTCTATGTGTCATTCAATCCTCAAGTCTAATTTCCTGATGTTACAAAATAACCGTTACCTATCTCTCAACACAACACAGAAACAAATGCATAATTTTTAGATTCATTCTGCCATCGTTGAGGTGTTATATGAAATGTGAGTAGTCCTAGTCACACAGTTTTTCTACAAATACAATCATTTTCCTACTTTGTTAGTATCAGAATGTCTAGATGATTTTCTCCAAGATGCTAAAGAAATCATTCTTTCCTATGATTAGATTTTAGCAAATTACCTTTGTCATCTATGAGAAAAGTATAGGAAGCCAAAGAATCTTGGTAATACGTCACATCTTCAAGGATGTAAGCCAAGTTCACATCCACTCCTACAATTCCCAGAAGGAGGTTTCCAAAATAACAGGGTTTGCTCACAGTCATTATCAAACCTGTGGGTTAAAAACAAAAAATATTCAAAGGATGGCAGAAAAGGCACCGAACAAAGGCTGGCGCTGTACTCTAGGGAACTGTGGAGGCTACTATCAGACGTCTCAATTTGCTCTGAAGAAAAGTTTTCCGTGTGATACAGTAACCAAGCACTGCCTTTGCAGACAGCATAAGGGAGTTAGTGAGGAAAATAGACTCTTTTGGGGGTTCAGATATCTTAGTTAACTTAAATGGAGGGAATCTGTATATTTTGCACTATTTTTTCACCTAAAAAGATATGCTATTCCAGATCAGTGAAAGACATCAGCAACACTTAATACACATCATTCTGCTTCCTGAAGTGAGGATGATTCAGTTGAACTTGAAAGACCACTGGACAAAGAATCTAAAATTCTGGGTTCTAGCCCAGCTGTGCCCCTTATGTATCATACATGTGACACTGGACATAACTTTGAGCCTTGGCCTTCATGTCTGTTTAAAGGACACAGTAGTGACTGCCTTACTAATTTCTAGGGGTTGTTAAATGAAAGAGATTACGGATAAAGGAAAGCTTAGAAGGTACTATATTTTATTGATGAATCCTATCAAAAAACAGGAAGATGATGAGAAAAAAAAACCTAGAAAGGTACAGAATCTTATTATCTGACCACTTAGAAGGAGACACTAAAGTTCTAGGAATGTATTTCTAGTCACTTGGGCCAGGAGTTGGTAAATTTTATGTAAAGGGTCAGATAGTAGATATTTTAAGCATTGTGAGCCATATATTCTCTGTTGCATATGCTTTTTTGTTTCTTTTCCAACAAAGCTTTAAATGTATAAAAACCATTCTTAGCTCACAGGCCATAGAAAAACAATAGGCTAATTAGGGAAAGGGAAAAGCCAAGGGGAGGAAGATGTACAGAAGGAGAGGGCATGAATAACGGTCAGTGTGTGGCCTCAAGCCCCAGGCCAGCTGGGCTGTCCTTCCAGTTCTGCTGCTGGGCTGGGCAAGTTGTTCCACCTCTCTGAATGCATCATTTTACGTAACACATGGGGAGCTGAGACAAAGTGATCTCTAGGACCCCAGCAATTCTATAACCCTATGGCTCTAAGTGAAACTTAGAACAAAAAGATGGATCGTTTCTCTCCATCTTGCTCTTGTATTTTCCTGCACTTGATGACTCGTCCATGCTTTTGCAGCACATTAGAAAGCCTTTCTTCTATCAACACCAGGAAGGGGATTTGGATCTCTGAAGTCTTCTACAGAGAGAATCATGTCTGATGTCCACTCGAAGTATTACTGAGTTGTTGTGATTGCAAAGGCCAATTAAATGCATCACTTGGTAGGAAGAAGTGGACGCAACACTGAAAAACCTTGTGAAAAGTTATGCCCTGTTACAGGATAAGTAAGTTCGGGGATGTACAGACAGGGACTATAGTTAACAATACAGTATTGCATATTTGAAAGTTGCTGAGAGTAGATCTTAAAAGTTCTCAACACAAGAAACACATTATTACTATGTGAGGTGGTTGGTATTAACTAAGCTTACTGGGGTCATTATTCTGCAATATATACATATATCAAATCATTATGTTGTACACCTAAAACTAATGCTATGTTGTATGTCAATTACATCTCAATAAGACAAGAAAAAATAAAAGTTATGCAATGTGTGCCTATTATAATTTCAAAAGCATTCTTTAAGTAGTCAACATTTAGAATGCTATCTATGGTTTTAAAACATTTTAAAAATAATAAGTAACTAAGAAGGTTTTAAAAATGCATTTTGGAGGAGGTTTTTACTCAGGTATCCCTGGACAAAGGGGTTACAAGTGATGCGAGCAGTGCTGTGAGGGTCAGCAGGGAGACAGAGGTCACAGTCTGCACACCACATTCCCCTGGGTTTTGGTCTAAGATTAAAGCCATTTTCATAGAGTAGTAAAGTACAACAGAAATACTCGGAGACCACATGCTCACTTCAAAATTCTATTCTCCTCTGGACACACTGAGAGCAAGCCTGATAAAAGAAACGCAGTCTTACTTCTCAATTAGCAATTTCGACAGAAGACTCTTTATCCCATTGTGGTAAATAAAGTATGCTAAGCTCTTCCTACACTTAATGAAATACCCATACGCCCTCCCTACTTTAATTTAAAGCACACAGACTTGCATTTTAAAAGAAATATGTCCAGTAACTGATATTTGAATCTGTGGAGGTTTTGAATTAGAGCCACGTAAACCTGAGTTTCCCTAGACTCAGGGTCCCCTTGTCATGGAGCTAGAGGAGGTGTCACCCAGTAATTCTAGGGACTGAAGATACAAAGATGAAAATGACACACTCAGGTAAGGGAATGCAGCAGACCTGTAAACCAATCACTGAAACTCACTGCATAGGAGTCATAAAACAGGCCCTAAGGACTACACTTGGGAAAGCAGCTTTGCACATAATTTAATTTAATTTAAAGCATTCATGGCAGCTCTCTGGATGGTAGAGTAAATTTCAGAAAAGGTCCTACTCTGCCTGATACCACTAATGGTAAGAGAATTTGACAGCATAATCCTCTGTGCTTGTACAGGACTCAGTTTCTACATCTGTCTCAGTTCCTTTCACACAGAATTATCATGATTCATTGATCTGTTTTTCTCTTATCAGATTAAAATGCTTGTTGAGGGTGAGATACGTGCCTTGCCCATCACTGCCTGACACAATGCTTGACAGGCACTCAGTGACGCTGGTTAACACATTAAGGTCACTCGCATTTAAGACTTGACATTTCCCTACAAAAGGAAATAACTTTATCTAAAGATGGGAGTTTCTATTCTATACACATCTGTTGGCCCTGCCAGAACTAGGAAGGATAAAAAAAATTGAGGTTAGCAGTAGTTACCATATTTCTTCCTTATAGAAAGAACATGTCTACCTACTTTCTAGAAAACACAGTCTCTATAAGGCTTATTACTTTTTATACATGAGTTTTCTCTGAATATCTATTTGTGAAAATTCCTAGTTAATGGAACATAAAAACAAGATCTCATATGGTGATGCTGTCTGTCTAGTCATTAGCTGCCTCTTCAACCTTCTCTATCAAGAAAGAAGAGAGGGAAGGATGTGGGGGGAAAAAGATAAGCAAGAATATGAGGAGGAAAAGAAAAAAGCTGTATTTTTAGTGAGCACATACTGTTGGCTTGGCATTGTTCTAGATGCTTTACATATACTAGTGCATTTCATCTTCACAACTACTTTGATGGAAATATGATTTTTTCTACTTTAAATTTATTTATTTTTGGCTGTGTTGGGTCTTCGTTTCCGTGCGAGGGCTTTCTCTAGTTGTGGCAAGCGGGGGCCACTCTTCATCGCGGTGCGTGGGCCTCTCACTATCGCGGCCTCTCTTGTTGTGGAGCACAGGGCTCCAGACGCGCAGGCTCAGTAGTTGTGGCTCACGGGCTTAGTTGCTCCGCGGCATGTGGGATCTTCCCAGACCAGGGCTCGAACCCGTGTCCCCTGCATCGGTAGGCAGACTCTCAACCACAGCGCCACCAGGGAAGCCCCGATTTTTTCTACTTTAAAGACCAAAAGTTTAATCATGTGAAGATGAAACACTTTACCCAACATCGTATTATGGGTAACTTGTGACATCAGGATAGTGATAACAACAATAGTAATAACAACACAAGTAAAATAATAAATAAATAAACAGCAGCCATCATTATTGAGAGGTATGCTGGGCAGTAATATAATCTTATAAACCTAATGACTCAAAGACTATTACATGAAAGATGTCATTACGTTTTGAACAGATAACCAGATGTGAATTAACAAGATTAAATACATTACCAAGGACAACAGCTAAGTGGTAGAGTGGGATTTGAAATCCTCTCCATGTCAAGCCTGTATCTATTTGACAGACATTGTGTTGCCTTGTCTTTGAGGCCGAATTCCAAGCACTTCTGACTTTTATTTACCATCTGCTATGCAAAGTTACTCTTTAGTTCCAAAATCCCTAACCTTTAGATATTGGGAAATCCTCACAAAGCTTCCGTAGTAGATGTACCCGTTATGTTGATTGAGGCTAGGGCAATGAGTTAAAAATAGGCCTGGGGATTTCTGCTCTAGAATACAGTGCTAACTGGACCAATGGCAGGAGGCTACACAATCCTCTGACCAGAGAAAGTGATGCCCACTCCCTTGCCTGCCCACACTCCCTAATGCTCACATGGTAAGTATTGAACAACATTTAAAAGCTACTGTTTGACTCCTGTCCATTTCTTTCCCCCTTCCTTTAGTAGGAAGTTTTCTCCAAACTCACCATCTCCCATCTCATCAGAGAAGGGGAGGCTAAAGACAGCTTCATCAATCATCCGGTTGGGAAGGTTGGTATAGAACCTGCCAACTGTGGTCTCCAGGTTACTCAGCTGGTTCAGCACCATCATGCTGCCCTTAATCACAGGCAAGGCTGTCCGGTCCAGCACGCCATACTTCCCTGAGTTCTGTTCAGCAAGATCTCTCAGAAAAGCCAGCTCTTTCAAACCAGTCACCCCATCTAAAATAAAAAGCCAAGGGAAGACAATGTAAAACAAAACAGTGGATATTCATATAATAACTCTGCCATTTAGATCTAATAAGGGTCTGGACGAGGTCTTGCAATGCCAAGGGGGTCTTTGCAGAGACAGTGTGGACTCAGGACACAGATACCAGTTCCTGCTGATGAACAAAGCTGGAGGCGTGATCTTTCCTCAAATAGTCAAGAGGGCAAAGGAATTCTTCAAAAGGCAATGATGAAAAACACATGAGTAAATAAAGGAACCCCATCCAGCAAGGATGTTCTTCCCTTAAAGTTTAATTATAAAATTTAAATTATTGTTCTGCATTTAATATTTGAAAGCAAAAGTAATGATTAACAAGTTTGCATTTAATTTAAATTAGTAGATGAAGTTGTAAGAGTTTTAAAGGATAGAGGTTTACCATCTCATTTCTTACCTCTTTGCCTATTAAACACTTGCCAAAGTCTCATGCGACTAAATGAAAGAATTATGGATTGTATTGAGTGGTGTCTCCAAACGCTGTTTCTTTAAGCTCATTTTAATTACAAATGTTTTCATGCTTTATATTGTTAGGATAATACTGGATTTGATTTATTTAGTATACTTTTTTTATGTTTAGAGTTTTAAATTTTTTGTAAAAGATTCAGGCATACTGGGCTGAATTGTTCTACAACATCTGTAATCTATAGCACAAAAATAAATTTAATAAACCTTTTTTAAAATTTTGGTTTGCTATTGTTGGAACACAGTCAAAAGGATTAGTAACTGGTCCCATATGGGTACCATTGTAAACAAATTCAAATGATTTCAGTCACTACTGAGATTCTACCAATGAGTTTTAAAAAGGTTTTGCCTCATGTTCTTGAACTGCTTAGTCATTAAAAAAATCTGAAGAGTTCATGGTTCACCTACCTTAAGTGACTTTATCATTTCTAAATAGGAAGTATATATACTTCTAGCCTTGTAAGTCCATTTCTAAAGTCACGGCAAGATCTAATGGATATAATTTCTTTCTTCACACGCTGTATGTAAATAATTTGGATTTTGCTCCACTCAGACAATGCTAAAGAGTAGTCTGCATCAGATTATTGTTGCCTTTGCTTGACACAGAATTCACATGGGAGGTGAGTGGTAAACGACACTTACCTCCCATGTCTGGGAGTAAAAGACAACACAAGATGTGATCGATCCCTGATCTTACACCCTTGATAAACTCACAGGGGCGAATGATAAAAGGAGACAACTTCAAGGCAATAAACACATTTCCTTTCTTTGTCATGCACTGCACAGCTCTTTCAAAATGTACAAGAAAAGTAACAAACAGGAACATCTACTAGACAAAGAAGCACACTAAAGGATATCAAAGATTGGGTTACTTTATATCACTCCATTTTTTAATGTCATTCCATCATGAAATGTTATGCAGGGGTGGCAGTAGAGTCAGTAGGGTGGCAGACTGGATTATTCTATCATCAATGTGGTCATGCTGGAAACTACATTTCCCACAATCCCCTTTCTTCTATGCTTCCAGGTTAAAGGTGGCCAAAAGTGAAGTGTTGTTAAGATTTAAGAGGTGAAGAGAGAGATGTTAAGAGACAGACATAGAGGAACCAGAATGTTCCAGTCCGTCCCACTCTTCTGTTCTGTGTTCAGTTCCCTTTCCCAGCTGCTGGCATACTCACCAAGCACAACCCCACTCCAGATGCTTCACTGAGAATTCACAGGGGTAGCAGCCATGAAAAGCCAACAACCTCTCATAGACTTCTACACCAGACCTCCCAAGCAGTCTTCTGTGTTCCTAGCCTCCAGAAATCCCTGCAAGTTCCAACTTGTTCACCCAGACCAGAGCTGGTTAATAACCTTTGAGTTGTCATTTCCTCTTTTTGCATCTTTACTCTTCCAGTTTCCCCCCATAATTGTGTACACTCTTCTTTTTTTAATTGGAGTATAGTTGATTTACAATATTGTGCTGGTTTCAGGGGTACAGCAAAGTGATTCAGTTATATACATATATATTTTTCAGATTATTTTCCATTATAATGAATATAGTTCCCTGTGTTATACAGTAAATCCTTGTTGCTTATCTATTTTATGTATAGTAGTTTCTATTTGTTAATCCCATACTCCTAATTTATCCCTCCCCCCCAAGCCCCTTCCCCTTTGGTGTGTTTTCTATGTTTGTGAGTCTGTTTCTGTTTTACATATAGATATGTATTATATATATAATACATAATATATATGTATAATTTTGTATTTTTTAAGATTCTACACATAAGTGATCTCATATTTGTCTTTCTTTGTCTGACTACTTCACTTAGTATAATATTCTCTAGGTTCATCCATGTTGCTGCAAATGACAATATTTCATTCTTTTTTATGGCTGAGAAATATTCCATTGTATATATACACCAAACCTTTTTTTTCTTTTAAACATCTTTATTGGAGTATAATTGCTTTACAATGGTGCGTTAGTTTCTGCTGTATAACAAAGTGAATCAGCTATACATATACATATATCCCCATATCTCTTCCCTCTTGCGTCTCCCTCCCACCCTCCCTATCCCACCCCTCTAGGTGGTCACAAAGCACCGAGCTGATCTCCCTGTGCTATGCAGCTGCTTCCCACTAGCTAGCTCTTTTACATTTGGTAGTGTATATATGTCCATGCCACTCTCTCACTTCGTCCCAGCTTACCCTTCCCCCTCTCTATGTCCTCAAGTCCATTCTCTACGTCTGCGTCTTTATTCCTGTCCTGCCCCTAGGTTCTTCAGAACCTTTTTTTTTTTTTTTTTTTTTAGATTCCATGTATATTACACCACATCTTCTTAAACTAATCACCTGTTGATGGGCACTTGGGTTGTTTCCATGTCTTGGCTATTATAAATAGCGCTGCTATGAACATTGGGGTGCATGTATCTTCGTGAATTAGAGTTTTTGTCTTTTCCAGATACACACCTAGGGGTGGGATTGCTAGATCATATGGTAGCACAAGTCTTAGTTTTTTAAGGAACTTCCATATTGTTTTCCACAGTGGCTGTACCAATTTACATTCCCACCAACAGTATACACTCTTATTCTGATAATAAATTTGTTGTACCAAAATTTTCATAGTGGCTCTCCTTCCCTATTTGAATTGACAGAGTTAAGGGAATGTGTCAACCCTCGTGAACAATGTTCAGAGATATCTCTCAGAGAGGTGGAAAACTTGCAATGAGGACATATTTCAGGCTAGATTAAGGGGGAGAAAGAGAAAAGATGAGAATAGTTAGAGGGAAGTAACCAGAAGTTTCAAAGAATGGAATTATCAGGGGCACAGCAAGAGCACAAGATACTCCAGTGGGAAGATGTAGGTACAGTGAAGAGATGGGTGACAGCAAGAAAATTTCTTTACTCAGTATCTGCCTGGGAAGACCTTCAAATTGAATGGAAAAGACATGATCACTTCCTTTTATGTTTCCTTACTCCTGTACTATTGCATTTAATTCATCTGCCTTGTCTGTCTTCTTCACTGGGTCAAGGGCTTCCTGAAGACAGAGATTTTGTGTACTACAGCTCTAGGACCTCAGTGCACTATGTTGTATATGGCACATGCTCGATAAACACAACATATCTTGTATATTTATTATCACAGCAATCCTATGAAGACTTTGTTCTTTTCATTTTACAGATAAAACTGAGGCCCTCAAGAGATTAAGTAATTTGCCATAAGCCACATGGCTAGCAAATGGAGACTGAAACTGAGAACCTCTAGACACCATCCCCTGTGTTCCTCCAGGTGTATGCAGTCCACAAAAATATCTGCAAAAAAATCATGCTGGCCAAAACACAGATTCCCGGACCCCATCTAAGAGGGTCTGAGTATAAATTTGTACATACCGCCTGGGAGTCTGCATTTAAAAAATGAGTCTCTAATATATCCTTATCCCATTAAAATATGAGAACCAGTGTCCCTAAAGCCACCTGGTTCTGCATGGAAATCTGAAAGTGGATAGGGGAGATAAAAGCCCATAGGTGGGAAGGGCTGCTGGATCAAGACATGCTCTCTTAAAAGCAAGAGAGTGGGGCCACTTTGAACACTGAGGAAAAGGGACCCAAAGAAGAGGACGAAGAGCTGTGTATTAACAGGTGGGAGGGACATGACACAGCAGAGAGGCTGGAAAATTGGGCTTTCATCACACTGGAGGATGGTTAAATTGCTGAAGGAAAAATAATGAGTATTTCCTCAGATTTGCTAGTTTACTAAACCCTCTCACATACTGTCTGATTTAATAGCAACACAATCAACCTTAATGAGCACCTAGCAAGTGCCTGGCACCATCCTGGGTGCCTACCGTATGTCGGGGTTCACAATAACCCTGTCAAGTAGATAATTCTCATCTCCAATGACACAGCTAAGGAAGGGGAGGTGAAGAAAGTGTCACAAGAGGCTCCAGGTAGTGATTCCGCAGGGAAATGTGATATTCACAGTCCTGGTTATACAGAAGAATCTAGGTCAGTACTTCAGCTTCCTGCTCTTAAATCAATGAGATAAGTTAATAACCTCTATGCAGTATCAAAATCCAAGAATATGAGGAGAAGTGAAAAAAATGGAGCTGTACAGAATCTTGTGCAAGACCACATAACTGGTGACGGTTTAGAAATGAGCAGCTGGCCGGAGAGAGAGAGATGTAGAGACAGGGACATCCTAACACCCTGAGTACCCATGGGAGGTAGAGAAAGACAGGCTTGGGAAGGAATCTGCTTCTTATGCCCTTCATCAAAGCACCCTGTGATGGTTCTTCGTTATTTCTTTTGAAAGCAGCATGCACTTAGACAGAACTTTCATCTGAAAGAAAAGAATCTCGAAACACTACCTACCGTTCATGAGGGCGTAGGTGAGAATCATTACGGAGTTGTTTAGAAAGCTATTTTCTTCACTGATGACACGGAGAGTCGCCTTTTTATCTTCTTCTGAAGAGTCCTTTGATGTAATGCCAGCAGACAGGTAAATGATGACCATGTCTGTATCTAAACAAAAACATGCAAACTGAATGTTACATCAGAGTCTGGCTAAAGGCAGCTACTCAGTTTCTCTTTCACTGGGCTTTCCTGCCTTGAGGACCTGCCTGGTCCACCGTTCCTACTCCCGCCCGTCTGATGCCGGGCTTTTGTCTTCTTGCCTCCGCTGCTCTTTCATCCTGCCCGTGGTGGGCCACGAGGCCTCATTTACCCAGTGTCAGGTAAGGAGATGTTCCTAATGAGTTTACCAGATCGAAGAAGGTGTGTTCCTTTAGGCATCTACAGTTGTGGTAATTTAGCCATCCTAAAGGGACATCTTTCCTGCCTTCTGAAATGGAGGATTCAGAACCTGATTTACCTTTTCCTTAGTGTCTCAGGGTCTTCCCCAGGAACACACATTTTTTGGGGAACTAGGCTTTACCAAAAAAAATTATTTATTTTTGTTTGGCTCCGCTGGGTCTTAGTTGCAGCACACGGACTCTTTGTTGCTGCATGAGGGATCTTCATTGAGGTACGTGGGATCTTTAGTTGCGGCATGCAGGTTCTTTTAGTTGTGGCATGTGGGATCTAGTTCCCTGACCAGAAATCGAACCCAGGCCCCCTGCACTGGTAGCGTGGAGTCTTAACCACTGGACCACCAGGAAAGTCCCAGGACTAGGCTTTAAAATGGTGGTTCTGCCAAGGACTCCTGAGACATGTAAGGTTATCTGTCTCTATGCCAGGTAGTGCCAAAAACATTTTTGTTTTAAAACTCACCAGTGTAGGAAAGCAATAAAAGCATGGACATAGGAGCCCGGTTGCTTGTGTTCACATCCCAGCTGTGCCACTTTCAAGCTGTGTCTGGGTTGTTTCAGGCAGATTTCCTAACCTTTCTACACCTAAATGTCCTTATCTACAACAACATGGGGATAATGACAGTATTTATTTCACAGGGTTGCTGTGAGGATCAACTGGTTAATTTAAGAGTGAAAGCCAGACTTCCCTGGTGGCACAGTGGTTAAGAATCTGCCTGCTAATGCAGGGGCCACAGGTTCGATCCTTGGTCCGGGAAGATCCCATGTGCCACGGAGCAACTAAGCCCGCGAGCCACAACTACTGAGCCCGCATGCTGCAACTACTGAGCCCGCAGGCTGCAACTACTGAGGCCCATGCACCTCGAGCCTGTGCTCCACAAGAGAAGCCACTGCAATGAGAAGCCCGTGCACCACAACAAAGAGTAGTCCCCGCTCGCTGCAACTAGAGAAAGCCCGCACGCAGCCAAAAAATAAATAAATAAAAAAAATTAAATGTAAAAAAAAAAAAAGAACATTAAAAAAAAAGGGTCAATTATAGTTTCAAAAAAGAGTGAAAGCCAAAGGGTGATGGTAAATAGAGGATAAAAGAGAAAAGAAAGAAACCTCAACACAAACAAAACAAAAACGAAACCCTCACATTGGCCTGAAGTAGCACCTATGACTCTAGAGTAAATTGACTCTCCAACCAGGGCTAATGATTGGGAAGTCATTTTAGCTCAGGGTGAAAACTTCTTTCAAGTGGATTTACTCAAAAATAAAAGTGGTGCATTTCCTACCACTAAAGATGCAGAGGCTGAATGATGGCTTTAATGGAGGAAGGGAAGTAAGCCAGCTGGATTTTTATACTGTCTTTTTAATCTGAGATTCGCTGATTCAATATCTATTTTTAAGACAACCTACACAGACGTTTACCTTTTTATTGAGAAATAATGATTGATATGCTATATGCTTAATTCTTCAGGTTTTTATGGTTGTCATTTATCTGAGATTGCTTTATAGTTACTGGGGTAGGCAACCTCCAGGTTGGTCCCCCAATGATTTCACTTCCTGATATTCACATCCCTGTGTGGTCTCCCTTTGAATGTGGACTAGATTTAATGACCGGCTTCTTGTGAACCGAATGCAGCAGAGGTCACAGGGTGTCAAGAGATGGATTAGGTTACAGAAAGACAGTGGCTTCCACCTGTGTGCTCTCTCTCAGGGAAGCCAGAGAGCATGTTGTGAGCTATCCCATGGAGAGGCAAGGTACTGAGGCCTTCAGAATCGAATCTGCCAGCAACCATGTCAGTGAACTTAGAAGCAGACCTTTCTCAAGTTGAACTATGAGATGACAGCAGCTGTGGACAACAGTTTAACTGCAACCTCATGAGATACCTTTAGCCAGAGGCACCCAACCATGCTGTGCCCAGATTCCTGACCTACAGACACTGAGATAATAAATGTTTATTGCTTTAAGCCAGTGAGTGTTGGGTAATTTATTACCCAGGAATAGATAATTTAAAAAATTATCCTAACAATTATGAGGGTACAATGACAGAATTTTCTTCCGTTTGTAAATTTCCATTTTAGACACTGCAACATCCTTTATTATGCAGAATTGAATAATTACTACTAAGACTTAATATATAAGCAAGTCTTAAAGCTAATTTTGATGCTTGAACAATTCTCTAATAAATATTAACTGCAAATTTAAATTACATATTTTTTCATCAGAAATTAAGATATGAAAGCTGATGTATAAAAATATCATAAGCTAGGGAATATCCCTGTCTTAAACTAGATGTCAATCTTTTTCCAGTATTGAAAATACAGTCCTGTAAATTATTTTTTTTAGGATGCTAAACAGCTCACTTAAGCTTCAGACTGGAAAATACTACTTGACCCTAGCAGGTAGAATACAGATATACCATGAAGCTAACAAACCATCGCCCTGTGTTTTGTCATTTATGTGTGATAAATTCCTGGACACCTGCAAGACTGACCTAAAATGAACTCTTGAATTTTCTTACTTGGCTTTATGATTCTGGATAAAACACGCCGTCACTGAGAGCTGGTTTTAGGCACAGGTCCACAACTGGAGAACCAGAAGGGCCTGCAGCCTGCAGCTCCTTTAGTCGCCAAGCGTATTTTCTTTCCGTCCCGACAATAAGACATACACTCTGCAAGCATCCTCACTGTCTCTGCCCAGCCACTGACTCTACTCCTGCCCTATCCTTAGGCAAAATTGAGTTATTTTTCTATTTTTAGGTATCAGACCTGCCAAATTTGGTCTGATTTATTTTTTTACTTGCTAGGATATCCCCTCTCTAGTCGCTCATGGGAACATTAAGCCTTGTGATTAGTAATGTTAGGGATGAGTAATTATAGGGACTTGGGGCAGGGCAAAGCATAGCATGTACCTGGAAGAAAATGCAACCCTCTCCATTTGACAAGTCCCTGTCTAAGCCACTAGCATTCCTTGGGGTCAGTATCAAAGCGGGGAGAACAACTCAAATTTGGGCTTTGCCCATGCCATTAGATTCCCACTCCCAGCCATCTTATTCCTTCTGCTACAAAATGACCCTCCCCAACCAGTTATCCCCCAGACAAACCCAGAACAAACAATCCAAATGTGTCAATGGTATCAGTTACAGATCTACCATGGGATTGAGAAAGAGTCAGCACTGGATAAAAGTTTTAGATTTTCTGATTAGTACAAAGCAAATTAGGACAAAGCCACCATGATATATGCCATGTGGCTTCTGTTCATAGGACCACCAATGTGGGGCAGATACCTTTCTGTCATTCACAGACTAATCCTTACAATAACCCTACAGGGTAGACTCATTGGAATAATCCTATCCCACTGCCTTCAAACAGTGCCAGGTATACAGTAGATGCTAAATAATTGCCTGTGGAGTGAACACAAGTAATGATGTAGAGTACAAGCTCCTATGAGGAGTACATAGACCCTTCACCATGCTGTAGCCAAGGCTACTAATGGTCCTTGACCGTCTTTGGGCTTGGGGTCAACTTAGGACGTCTAGGGTATCCGCTCTCCTTTAGCCAGAGCTAGAAGGCTTTTTCTTTTTTTAAATATATATATATATATATATATATATATATATTTTTTTTTTTAATGTGGACCATTTTTAAAGTCTTTATTGAATTTGTTACAATATTGCTTCCGTTTTTTATGTTTTGGTTTTTTGGCCACAAGCCATGTGGGATCTTAGCTCCCCAACCAGGGACCGAACCCGTACCCCCTGCATTGGAAGGCAAAATCTTTAACCACTGGACTGCCAGGGAAGGCCCCAGAGCTAGAAGTCTTGAAGGAAACAGAATATCATAATAACCACAGCTAATATTTATTTAATATTTATGATGGAGCCCTGGATCTTATTATCACACCCAATTTGCAGATGGGGAAACCAGACCTGGAGAAATCAAATAATTCACACAAGTTTAGAAAAATTTCAGAGTAGGAATTTGAACACACATTGGTTGAAATTCAAAACCCACATACTTAACCACTGTGCAACATTGCTGGAGAGCAGCTCAAACCTCTCCTTAATAAACTGGGTAATACTAATTCCTGATGTGTTTCTTTATGCAATCTAATTTGGGTTCTTTTTTCTTTGAACTGCCAGTAGAAGTTGTAAAGTGGAGGCCTGTGAGCTAAACTTTAGAAACATCTTACTTGGCCTAAAAAAGACTCATCTGAGCATTTAGAAAAAAGGCATCAAAATGTGTCCAAATCTGTGATGGTCACTCTTCTTTCCATGTTTTTGCTCGCCAACATTAAGAAAACCCCCCAAAACCCAAAGGAGAAACGTTTCCTGTCAAAGCAGTCTTCTGCTAATGTGCAGGGCAGGAAGGTTTGTAAGAAGAGGTTTAATGAGGTCTCTATTCACAGTTTTAAAGCTGGAACAAATGACAACATTTGAAAATGAAGGGGTTTCACATAAAGATCCAGATTTCTGGCTTCTCTTAAAACAGAATATCTGGCAACACTGGACAGGCGTTCCTGCAAGGCAACGAGAGGCTGAACAGAAGAGCAGCTGTCTTCTTGATGGAGCATGCGCCCTCTAGCTTCCTGTGCTCCCCAAACAATCCTCATTACCTTACCTCGAGCTCACCTGACACACTCACTGCCTGGCTGCTGCCAGTATAACATTTCTCTCCCTTACTTAAACAGTGTAATAATCATCGAAATTGGACCTCATCTCTAAAGATGGTTTGATGACTGAAGAATCAAGTGAAAAGAGCACATCTGGTGAGGAATGCCGACAGCCGGACGGCAGCTGGTAAATGGCACCCACAGGTGAATGGCATTGACCAACTAGCCAATCTGCCTTGAATACTTGAGAGGTCAGCCTTATCCTTTGGCCTTATTGCACTATGGACAACTTTACGCTCAGCCATCCTGTAATATTGGTCTGTGGATAGCTGGTGCTTGCCAAGGCTGGCAGGCAAAATTCTAAGATGACCCCAATGACCCCCACCCTTGTATGACTCCCTCCTCTTGAGTGTGGGCATGACCAGTAATTTGCTTCTGGCCAACAGAATATGGCTTAAGGTGATGGGATATCATTCTTGTGACTGTGCTATATATTTGGCAAAGATGGAGGGATTCTGCAGACGTAATGAAGGTCTTAATAAGCTAACCATGAGGGAGAGTAATCTGTTTAAATCAAAAGGGAGAGTAAGCCTGATTAGGTTAGACAAGGCCTTTAAAAGAGGGTCCAAGCCTTCCCCGAAGTCAGGGGCTTGAAGAAAAGATGCTCTCCTACTGGCCTTGAAGAAACAAGTACACATGAGTTTCACAACTGCAAAGAAATGAATTCTGCCAACCACTGAGCTTCGAAGAAGACTCTGACCCTCAATGAATCCACAGACTTGGCTGACACCTAGAATACAGCCTTGTGCAGTCCTAAACAGAGAAGCAGCTCAGCAACTCATGGACTCCTGACCCACGGAAACTGTGAGATAATAAACTGTGAGATAACAATACACAGAAACGTAAAACTGATACGCCATTTACCATCATTAGCTGTAATAATTACAGTAGCTTCTGTCTTTCAAGGGCCCACCATGTGCCAGGCACTAAGTTGTGCATTTATCAATGTGGTCTTAGTTTTAATGCAGACACACTGAAGAGCTTGAAATTATATTCTTTAAATTTATCTCAATAGGATACGTTCACTGAAAAAAACAACCTACCAACAGATTTTTGAATATAAAAGAGAAAACGACATAGATTCCTTTCAGTAGTTTCAAAGCATGTATCTTATTTCAAATATCCTTCCCTTTACTTTAGCATGCATCCTAATTCCAGATTTTCTTTAACACATGAAAATTAAATTAGAGTGCCTTTGTACATCTGAAGGGCTGTGCTCATCTAAATGACAGCTGGTTAGAAGAAGGAAGGATCGAGGCAAGAATTCCGGCTGCCCCGTTTCTGAGCACATGCGCACAAGCAGACAGCCACTCTGAGTCACTGAGGACGAGAGGCTGACAATTAGCATCAAAAAGGATGTGGATATTCTCCTGGGAAATAAACGGGGATATGTTCCTAATAAAGGCGCAGGAAGAAGAGGCTCAGGGAGTAAAGAAATCGTGCAGACTGAGTACCTTTGATTGGAAAAGATGAGAAAATCTAGTAAGATCCTAGTATTAGATGACCATTATGACAACACAAGAAAATTTTATCCCGTCAATTTAGAAATAAATCCCTCTAGACATAGTTATGTGATCAATTTACAATATATTTCTATTGCCATCCTCTATCTGTTAGTTTATGAGCAACTAATTTATTAGTGAGCAAAGGCACTTACTTGCTTGGAACTTGGTGCTATTGTTGGTGCTTCGAATCAGCTGAAATGCCTTTTGAAATCCCACCGCGTGCTGGGTAGGGCTGTCCAAAGACTTGACGCTGCTGACGAAGGTGGACATTTTCCTTTTTGTCTCACTGGTGGCTGGAGACAGGAATGTCTTATAGCACTGGTCAAGTGAGCAAGTCCTGACGGTGTCTGCCACAGTCAGCATGGAGATCTGGAAGGGAAAACAAACAGACAAACAGACCTTGTTATTCTGCCAGGGAAAGGTTTTCTACATTTCAGAAGAGCGCCCAAAGCGACAAGTCCTACCGAACAGTTTTGGAGAGTTTAAAAAGAAATGCCTAGAGGCATCGACCTATCAAATTTGAAGAAGATTAATTAAGGATTGGTAAGGGACAGGGACCCTAGAATTTGGCTTTTGTTCCAAGATGAAGTCAGCAGTACGGTGTTCATCTAGTACATTAAAAACAGTATTTCGCACACATAAAAATCTTGGCAAGTACTAATCGTCCGGATTCTCCGACTGGAGGTGGCGGTGAGGGTAAAGGCATAGGGTGTGTGTTTTAAACAACTAGATTAGTGAGTAAAACCTTAGGAGGTGGAAAAGTCAAAATGATGAAGCAGAAAATGTCTACAGGCAATAGATTATCATTAGTTGTAAACACGCCTATCTCTGAGGTATCCTAGAGATTAGTAAACCTCTAGCAGCCTTCTTTTCTCCCTTGCCTCCCATCAATCTTGAGATAAAGACAAGTCATCCACCAGTGTCCAAGCCCTAGCCCTGTTCTTCCTTAGTATAATTTCCAGTGTGAAAGTCACAGCTAATTAGAAGTCTAGGCAGGGCCATTAAGGAAGTGCAAGACTCAGTTTGGTGGGGATGGTTTTATAAAGAGATTTGGAACCAGGGTTGGCAGCTGCTTCCTTAAATACGAGAATAAAAACTACAGCACTCTCTTTTCTCAAAGTCATTTTTAAAGGTGGATTGAAAAATACATATCATAAAACATAAAGTACTTTTAAAAAGGTATTCAAGAAAGACCCAATGCCAATGGGGGGGGGGTGTCACTGGGGTCATCATCACCTTATCGTGTTCATCGATGGCGCTGAGGATGACCTGGGCAGCGTCCTTGGCAATCTGAAGCTGGGTGTCTGTGACGGAAGCCCCGTGGTCCAGGATCACTACTATGTGCTTTGACTGCGGCCGGACAGTGGAGACGTAGATAGGTCTAGAATGGGGAGAAGCTCTCTGGGGTCAGTCCTGGTTTAGAGTAAAGGCCTCAACCTAACACAGCTATGAGTGCTACATATGGGCAGGCACGCTGGCCTCCCTGTGTTTCCGGGGGTTTGGCACAAGGATGGAGAGACCAGCACAGAACGAGAAACTATTCTGGTGCACTGAAAACAACACCTCAAGACAACAGCGTGCGTCTACAGAACAGGGATTGGTGACTTCTGCCTTCCAAAGATTAAAGCAACCGGGAGAAGGATTTAAGAAGCAAAGCCTTTGGAAGGCTGGCTTTTTCAGCATATGTGAAAGTCCACCCTCCCTGGAAATGGAACTGGTGGCCCCCCGGGCAGCAGAGACAGAATAGCAGGGAGAAAAAAGTCCACCCGCCAGTGCGGGGGTCCTCTGCAGATTTAGAGTTGGGCTTGGCTAAAACGGAGGCAGCCTGTCATCTGTGAGCACGCTGAGCAGCTTTGAATAGCTGGTCTGGTTTCTCTCTCCCCAGACAAAAGCCACTGCTAGGAGGGCCCTTTTCCTTTCTGTACTGAAACAATTTACACAGGTCAGCCACCAAAAGGCCCCTTATCCGAGCATTTAAAACTGTGCCATCAGATTTGTCCAAGCCAGTGATAGCCACTCTTCTTGCCAGGTTTTTGTTTGCCAACATTAAGAAAAGGGGTGGAGGTGGGGGGAACGCCAAAGGAGAAGTGCCTCCCACCAAAGCAACCTTCTGCTAGTGTGCGGTGCAGGCAGGTTTGTGAGAAGAGGCTTAATGAGGTCTCTATTCACAGTTTTAAAGCTGGAACAAATTAGAGGGAGCTTAAGAGAGCAAATCAGCCTCGAGAGAATTCTCTCCTTTATCGACACCCCTAAAACACTAGAGTGTTCTGTGAAATGTTAGATGCCAGTTGAGTCACAAAAGCCTGGGCACAAATTAAGAAATACAGGCAAAGTACCAAAAAAACTCAAAATTGGGCCAAGTTTACACTAATTGTTCTCAAGCCAAAAGTCCTACATTAATACTAAAGCACTACTATATTTTCACTAGTCAATACCATTCAGCCAAGTAGGGAAATTGGATAAAAAAAATCCAAGAGCGGTGGCTAGAGAAGCGAAAGAGGCAACAGAAAATAAGGAAATCTGTCTATCCCAACACTGACAACCATGTCGAATACTGAACTTTTAAGTCCTCCAAGCTAGATGAGTAGATTTTTTTTTTAAATGACATACCCCCTCCTTTCCAATTCAACTCAACATAAATGAAGAGCAGAATATGTGTTCACACTGTCGCAATAAATTGTTAAAAACCGCTTTACTGGGATACATAAATAGCAGCATTATATGTACAATCTGGGGCGGTCCTCATAGTGCAATTGGCTCCTTTCTGATATGCTCTGCAAACCCACTCCACAGTTCAAAGGATGTGGAGACCTTGCAAAAGCCTCAGGGGTGAGAGGACAGGTCAAGAGACCGCGACAGCAATCTACGAGGAGAGGAACTCGGATTACTTAGTCAAGGGAACAGAGGCTTGAGGATTGATTTAATAATGCGTATTTAGGGTAGAGATTCATGAAACCTCCCGAGTGTAGGTGAATGCTGATTTGTGACAAGGTGCTGCTTTTCCTTCTGGACCATCCCTCACAGGTGATTCATTAAAAGCAGAATGCCATCTAATCTATCTTCTTAGAAGTAAATGAGAATTAGATGGTTTATAATGTCTTTGGCCTCTCCTGAGAGATGAGCCAGACTAGAACCCAAGGTCATGGATTCTGTAACAGTCTCCAAGATGCTCAAGTCTTCACCATGCTGTCTAGGGAGGGAACGGAAGAAACTATACAAATGATACAAATGTCCCTCTAGGAAAAGCACAGAAGTAGTATTTTCCTTGGGGAAAATTTTAGATACAATTTATTTTTTTCTTCCAGTTGTATTGAGATGTACTTGACATACAGCACTGTATAAGTTTAAGGTGTACAGCATAATGATTTGACTTACATACATCATGAAGTGATTATCACAATAAGTTTAGTGAATAGATATAATTTAAAACAAAGATGGAAAGAAGCTAAATTGGTGGTTTAGTCTCAAAAAACGTGGCATGAAAAGCAGGCATCTTGCACTAGTTCCAGAAGTTCTGGCATCAAACATCTAACACTGCAAAAGGGAAACTGTGGGGATTAAAAAGGAAAGTATCTTTGCCTAAGGGGTTCTGTAAATTGATGAGTGTTGTCCTAGAAATCATCTCACCATTACCACCCTTCTCGCTAAGTGGTAGCATCTCAAGTCATTTCCTGAGAAAAGCAGTGTGTTAAGGACCCTCGATCCAGTGTTTTCTGGACAACCTTAAGACTTCTAGTAGCTGAGATTTGCATGTAAATTTCAAAAGGATGGCCAAGCATGTTATCACAGAAAGGAAAGCTGAGAATCACAAACTCTATTCTGAGATATGCTGTAAAGTCTTCTAGCGCTGCCCTTGAGAGAAGGTATTATCATTTGTCTCTCAACGAAGGTGTCTGAAACTCAAAACAGACTGGGTGCTTCAAAATTTTTTATTTCTTAGTAAATACCTTGTTTTACTTGGCTTGTTAGATAGTTCTGAAAAAGTTCCAGGCTTCATCATTTGCCTTCCCAGGCATTTCTACACCCACAAATGTTAAATAATGAAATCATTTCAGGATAAGTTTCTGAAACCACAGTTTGGAGGCAGAGCTGTGTGTATGAATGGGGAGTCTATATTTTATACAGATTACTCTTAAGCAGTAATTAAAACTTTGGCAAGCAAGTCAACGTACCTACTGCGATGCTCATAGCTGCCCTTACACCGGAACTTGTGTGCTGGGAAAACAGTGAAAATTCCTTCTTCTGAACTGAAATACTGCCATTTAATTCCAGGGTTGGATTTCAGGTTGTCTGCAAGAACTGGAGGAGTGGGGGAAAAGACATATAACCAACAAATCCACAGGTGCACGCAGGCACTGTGCCTCAGGCATCTGTTTTGCATAAATGGTTTGTACTAGGAAGAAATCCCAGTAGGTATAAGGCTGTAAATTTTCTACTCAACATTTTCTTTCTGTCCTTTAAAAAAATACCCCATGAATAGAAAATGTAATGAATGTTTCAGTCAAGTGAAGCAATCACTCTTAACATTGTACGGTGACACTATATGTCGTGAATTATTTTTTCGGCATAAATGATTCATTTGCATTAATCTCTCTCCTCACTGGGCTGGTCCCCGTTAAGCCAGTGTATACTTGCTGGCTTGGAGTATGTTCTCCAACTGTGGAAAACAGTAATATTAATAGGCTAGTCTCCCGAGGGACTAGACCTGTGACCTTGACCTTGTTCACTTCACAATGAGGGAAACAGCATCGATAGTACTTGAAAAATGAGAACCACAATCATTCAGGAAGAGCTTACAGAATGATTCCAACATGGCAGCACTGGAATAGAGGCCTTTCCTCACGTTATCTCATTTAATCCATAAAACAACCCTAGGATGAAGGTGGTATTATTATTTTTTTAACACCTTTATTGGAGTATAATTGCTTTAAAATGGTGTGAGTTTCTGCTTTATAACAAACTGAACCAGCTATACATATACATATATCCCCATATCTCCTCCCTCTTGCGTCTCCCTCCCACCCTCCCTATCCTACCCCTCTAGGTGGTCACAAAGCAGAAGATGGTATTATTATTCCCTACTTTGGAGTTGAGAAAATATGCTTACAGAGCTTAAGCAAATTGGCTGAGGCCTTGTCAGGAACTGGCTGAGCTGGGATTCAAATCTGGGTGTCCTGGCTCCTGTGTTCTTTACATCAGTTGGTATTGCCTCCCTTCCTAAGTGTACTGCATCCCTGCCACTGGTTTGCAGCTGGGGTGGCAGCCACCTTACTGTGTGTGTGCAATACTGTCCCGAAAACTCCATGAAGTCTTTCTCTCTTCTCTGATGCCCCTTCGCTCTACCCACACCACCTCATTTATGTATTACACACTACTATGTGTAGGGTACTGCTTTACATGTTGCGAGAGATACAAAGATGAGCAGAAAACAAGCCCTCCTGTAATAAGCAATACATCAGAAGAATTATATAGAGGGAAATGGAGCAAAACAAGAAAGCATGAGGTGTATTTGGCAAAAATATATATATAAAGCTCTGAATGCCACAAAGCCATCCTTTTTTTTTTTTTTTCCTTTGGCCATGCCTCGCAGCATGTGGGAATCTTAGTGCTCCGACCAGGGATCGAACCCACACCCCCTGCAGTGGAAGTGTGGAGTCTTAACTACTGGACTACCAGGGAAGTCCCCAACACATGGCCATCCTTTAGTCTGGCTTGGGGGTCAGCAAGCTTCTGTAAAGGGCCAGGTGGTCAGTGATTCTGGCTTTGCAGACCATATGGTCTCTGTTCCAACTACCCAACACTGCCTTGTGGTGCGAAAGCAGCCACAGACATCCATAAAGGAATGTGTGGGTGTGTTCAATCAAAGCGAATTTGCGAACATCAGTGGCAAGCCCAGTTTGGGCAGTGGTCCTCCAACCACGCTGTGTAAAATGTACTATGTGGAGGCCTTCAAAAATATTCAGCAGTTACCCTGCCCAACACACACCGAGGAGCCATAGCACACTGTAGCCTCACACAAATCCTAGGAGTAAACAGTTATTAACCCCAAGTTACAGATAAGGAAACAGGCTGAGAGAGGTTTGTTGACTTGCTTGAGGTTCCACAGTGGACAAGAAGGGAGTCAAGCCAGTGTATGACCACAACGCCCATCCCCTCTCTCCACTCTGCCAGCCAGCCTTATCAAGGTCATCACCTGGACTCAGGCGACCACTCTCTCTCCGGGGACCAAAGCTGACGTGAGTGCATGTAAACACGGAAGAGGGTTTTTCTCTGCCTTGTCTCCTGGGAGTCTGAAGCTCAACCTTGATCTCATATTAGCACTCTTCTCCAGGCAGCCCTGCCAACCCAGCAATAAAAAGGCAAACACCGCCTTTGGGAGAAAGGAAAGCTCGGTGACCTCATTTAAAAGTAACATCTGTAACAATAAACAGGCTACAGTGAGACTATTAAAAGGGGAGCCAATGAGAGCAAGAATGTTTTAAAAATAAATCAGAATTCACATAGTGCATGATACATTTAGTCTCACCACAAAAGATCATTCTGGTTCCATTCCAGCACTAGAGCCTAAGTGTTGGGCAAGGTTCCTCAAACCCTCCCGCTGAGAACTCCTTTGGTATCTGACTAAATTTCATCTGTTATTCCACACTAGCAGAAGATGACGGCTATGATGGTAATGAGGACCCCAGGGCCCAGAAGCCATCAATCTATCATTGTGGTGTGCACCCCAGGCAGGCGCCTCCTGACTTAGAGGTGGAGGTGGATGATAGCCCTACTATCTATGCAGAGAACCCAGAGGGGTCTTCCCCCATTCACAGGAGTCAGTTAGGCGTTCTGACCACTGGATCACTTGGGCTGGGGTCCCACACACTCACTCTTTCCTCAGAAATGCTGGAAGCTGTCCAGGAAGAAAACCTGGGCAGACACCCAACCTGTGAGCCCACGATGCACAGTGCTAGGCTTTAAGTTATCAACGGGCAGGGTTTGTATCTGTCTAAACTGCTCTGCACACCGATCTCAGACAGACACACGTGAAGGAGGCAATGAATGTTTTTTCCTCACTGAAGCTGAACCCGAACCCCAGGACAGAAGTTCATCACACCCTCTGACATCCTCCAGCATTTTACCTCGTCCCACCTTCTAGCTAGAATTACTGTCCTAACAGGAAACTGTTGGATCCTCCATCCCTAGACTCAAAGATCCTTGAGGGTGAGATCTATATCTGAGCCTTGTCTGTTACCCCTGAAGCAAAGATTCCCAGTACTTTTCACATCAAGGCGCACGCTCTGCGTGATATCTGCAGCATACAGACTGGGAAGATCTGCATGGAAGTACTATTTCTCGAATGTTTTGATACTTTTGTTTGATAAATTCTAAAATCTTACTTTCCTCTAATGCCAAATCCAATTAAACATAAATTAAACATAGAGCAATGATTAAATAAATCAATATAGAGCAATCATAATTCTAAATATGTTTAAAAATGATAAACACTCCCTTCTCCCAACAGTACTGCCAATGCAACCAGTACAAAAATAGGTAAATGGAGAGAGAAAAAGCCTGCTTGTCGGATGATTTCACAGGACCATACATGTCAAAACATATAAACTGTATATGCTAAACATGTGAAGTTTATTAGATGTCAATTATTCCTCAATAAAGTTGATTTAATAATAGTGCAAATTTATTGAGCATCATACAAACTAGTTTTTTTTTTTTTTTTTTGTGGTACGCAGGCCTCTCACTGCTGTGGCCTCTCCCGTTGTGGAGCACAGGTTCTGGACGCGCAGGCTCAGTGGCCATGGCTCACGGATCTTCCCGGACCGGGGCACGAACCCGTGTCCCCTGCATCGGCAGGCAGACTCTCAACCACTGCGCCACGAGGGAAGCCCCACAAACTAGTTTTATACACAGTTTGATGTTTTATAAAGACTCTATGAGTTTGCTATTATACCCATTTTACAGATAAAGAACTAACTTGCTCAGAGTCATAAGGGCAGAGTCATGATTTGACCTAGGTGTCTGCCTCCAAAGTCCTGGCTCTTTCCAGAACACTGTAGTGTTTCTACATGTTCATAGATACATGCTGAATGAATTGGCACTGAATAGATAAAAAACACACTGAGTACTTCTTAAGAGGAAGAATAAATATATAAACAGGTTGATGGTTCTCAATCAGAATAATCAGTTTGTAAATATACAGTGTAAATAAATACAATTAAGGAGACATTTGACTCCTTAAGGAATGATTTCAAAATTGAAATAAGACATAAGGCTAAAGTGAGCATTTAATCTTGTGAGGAAAAACAAACTGCTGAACTGCTAAAACTGGCACACACCAGCTGGGAGTCCAATGTCATGGGCTTTACCATCGACCCCACAGGCTGGTCTACCTGGAAAATGGCAGAGACACAAGCTACAGCTTGGAAGGTAGAGTTGACGGTAATTACAGCACTCAGAACTGTGCGTGATTTGCGGTACGCAGGCCTCTCACTGTTGTGGCCTCTCCCGTTGCGGAGCACAGGCTCCGGACGCGCAGGCTCAGCGGCCATGGCTCACGGGCCCAGCCGCTCCGCGGCATGTGGGATCCTCCCGGACCAGGGCACGAATCCGTGTCCCCTACATCGGCAGGCGGACTCTCAACCACTGCGCCACCAGGGAAGCCCTCAATAGTGTATTTTAGATAATAAAGGGAGTTTTTATTTGAGAGAGAAACTATAGCGCTGACACCTCTTAATTATTTTGTAGGTGCTCAACTGGTTAGAGATGTGAGCCTGATGTGTCTTTTTCTTTCACTGTCAAACTGAGCAGGCATAAGAAAGCCATTTGGACACGGGCCCAGTGCTATTTTGCACTCTTTACTTAATTTAGGTTGGCTCTTAGGAACTAGAAGGGATACCCTGGTAAATCAGACGGACTGGGAATAAGCAGCCATGGGTTAAAATGCCATCTCTGACTGGCAAGCTCTCTGACCTCCAGTCTAACTTTCTATCCAGTATCCAACGGCATCTTTCTAAAACGGAAATCAAATCCCACCACTGATTTGCTTAAAACTGTTCAAAGGTTTCCCACATAATCATGTCTAGTATTAAATCCAACCCCATCAGGCCCTGTACCATCTGGTGCCTTCCTACTCCCCAGGCTCACCTTTCCCCTTTGCAACTCACTACGTTGTACGTCGAGAGCTATTTCTTTTTAGTTCTGTAAATATGCCAATCTTTTTGCAATGGAATAACTCTTCACCTTCTCACAGAGACCTTCCCTGACCACCCTCCATTATTATCCTCCCTTAGAGCATTCAGTATTTTCCTTCATAGGAAATTTTTGCCATAGATGGCAAAAATTGGTAAGTTCGGTGTATTTATTTCTGCCGCTATTTGTTTTGTGTCTCTCATGCAGAGGAGCTGTCAGTCCCAGGAGGGCAGGGGCCAAGTCAATTTTGTTCATCACATTCCCTGGCCCTGCCACAAGCCCAGTTTTTAGGAAGCACCCAGTCAGTATTTGCTGAGCGAATCAGTGAATGATGATGTTGGCCAAGGCATGTGATTTCACAATCGCCACATCTGTAAAGTAATAGATTTGGACAAGTTATTTCCAAAGAGCCTGTAGAAACCCAGAGAAAAGTGGTAAGAGGGCAAAGAATGAAGGTCAATAGGAAGGAAGTACATGGATTTACAACTAGAGAGAAAGAGCTTTTATCAAGTTTATGCAAGAAAAAAGGAAGAGCATTCTCACTTCCTATTTGCTTAGAAGCTGTAGGTCAGTACTATGAGATTATTAATAGTGATTCAATACTTTGCAAAATGTCCAAACAGTACCAAGAAACATTTAAATGAGAATGATGGAGAAAACTTAATATTGGCCTTTAAAGGATGTGGAGCTCCCTGTGATGGCTCCTGTTTCTTTAAAGGCAAAACTCTCCATCCCCTTCAACAACTGACTATTTCTCACTTACATGTCTTATGCTAATTATAAGTGAAGACCAAGAATTTTGCCATACCCATTGGCTTATTTTTTCTTTTGACAAACTGTCATCAGATAAGCAGCTGAAAAACCGTGCCTTTCCTCTTTCTAGGCATTCCTGTCTATTGGGTCTCAAGATCCGCCTGCACACAGTGCAACTGTCTGTGGATAATTCTAACATATGGGTCCCAGATTCCACAGTCCCCAAATATTTTCCTTCCAATTTTATCATCTACATCTGACTAGTTCTTATGTCATTGGCCTCTCCAGTCAAAACAAAACCAACCACGTCCCCAAACTCCTTGCCTGCCTTCTTTAATACTTAACCCACCAGGCCAATGAGAAAGAGCTGGATTATGAACCGCCTGTATTTGGGCTGTGACTTTCCCAATAGCATTATCCAGAGGAAGTAGGGACAAAGGGAAAATGCCCTGTAACAGAAAGCCTGTGATCCCACTTCGAAGAACTTTGGGCTTCCCGATGCCCAGCCCAACACCGCTCAGCAAAGCACACAGAGCTATCTACTTCCCACAGCTTGCCATATGTAAAATACAGGAGCTGTCCTAAGCACACAGAGGTGCAGACACACAAAAACACACATACTTTCCTAACAGACCAGAAATTACATAGCACCTTTCAGTAATACTCTGTGCAATTGCAATCCTTTTGGAGGGAAGTAAAATAAATTAACATCCTGAGGACTCCAAACAAAATTTCTGGCGTTATACCCTATCACACCTTTCCAATTCCTACTCCTTGCTCACATCCTGAGTATCGTTTTACCACGTATTCTGGAGGGGCCATATTTCATGGATACTGTGTATGCTGTTCCAGAAGGGGCAAGCATATTGAGTGTTTGACCACGTACCAGGCACTTTGCAAGGTCTTTTATTTATATTATCTCAGTTAATTCTTACAACAACTCTATGAGGTGGGTTTTATTTATTATTCAGGAAACCAAGGCATATAGAGGTTAATTTTCCCAAGTATTTAACAGCTAGCAAGAGCCAGAATGTGGAGGTTTACCAAAGCGATACTGTTATTATCATTTTATAGCTAAGGATATTCTGGCTCAAAGGGAGGAATTACTTAAGCTTTGGGCCTGGAATAGGATCCAGGCCACACAGTCCTCTGATCCTTCCACTAAAGCCCACTGCCGAAGTTAGGTTAATGGCAGCTGACTCAGCCTTCTCATTGTATTTACTTTAGTCTAATACTAAGGAGAGGACATCCACAAATCTCTGATTCTGTTCCAAGCTCACAGTTCATCATGTCCATTCTAAGCTAATTACATAATGTAAAATAACCAGTCCCTTCTGTCCTTGATTCTGTTGAGGCAGCTTTGTCATGGGCTCAGATAACCCAGAACAAATTTCTGGGGCAATCCAAAATCAGCACAGGATCCACTGCTCTACCCTCTTCCTTTCTCAGAGACCATTCCCAGAGGATCCAAAGGTCAAGGTAGTTTCCAAACACTCATGGAAAGAATACAAGAAAATTAGCAGAGATGGAGTTCTCAAACCTGGCTGATCACCACAATCAGCTTTTGAAGCCTACAGGCCCCCAAGCTTTACCCAGCCAACATTCTGATTCACTAGGTCTGGGTTGGGGGCCAAAGAATAGGCATTTGTGTGTGTGTGTGGTACGCGGGCCTCTTACTGCTGTGGCCTCTCCCATTGCGGAGCACAGGCTCCGGACGCGCAGGCTCAGCGGCCATGGCTCACGGACCCAGCCGCTCTGCGGCATGTGGGATCCTCCTGGACCGGGCCACGAACCCGTGTCCCCTGCATCGGCAGGCGGACTCTCAACCACTGCGCTACCAGGGAAGCCCCAAGAATAGGCATTTTTGACAAAGCACTTCAGGTGACCCTGATGATCAGTCAGGTTTGGGACAACTCAACCAAGATGTTAAACTCCATTGTCCTGTCTGTTTCCTTAGCTCCACTTGCTTCTTAGACTGACTCTCTCTCTCTCTCTCTCTGTGTGTCTTCGGCATATAAATATTTTCAAGTTGCTCTAACTTAAAAAACTATTATCTGCAGAACCATCCCTAAATCCTACCCCTTCCTAAGTTATCAGTGACCTTTCACCTTTTCTCTGCCAATCAACCTTTCACCTTTTCTCTGCCAATCAATCAGTGACCTTTCAACTTTCTCTGCCGTGGACAGTGGTCTCCACGGACTCTCTGCTTCTTGCCATCCCATTAACCACTCATCTTGGATGAGGCCATGCTTGCTTAGGCCATGGCCCCTCTCCACGACCCCTCCCCACTTTTGGACGACCTAGTCTACTTCCAGTTTCCTCTTTTCCCAGGCTAACTACTCTTCTATCCGTTCTTCACAAAGCTCTCTTGCCTGCCCTGCTTAAAGTCTGTCAGCTGCTTGACTTCAAGCTAAGAAACAAATCAAAACAAAAACCAAACCAAACCCAAAGCAAACTCCTCAGACTGAGGCCCATTAAAATCTGGCTTAGTGCTACCTTCATTTTCCGTTACTTATTATATTCCCTCCTCCACAGTGGTCGGCACGTTCCACAGATTCTGAAATGGGAAATGTGTTTGCCACAAGCACGTCACCTAATTCCTACTGTCTTCTAAGACTCAACTCAACCTCACGATTTGGGTCAAGTGCCCCAGGCTTACCTTTATCATGACAGCATTTAGCACTGCATCACGACCATTTGTCTGTTGATTTTTCTCCTCATTCCTAGTGCCCTCAACACACATAGGACAAGGTTGTGAGCTCTCTGAGGGGAGAAATTCTGTCTTAATTACCCTGGTGTGTGCCACAGTAACTACGGTAAAGCTGTCCCCTGAGAGAAGCTTGTTATGAGAGAGAGAGATAGAGTCAGGGTTGGTTCTGGTCTCAAGCTTTGGTGAGGAACAAAATGAAGCTGCTGCTAACTAACATATGGAACACGGGCTGGGGAGGAGGTTTGGGTGGGAAGAGAGAAGGTGATAGGTTTGGTCAGAAGAGACTGAAGTGTTATTAGGCAGAATACAGCAATGGGGAGAAACGCCTTCATCTTAAGCAGTCTGCTGTAAGGAGCACATCGGACAAGGAGTCAGGACATGTATGTTTCGTCACATCGATACCAACAATTTGTTGTTTGACTTTAGGTAGGTCGGTTAATAGATCCTATCTAGTTTAGGTAGTTAGGCTTGTTTCTAACTTACTCAAAATATTGAGTAAACATTTTTCCTTGGTATCCATGGCAAGACTAAGACAAAACTATGTAGTAGTGTATGAGGTACCCAGGAACAATGGACTGATTTTCTTGTGCGCATTGCATGTTTGAAATCACCATAGTTAGTTTCATGTAAACAATACTATTCATCTGGATAGTCTGTCTCTATACCTGAGACATTTGTATGTGCTGATCTGCTGTCAAGCTAAGAAGGCCAGGCCTGACTTATAGCACATCACGACTACATTCTTCTCTTCACTAAGGTCCTTCCAAATGTCTCGGTTATTCCATTACAAAGATGAGACAACAAAAGTACAAAGGAAATCCTAGTTCTATTCATTCATTTATTCATTCAATAAGCATTTACTGTGTACCTGCTATGGGTAAAGCACTGGATTGAGCACCTGGCATACAAAAAAATTAATGAAAAGAAATAGAGCATCAAACAGATGTTCAATATAAAAAAAAATTAAAATTCTATAATAAGAATGTACTATAGAATAAAGTAATGAAGAGTTGTAACTGGGCCAACACAACTCTGAAGGGTCACCCCAGCCTCTAAGCTCCCCTGGGGGGTGCTGAGGACTCCACTGAGGCTGGATCTCAGCCCATCTTCCCCTACTGCTCAATCCTGCTTCCTTCCCTTTCCCCGCAGACTGCCAACCTCCATCTCAGAGTCTGCCTCCTGGTAAACCCAACCTGCTACAACAGACAAGGAATTCTTACCGAACAAGAGCAAAGTATGGAGGAGTAACAGAACCTGGAGATTTGAAGCAATGAAAGGGATTCCCTGAGGATACAGCTCAGAGGGCTTAAGGAAGAGGAGCAGAAGATGAATTTTAAAGGCTTCCACCTTCATCTTAGAGGTAAACTATCAGAGGTTTTTGAGAAATGGAGTTACAGAGCAGATATTTTCAGAATACCTACAGTGTGTAGGATATATTGAAAATGAGAAAGAATAGGAGAAGGGAAAACTTTTGGGAGGTGGTTTCTACATTAATTCATCTTCTAGAAAGGCAATGAAGATTTAAGCTTATGGTGTTGGAGTGGAGAAAACAAAGGGGATTCAAGACACACCTTTGAACTATGGAATCTAAGCTAAGTTTTCCTTCAATGAAAAGGGTAACGAGGGACTTCTCTGGTGGCGCAGTGGTTAAGGCTCCACCCTCCCAATGCAGTGGGGCCGGGTTTGATACATGGTCAGGGAACTAGATCCCACATGCATGCTGCAACTAAGAGTTCACATGCCACACTAAGGAGCCCTTGAGCCTCAACTAAGGAGCCCCTGAGCCTCAACTAAGGAGGCCACCTGCCACAACTAAGACCCGGCACAAGCAAATAAATAAATAAATATTTTTTAAAAAAAAGGATAACGAGACCTACATCACCACTGGATGTGATGAGAAGGGAGAGGGACACACAGGTAAATGCCTAGCCAGGTGTCTTGTACATAGTAAATACTCGGCAAATATTCATTCTCTCACACTCTCATTTGGTCAAAACTGTTAAAGCCTGAAGTACTGGGTAGAAAGAGGCAAGGAAGAATTTCCAGTGTAACCAGGAGAGGGGTACCCAGATTGGGGAGTAAGTTTAGAGGAAAGTGTTCTTGTTTGTTTGACTGTTTTAAATTTTGAGGTAGCTACAGGATAATCATGGAGAGATGTGTCCCCTGAAGTTGGTTCCTCAATAAATGAACTCAGAAACAGGCCAGGGCTGGAGACAGAGATTTAGAATTGAGTAGCATGTGGTAGGAGTGGGAGTACTGCATAAATCGAGGACATTCAGGGAGATAACACTCAGTGAGCAGAGGGAGGTGGTGAAGAGAGGACACGTGGGGACATCCACTTTAGGGAAAAGGAGCTCAAGAAGAAGGATGAAAAGGCCTGGACAGAGAAGTCCGGGGATAAATGGCACAGGACAATTTTATAGGAACTAAGGATTACAGAGTTTCAAAAAAGAAGCTTACATGCCAAATGTTATATAACGGTCAAGTGAAACTGTGGAGGGGGTCCCTTGAGATCCTCCAGGGAGCAATGATATAGTGAAAACCTGGGACAGTCTAAATGTTGAACTGGAATAGATTGGTCGATTCAACAATGTTACACAATTACACACTGCTACAATGATAGAGATGTATATTTATTTACATAGACACAGAAGAATGATTTGCTAAGTAAAATCATTTAAAATCAGAATACATTTGCTAAGTAAAAAACAAGCAACAAAAAACCAGGCTGTATCCATTATGATCATAGGTATTATGGAAAGAGTATATATATACTCTTTCCATAATGAATATATGTGGCTAATAATCTTCTGAAATCAGTGTAATAGGGTTTTTGTGAGAAACTATAAGATGAGACTTTAAAGTAGCTTGCAATATAGGAATAGAGCTTGAAGGGGAAGAAAGGTGAAGAAAAGGGCCCTCTGTGTACTTAATTTTGTGTATATACATACGTACACCCACATACATGAATGTAAACGGAACCATATAACCTCAAGAATCCAGATTTCTCAGTGACTGAATAGTTTTTTAGATGTTACAAAAATAATTACCAATCTTTTATAATACTAATACAATCATGAAGCTGGAGTAATGAGGCATTAAAAAAAACCCTAGAAATTCCTGTTTTTTTTTTTAATTTTTATTCTTTTATTATAGATAGAACACAGCTTTACACTGCATTGGTATTAGCATTTTTTTTTTTTTCTTTTGCGGTACGCGGGCCTCTCACTGTCGTGGCCTCTCCCGTTGCGGAGCACAGGCTCCGGACGCGCAGGCTCAGTGGCCATGGCTCACGGGCCCAGCCGCTCCGCGGCATGTGGGATCCTCCCGGACCGGGGCACGAACCCACATCCCCTGCATCGGCAGGCGGACCCCCAACCACTGCGCCACCGGGGAAGCCCGGTATTAGCATTTTTAATAGATAATTTTCAAGCTATTTTAAAGAAAAGTGAAAAACCTATAGCACAGAGCCAATCTTTGTCGTTCACAGAAGGAAGCAATGAAGCCACTGAAATTAACAGCATGGTCCATAGCCGCCAGTGCCCACCTGTACCTCCTGCAGCATTTCCTGCTGTAACGTGACTTATAAACGCCTCTTTCACCCCGTGAATCCTGTTTCTCAATGAAGACGGCAATGTGACCAAGATCGAAGTTTGCAACTTCAAATGCTCTTAAATCAAATACAATAAAGGAAGTCCAGACACCTTTTCTTCTGGCGAGGAAGACTAACTCCCACTTCCACTCTCACCTCAACTGTGTGACTCAAGAGAGCAAGAGGCAACTTTCCTTGGATTCTTCAAATAAACTCTCTTTAGGAATCAGGCTACGCACAAGAAAATAGCTCAGCAGGAATTTTAAGAGAGAGAGAGAGAGAGAGAGAGAGAGAGAAAGAAAGTGAGAAATTAGAGATAAAAGCAGGAAAGACCCTGAGCAAAACATGACCAGCACCATCATGTAACACATGCACTGTCAAACGTTAGTTATTTGAATGGATTCAGGGGCAAGGAGTCAATTTAGAAAGTAGAGATCTGGCAGGGATGGTTTTAAGACGAAGAATACACATGTGTGTTGGATGGATGGACACATGACCCAGTTTTGGATAAATGAAGCTAAGAATGGTTTACAATTTGTGCGAGTCTGTTTCCAGCTAGGCTGAGAGGCAATCTGAAACTGTGTTATCAATTAGGGACCCATTGATGGATTATATACAGTCTAAGGCTGGACATCTTACAGATGTAAATATCAGACATGTGATAGCCTACGAAGCACATTAATTCTGCTCTGAAAAGAGGCATGAGCTGGAGAGGCGGGAAAGGGGGAGCTCTGAGGTCACCCTCCACCATCTCCCGCTCCTCTCGTATTACAAATGAGTGCTCAAGAATGTGGACTTTGGGATGCAGCCACTGCCTGGTGGAATGTCACAAAACTTCAAATACAAGCAAGTCAGTTCTCAGACACCTGAATATTGCCAAAAATGGCTTGTAAATCTAGCTACGTCAACTGTGCCGAGAACAACTCCTGTCAGGTAGGACGTTAGACTTGAGACGTGCTCTTGGAAACAGCAAAACTCAAGATCTGATCTTTAACTACATACCTCTGCCCTCACCATCCTTTTCCTCCCCACCTCTCCCTTGACAAATAAAGACTGTAATAAAATAGCATATTGTCAGGATTCCCAATTATTTGCGCAGCTAAGCTCTACCCTAAGCCTCTGTCACAGAAGAGAACTCTTAGTATAACTACCCGGTCTTCAGTGCCTCCCCGTCCCCGTCCCACCCCCACCACCGGCCCCACTCTCAGCTGATGGCTTTGCTTCCTACTTCTCTGAGAAAACGCAGTTAGGAAGGGCATGTCCCCCAGTTCCCAACATCACGTCGGTCGTTATGGGCATCTCCACATGCCCCCTCTTTCTTCCCTCCTCTCATTAAAAATGAATGCCCTGTGCTTCTACATCCTCTACTTGGAATCCCACCATCTCTTGCCTAATCAAGGAAAAGACTCCAGCAATTGTCTCTTTTCACTCCTTACTTTTCTCTACTGGATCCTTCCCTTTGGCACATGACCTTGCCATAATTTCTCTCAGTTTAAAAATATTCTCTTGGGGCTTCCCTGGTGGTGCAGTGGATAAGAATCTGCCTGCCAATGCAGGGGACACACGTTCGAGCCCTGGTCCAGGAAGATCCCACGTGCCGCGGAGCAACTAAGCACGTGCACCACAACTGCTGAGCCTGCGCTCTAGAGCCCACGAGTCACGACTACTGAGCCCGCGTGCCACAACTACTGAAGCCTGCGTGCCTAGAGCCCATGCTCCACAGCAAGAGAAGCCACCGCAGCGAGAAGCCCGCGCACCGCAACGAAGAGTAGCCCCCGCTTGCCGCAACTAGAGGAAGCCCGCAGCAACAAAGACCCAAAGCAGTCAAAAATAAATAAAGAAATAAATAAATTTGTTTATTTATTAAAAAAAATAAAAATATTCTCTTGACTCCATGTGGCCCTCCAGATTCCCTTTCAGCAGACCTTTGGAGTTCACGTACTTATTGTCTCCATCTCCTTTCCTGCATTCTTAAGAGCTTGAACCAATACGTATTAGCCTTTCATTCTATTCTACTGTCCACCAAACAACCCTCGTCAAGTTCACTGATAACCTCTATATTGCTAAATTCAATGGTCAGTTTTCTTAGCCCTGGTCTTAGTGGGCCATCTTAGCACAGCTGATCTCTCCCTCCTTCTTGAAACACTTTCCTCATTTGGCCTCAGGGAGATGGCTCTCCTGTTTCTCCCACCAGACTGACTGCCATCTCAGATTTTGCGACTGCTTCCTTCTCGTGTCAGTGACCTCTAAGTGGTCAAGTGTCCCAAGACTCAGTCCCTGGACCTCTACTCTTTTTTATTCATAGCCACTTGCTATATTATGATCTTATTGAGTCTCATGATTTACGTACTACCTATACACGATGAATCTCATTTATAAATCTCCAGTCTGGTCCATTCTCTGGACTCTAGACTTGTATATCCCACTGTCTATGAGACATTTTCACTTAGATAACTAACTTAACTTTTCTAAAACTGAAAAGTTGATTCCATGCGTCCCACACAAACCTGCTCTTCCTCTACTTCCCCATCACAATCAATGGCAACTCTGTCCTTCTCGTTGATAAGGTCGGATATCTTGGAAGTCCTTCCCGACTCCTCTCTTATTCTCACACACCCTATGCTGGGCACAGCTGAGGGAAAGAGGGCAAGTACTGAATCTGACAGTCAAAAGACTCAAGTTCCAGCTCTGTGCCCTGTTCCAGCTTTGGAATCTCCCATAATTCATTTTCTCCGCCCATTCCAGGTCCTTCTCTACTCTCTTGTTTTTTTTTTTTTTTTTGTGGTACGCGGGCCTCTCCCATTGCGGAGCACAGGCTCCAGACGCGCAGGCTCAGCGGCCATGGCTCACAGGCCCAGCCGCTCCGCGGCATGTGGGATCTTCCCGGACCGGGGCACAAACCCGTGTCCCCTGCATCGGCAGGCGGACTCTCAACCACTGCGCCACCAGGGAAGACCCTCTTCAGTTATTTTTTATGAAAAATATTTTCACTGAGCTTCCTTTCTAGTAGTAAATAAACCCCACCTGCTCCAGAAGGCCTCAAGATTCTCTGACCAATTTTTTTAAAAATGACTGAATTCATTATATATTGGTCTAGGCGATAAGTGCCTGGCAGATTTAGGTCAGGTCATTTAGATAGCAGCTATAGTTTTATTATCCTTAAGCAATATAAAGCTTATAGTTCTTTCTTTCCAGACCTAATAGATTACCTGGTTTGTGTATACAACGCCCAAAGGCTACAATTCTTCCCCTGAACCAATACTGGTTGGGCCTCTCAAAGTAAATATTCCGGCCCTCTGGCTTTTCTCTTGGCTTTTACATGTCTCCAGGAGGCCTGGAATCTGGGAAATACAGTTCTTCATGTTTAAGGGTTAAATCCTTTATCTCTCTAGTAATGAGGGAAGTCTTAGGACCCTCCTGAGCCTCAGATTATTCCTTGGTAAAATTCTAGGATTGAGGCTGGTGATTTCTAAAGGCACTTCAGCTTTTAAAAGGTGAAGCCTTTAGGTTCTGAGGCCCATCACTCAACAAGTGTACATAACAAGACAAACAGAGTGAGAAATGTAGACTGGAACTCCAGAGCAAGACAGCAGAGACACGGTGTCACTTGGAAGCTATACATAACCATGTGTACAGGTGCCTTAGTAGTTATTACTACTGCAGATGACTGGGTTCTAACAAGACCAGGAAGAAAGTTCAACCTCAACATACAGTCAGTTGTCCATATCCATAGATGCGAAACTCGCAGATACGAAGCACCAACTGTAATCATTATGCCTCACCATTTTATATAAGGGACTTGAGCATCTGTAGATTTTGGTATCCTTGGGGGCTCCTTGGAACCAAGTGCCTGCAGATACTGAGGGATGACTGTATAGCATCATGGCACTGTTCAGTAGTAGAAAAGCTCCTTCACCATTCTTCAATCCCACCTCCCAAATTAAAGATTATAGATAGGGAATACAAATGAATTCAACACTTCCTAAGTGCAGAGACAAATGGGTCTCTCAAGTAACCTTTAAAATAACAAATGTAAAACTGCTAACAAATGAGATAATGGATTAAAGACTCTAGCAAATCACATGGCATACTCCACATATGTAGATGTGTAGTAAATGCTCAATACACGTCCACTCGATTTTCTTCTTCCTTTCCTTCTTTTTTTTTTTTTGTGGTACGCGGGCCTCTCACTGTTGTGTGTGGCCTCTCCTGTTGTGGAGCACAGGCTCCGGACACGCAGGCTCAGCGGCCATGGCTCACGGGCCCAGCCGCTCCACGGCATGTGGGATCTTCCCAGACCGGGTCACGAACCCGTGTCCCCTGAATCGGCAGGCAGACTCTCAACCACTGTGCCACCAGGGAAGCCCCCTTTCCTTCTTTTGAGTGTCAACTTGCTAGAAAGAAATACCTGATTTTAAGTACATATTTTTTCTTCAAAACTTAAAGAAAATCGCTAAAGCAATAAATTTATTCAACTTGAATGTGGCAGAATATAGTTCACCTTTATAAAACCAAGAGATTACTGACCTGAATTTAAGTCTCGTCCTGGATTGAAGGCCCGGCTATTAACAGTAGTAGACAGTCGATCACAACTAATTGTTCTAGATACATTGGTATTAAAGTTCCCATCAAATCTGAAACAATAGAAGAGAATTAGCAGTATTTATTTGGTGGTTATTCAATCCAGAAAACTAACCAACAAAAGTAATACTTCATACTGTGTACAAAATAGGTCAGCTCAGAAACAGTAAAACTGCAATTTAAGTATTTTTAAAAAATCACTTCAGAGCAGTGTGGGTGAAACCAACATCTGCATCTAGAAGGTTTTAGAAATCAAGATCAATTCTAAGGAGATTAAAAAAAAATCCTTCAAGCCAACTTTTCCCCCAATGAACTTGATTCAGGTACTATTGATAAAATCATACAGAAAATAGATTTGACAAAATTCAGACTTGAGCTCTGATGTGATATGTGAAACAGTTCTTTAAATTATCCTATCTGAAAACCAATGACCAAGAACAAAAATAGACAGTAGTGAAGGAGAAAGAATGGCTGTGGAGTAGGAAAGATCTAGATTTGAATCCTTGCTCTGTCACTATTAAATGTGTGAACTTGCACAAATTGTGCAATTTGTCTGAGCCCCAGGTTTCCTATCTGAAGACAAAAAAAAAAAGAAATAATAAAACATTTTCCAAAGCTGTCAAAAAGATTGTAAATAATGTACCACAGTTCCTCTCATGATAAATGACACAGAGCTTGCACCTTCCAGGTTGTAATATAGATGAGGCCAAGGTCTTTCTTGATTTCCAGTGGGAGTGCAATGCTGGTACTAGAGCTAGAACAATGCTAGTGCTCTGGTTAGTAGCTGATCAATAAACACTAGAGTAATCAGTGACTCATTTGCCAGGGCAAACAACAGTCTACACGGAAATAATAGGAAAATGTACCGACTCATTTATATATAGTCACTAAGGCTATTTTTAAGTGAATTTAATCCAGGAGTAACGAAAGAGAAAAATCTTGAACCTCTAAATAAGCTATTTGGGATTGCAGATACTGAGAAGATTCATTAAGTTTCTAAGAGTTACCTGCAAATAAATGCAATCTGAAGTTAGATTTTTAAAAACTTGTGTTAAAATGTTAGATGATAAATGTCATCAATGAAATTCCATTAACGCAGGTAGACAAGCTCTATAACCCTGGAGAAACACTCCTAAAAATCAAGGTCCACGTGATTATTCACATGAATATTGATTTTCTGGATCTTATATAAGAACTACTAAAATGAACTGATTGCATAAGCAAAGGGGCTAGGTATTCAAAGGGTGTGCTGGGTTCCAAAGCAAAAGTTCAACAGTTTTGTTTCGATACATATCATCTCAAAGGAGGTGGCGTTTTAAGGGATTTGAAGAGACTCTTCAGTCCAGCCTCTCACGCAGTACACAATTATATCAACGTTGTCAACTGTGCTTCCAAGGACACAGTTGCTTCACCAGCGGGCTCACTCTTCCTTGGACCTGCTCCAGTTTGTCTAGACGAGAAGATTGCTGCCTCAAAAGCCACAGATGGAGAGAAAAGAGGAGATTAATACATCAGCAGCTGCCGGTGTGCATAAGCAACATAACCTCACTGTCCCTCTCTTGTTTTAGCATTTAACATCTGTGAAGCAAGGGTAGCATTAGACAGGGAACTCACTTGCCCTCCGTGTGCTAGACAGCCACGTTAAACCTATTCCATCTCATACTTTTTAATAAAAGACAGATACTATTTAGGCTTTGTGGCCTACAAGGTCTCTGTCACAGATACTAAACTCTGCCATTGTGGTGTGAAAGCAACCAAAGAGAATTTACAGAAGAATAAGTGTGGCTGTGTTCCAGTAAAACTCAATTTTCAAAAATAGGTGGTGTGCCAGACTGGTTTCACCACTCCTGATCTAGACCAGGGCAGTCCTAGAGAATTCTCTGAGACGATGAAAAGGTGCTATTTTTGCCCTGTCCAATATGGCAGCCACGTGTGGCTACCAGCATTTGAAATGTGGCTAATGTAAGACAGATTAAATTTTCAATTTTGTTTAATCTTAATTTAAATGTAAACAGTTACCGAATAGTGGCCACCATATTGGACAGTGCAAGTCTAGAAAGGTCTATTCTGATTGTGGGTGACTTCCTAGTCTATGTCAAGTGTCTCCATCTTCTCTCAAAGCAAGTGTCATAATTTTTAATTTATGGCTCCATTTGCATATGTTTTTAAAAATAAATTTATTTATTTATTTTTGGCTGCATTGGGTCTTCGTTGCTGCACGCGGGCTTTCTCTAGTTGCAGTGAGCAGGGTTGCTCTTTGCAGTGTGCGGGCTTCCCATTGCGGTGGCTTCTCTTTGTTGCAGAGCACGGGCTCTAGGCGTGTGGGCTTCAGTAGTTGTGGCTCGCGGGCTCCAGAGCGCAGGCTCAATAGTTGTGGCGCATGGGCTTAGTTGCTCTGTGGCATGTGGGATCTTCCTGGACCAGGGCTTGAACCCGTGTCCCTTGCACTGGCAGGCAGATTCTTAACCACTGCGCCACCAGGGAAGTCCCTGTGTATGTTTTTAATGGGTGGATTTTTATAGATCAGGCTATATGAACAGACAAGAGCCCCTTGAGAGCACACCCCACGTCTTGTTGGTTTTATTCACCACTGTGCATACATAACACTTAGCATTGTTCTTGTCAAAAGCAGGCACTCATATTAACTGATCTTCCATGAACATCCATCGTGACAGTGCTTAGCCCTATTCTGGGCTTCCTCAGAAGCCTCCAGAGGTCCAACAAGTGAGGATCGTGACTCAGATAAATGGTTCCTAATTACTGAAAGTCTAGCCATATCAGAATCACCTGGAAGCATGTTGGAATGCAGATTCCTGGGATCCACCCTAGAAGAGTTTGATTTAGTGAGTCTGGGGTGGGGCCCTGGAATCGGACTTCGACAGTCTCTCCAGGGATGAGAAGCCCTCCAATCCTGTCATGCAGATTCTTTAGAAATAAGGCAGTAGAACGGCTTTCCACGTGAGCACAGGTACTTCTCTGTATGCCTCAAAGAGACCAAGGACAGAGGATCTTTCAATTTGAATCAAGAGAGCAGAGTAATTCTTAGGTATGCCTGAAACTCACATCTGGACTTTGCAGTACAAATTACAAACTTTTTTTAGACCTACCTATCTCACAGTTGAGGAAAGTGACACCAAGGAACACATAGCAAATCAGGGACCTAAGACAGACTTGACCTTATCACCCAGCTCTCCGTCCAAGGATGAGCCACACACCACACTGCTTCATTTAAGTGACAAATAAGGAAGAACTTGTTAAAGGGGACAAGAAACTCAAGAGAGTTACTGACAACTTCTCCCAGAAGAAGTGTAATCTCAAAGAGAGCCCCATTCTCCCTGGGTGGAGGCTCCACGGCCAGGACCTGGGCCATCAGCCCTACCCCTGGAGAAGGCTGAAGTCCAGCACCGAGCACGTACAGACTTCCCAAGCTGTTGTGAAATGAGAGTTCGCTCCTGGGACCAGAGAGACCAGGGAACTATTTTATAGGTTGTTTTTCTTTTTGTACTGTATTGTTACAAAAACATTTTTATAACAATAAAACTGAAAGTAACACATTAACAAGAGTAGGTGCTCAGTAAACATTTGTCAGTCATAAAACGGTTTCACAATATAGTGCTGGTCATCAATAATCTACCCAACCTTCTCTTCCCACTGTCTCCCAACCTACAGCTCTAACCAGACCAGTCCCTCAATAGATGTTTCTTCTGTTGGGTCCGAACTGTGATGCTCTCTGGTGTTCACTGCGCCCATTCTACAAAGCCCCCAGCTCTTCTCATCTTCCTTCCAGGAAGTCCTCTTGCCAGCCCCAGCCTGTGAGGAGCCCTCTCTCCTCTAAACTGACTAGTGCCACTCTGCTTCTTAATTCATGCTTGTGTGTCTTTTCCCTAATTTTTAAATATTGTTTTGTAATCAGGCTTAGCATAATGTCAACGCAGTTGATGTCTGACAGATACAGACTGGTTGGTTTTAGATTCTGCTTATATCAGCAAATTACTAATCAATAAAAATTCTAACATAAGATTTATTACAAATAATGAGAAAATTATCTTACTTATTTTGCCTTCCCCATATACTAAATAAAGGTGAAGTGAGGGGAGATGCCAAGATATTTTGTTATGGAAGCTTTATTGTCTAAACCCTACCATGTAGCACTTGAACTCCCAATTCTCTCTAAAACCTTGAGAAGTTCTTAGTTCTGCCAATGGATTGTAAGTTCCTTGAGGATTTATATTTCTCTCTCAGGTTTAGTGCATTCCTGGAAATGTATAGTTCTCCATAAGTTTTCTTATTGGTGGCTGACTACCGTGGAAGGGCAGAGAGCTAAGTCACTGGAAAGCTTTGTATATTTTATTAAATCATATTCATTGAACATCTATGATGAGCAAGGAACTGCCACCCTGGCAAAGCATGGTCAGGAGCATGGCCTCAGAGGTACACAGACCTGGATTGGAGTGGGTTTAAATTGCTTATTGCTGTCTACCTCTTGCATAGAACTTACATTTTCTAAGCCTCCATTTTTCTCATCTACAATATGGTGATAAAAATAGTACCTATTTCATAATCAGAAAACAGCCTGTAAGAGCCTAGTACCTAGTAAACATTTAATAAATAATAATAACTAGTAATGGATGTATTAGTAATGATAACAGTTAACAGCTACTGTGTTGTGTATATATATATTATATCAAGAATATTCCCAGTGTTATACATGGATCAACTCATCTAATCTTCACAAGCCCAAGGGAAGTATTATTATTATCTCCATTTGAAGACCAAGAAACTGAGGCACAGAACGGTTTAAATTAAGAAGCTCAAATTTACAAGCAGCTCATGCAGCTCAATAACAAACAACCCAATCCAAAAATGGGCAGAAGACCTAAATAGACATTTCTCCAAAGAAGATATACAGATTGCCAACAAACACATGAAAGAATGCTCAACATCATTAATCATTAGAGAAATGCAAATCAAAACTACAATGAGATATCATCTCACACCAGTCAGAATGGCCATCATCAAAAAATCTAGAAACAGTAAATGCTGGAGAGGGTGTGGAGAAAAGGGAACACTCTTGCACTGCTGGTGGGAATGTGAATTGGTACAGCCACTATGGAGAACAGTATGGAGGTTCCTTAAAAAACTACAAATAGAACTACCATATGACCCAGCAATCCCACTACTGGGCATACACCCTGAGAAAACCATAATTCAAAAAGAGTCATGTACCAAAATGTTCATTGCAGCTCTATTTACAATAGCCCGGAGATGGAAACAACCTAAGTGTCCATCATCGGATGAATGGATAAAGAAGATGTGGCACATATATACAATGGAATATTACTCAGCCATAAAAAGAAACGAAATTGAGCTATTTGTAATGAGGTGGATAGACCTAGAGTATGTCATACAGAGTGAAGTAAGTCAGAAAGAAAAAGACAAATACCGTATGCTAACACATATATATGGAATTTAAGGGAAAAAAAATGTCATGAAGAACCTAGGGGCAAGACAGGAATAAAGACACAGACCTACTGGAGAACGGACTTGAGCATATGGGGAGGGGGAAGGGTAAGCTGTGACAAAGCGAGAGAGTGGCATGGACATATATACATTACCAAACGTAAAACAGATAGCTAGTGGGAAGCAGCCGCATAGCACAGGGAGATAGCTCGGTGCTTTGTGACCACCTAGAGGGGTGGGATGGGGAGGGCGGGAGGGAGGGAGATGCAAGAGGGAAGAGATATGGGAACATATGTATATGTATAACTGATTCACTTTGTTATAAAGCAGAAACTAACACACCATTGTAAAGCAATTATACTCCAATAAAGATGTAAAAAAAAAAAAAGAAGCTCAAGATTCATAGCTGGAAGTAACAGATCCAAGATTTGAACATATATTCAAGCTCTCATTCATAATGAATACATTACACTGTATCTCAATAAATCAATCAATAAATCATCATCAACATTATCTAACAGCTGAAGTAGAATTCAATTCTCTCAAAGGAAAGGATTAATCTGAAAGCTTGTGGGGCTTAGGGGAAATCTTTGCTTTTTACTTAATAGGAAATGACAGTAGCTAAGCATAAGGGTTCACAATGGATAGCTACAGAGAAAGATCTCTAGGGACAAAGATGAGGATGCAAAGGAAGACGAAGAAGATATTAAAGGCAGGTGTTCTCTATTAATTGTAGATACCTTAGATTTTTAAAATGTTTACCACTGGCATAGCTTTGGAATTGGCCATTTTGGGGTTACACTTTTTATTATTTCACTCCAGAAAAGCCTCAAGCTCCCTTCCCACTCACCGCTAAAATCTGAGAGGTTTCAGGGCAGCAGTGGTAGCTAGAAGTTCCACGTGAACAGAAGAGCGAGCATGTCCATTCTCTGCATGGAGAAGAGATACAGCAGACCTGGGGCCAGCTCATAGCAATTTTCTCCTTTTCCTGGTACCAACTTTCTCCTCTGAGAGCAAGACCCTGGCATTCTGGTAATCTGACAACCTTAAACAAATGGCTTATGTACAGGAAAGATAAGATAGAACTAAGAAAAGACCAAGAAAGGAAATTTCACCAAATTCTGAAAAATTCTCACATGGGACAACGAATTCCAGGTGCTGAATAACATAACAGACAACAGACACAACTTAAGCTTTACTGTAAATGTGAGCGAGGCATAAAACTGAAACACGGCTCAGGGACGCCTCAGCTGATGTGGTGCAAACACACAGCCTTCCAGATATCAGACCTGATGCAAAAATAACACAGAAAATACCTGAAGCTCTTATTTTTCTGAAGGAATCCACAGAACAACCCTGATGTTTGAGAATTAAATAACCACTTTGCAGGAGAACCTCAGCCAGAGGGGCAATTTGACCTATTGTCTAGCTGGCTCACAGACCTTCGGATTCTGAAAGTTTACTAGCAAAGTAAACTTTGTTACCTTGTTTCAAGAACTGGATTTAATCCTTGCTTCCTGGGTAATCCCCACATAGTGAATACTGGTGGTTTTAAATTAATTTATTCCTATTAAATCCCCACATTCTGATATTGAAAGGATTCAGGGACATGACAATCATTCTCCTTCCTCCTGCTTCTTGCTCCATGGAGTTCTTTAAGTGGCAACAGTCTCAATGTCTTGAGTTATCCCGCATGTGGGGAGCACCCGCTCCAAAACCAAGTTCACATGAAATGCGAGAAATAAACCTCACTCTGCTTCTATGGCTGCCGACACTGCTGACGTGCAGGCAGGGAAGGAAGCAGGTGTCAACAGGGGGCTTAAGAGATATAGGAACATGGTGTGTCCAGAGCTGGTGAGTCAGCTGGGAGAAGTAATTACGTGAGCAAAACCCCTGTGATTATCTCTCCACCTTCTACTCACTCACACTCAGTAATGCTTGTTTCTCTTCTGGGCTCCAAACACAGCAGTAAAACTCGCTTAGCCATCCTCCAGGCACCAGACGAACAGTGGCTTTGCCGAAGACAGGAGCACATTTTTATGCCCATATGCCTTTTAGAAAAATGATTTCTAAAAAGAAACGTGCTATTTACCCTGATTTGGAGACTGAGAAATGTGAAGTTCATTCTTACAATCCATTATAAAAAGATGTCAGTTACTCTTAAGGGTTACCTAAGAGATTTTTCACTGAGAAATATATTAGCTGCCAGTCATATTTATAAAACTTCAGGTTTATGGAAAGGTCAAGAACTGGTAAAATTATAGATCTTCCTATAAAATAAGCAGGCAATTCAACTTATCTTTATATCTGTCCTTTAAAAAAGTAATAAGAGAACAATCCTATAGAAATCTCCTGTAGACTCTCACTCTAAAAAGGGGAGATAGTGGATTACGACTGCTTTCTGTATTCATTTTCATAAGATAAAACCAGTGCCTGAAAATTAGTTTCAAGAGAAATAACTCCATCTTTCCTACCCGTTCAAGTTAAAAAAGAAAAAACTTCCTTCTGGATTTACTTTCATGAACAACTGATCGAAACTTCATCCCGAGGGAGAAAACAGAACTGTGACTCCCACTTTGATCTCTTCCCCATGGAGAAATTCACTCCCTGCCTGGCTTGCAAGATGTTCACTTGATTGACGTTTGCTCTGATGTGCAAACTGCTTTGAACTTCAGACATTTAATTCCCATCAGGCTGCAGTCATTTTCATTCTCCTTCAACAGGATTTACAAGCAGGAGATCAGCAAATGTAGAAGGTAAAATAAATTTGCAGAAGCTTTGAATCTCACATCAAAACAGTGTTCAAGTGAGTTCCAATTGGATTTGATTCAGCCTCGATTCACAGTGTAAATCAACTTTTCAGTGGAGTCCCAGTTTAAAAAGAAAAAGATATAAAGGAGAGAGACACATACACCAGTTGGGGTTTACTTCCTGAAATCTCTTTCTTGGTCTTTGTTTAAATTTCCTTTGGAAGGTGATTTGCCAGGCAAATCACTTAAAACCCTGGGTTTTCCTCAACATTTGCAGCGAAGCTGCTCAATTTATCACATAGCACACAAAAACCACACCCACAGTGTGGGTTCCAAGGGCGCTGGTGAAACGCGGTATTGTTCATGGGCACATTTTAAAGGTAATAATTTAGAAAGCAAATCCCTGTGGATATCTCAGAAGAGCAAGGCTTACAGTGATAGTTGAGTCCATAAATAAAGCCAATATGATGACAGCTAATGGAGTAGGGGATATTTTTTACTTGTCTGTTGTTTTTAATCACTGCTCGAGACAGGTGCAAAAGGTTTAAAAAGAAAACAAACCAAAACACCACACATACACACCATTTCTTGTGGAAGCAAAATCTGTTATCGGATCAGAAGCTGGTGTGGAACAAATGCTGTGAGACTTCGGGTGGAGCTCCCAGCACAAGGCAGTCCCTTGCTGCTGGTGTCACTGAACTACCAAGTTCCATTCTAAGAGCAGCACACATTTTTCTGGGAAGCAAAGAAGGCAAGACCCCTCGACCAGTAGCTCCAGGAGCCTTTAAAAGGAGATCTGGACACCAAAAAACATCCTAGTAACGGCCCAACAGTGCCTGGTTTACTCAGATATGACAGGGGGACATTTCACTTCACCTCCATTCAACCAGGTTCCTGCTCATTCTTTCTGGGAAGTGTCTGCTCTCCAAATATTTGAGCAATACCAGTTGAAAAGAATTAAACAAGAGCCCCCTTATCTTCCACTTAACCACCCATGAGAATAACGTTAAGCAAAGAAAGAGCTAAGATAAAAATCAAACATCTACACTGGCAAATATTTAAACTCTGTTTGAATGGTGGGGGAAGAGGTAAGAATGGGATCACTTCAAAAAGGAACTCTCACATTTATAAAGAAAATGATACTCGACACCCAGCCCCAACTGAGTTTACTTATTCAAACACCTAAATTAATGGGCAAGCTGAAAAGCTGTCAAATAATGTGTAATCATGTTCCAAGAAATGGTTTTTCCTTCCATCTCTGCAGAGATTAGAGAGATAAGTCACATTCTTTCTGTTCTTATCAGTAATAAGGATTAAATCTTCAGGGTTCAGCAACCCAGCCAGAGTGGAAACAAGGCTGGTTTCAAATGCCCTTGGAAGGTAAGGCTTTAGAGCAATCAAGTGTCTCCCTCTCTGTGAGAGTCTAAGTGTCATACAAACCAGCCATATTTCTTTTTTACCATTCTCACTACCCCCCTCTCCACCCCCCTGCCCAAAGCAGATCACTGGGAGGAGGCCCTGCTGCAATCTGGTTTTTGCTTCTACATTCCATTTAACCTGCCTTCTCACACAAGCTTGGAAAATTGCACAGGTGTGACATCTGGGGGAATTGGAAGTGGATCCACAACCACATTAAACATTTACCCTTTAACTTCCTCGTCACCAGGCTGGGACAGCGATGCATGAAGAAGAAAGAAAGAAAGGTATCTGAAAAAATAAGAGAAAACAGGCAGGTGGACAGAGGCCGGGTGGGATCCACAGGCTCCCTTTGTGCCATTCTGTAGCCCCCTGTCCATCTTACCACTTGACCTCTAACAAGGACTTCACACACTTTACAGTTATTTATTTATATACTTTCTCCCTTGCTAGGAAGATGTAAAGAGAGAGATCCTTTCCCATGTTTATCCCTAGAGCCTAGCCCAGAGTCTGCCTGTGAAGAGTAAAATTTTAGCAAATGCTGAATGACAAAATGCAGAAAACCGAAGAGGCTGAGGCTTGCCAGGACTGGAGACCAGAGCTTGTAAATTCGTGTGTTTTCTTCCTGCGCATACGCTGGGTACTTAGTAAATAGCAGACAACTGTGCGTGGTATGACACAGACATCAAAGAAAAGCACTGAGAACCTCAGTTAGCCGATGACCTTGGAGATGAGCCGGTTCATTCAATCTCTCAGGCACATTCATGAAGGAGACAGACAAGGCCTATCCAAATCTCCCTGTTCTGTAGAAGGAACATGAAACGTAAGATGTGGAATACTTACGGTTAATGTGTCCTCAAAAGGAATTACTGACCCAATATTCAAAAGTTAATAAAGCTACGAGTCTGAAGATAGCTGCGTCCATCATCTTACCAGACCAGTCGAGTCTCCAAGAAAGATAACAGACATGGGATTTTTAAATCTTGACCTTCTTTGGAACACTGATATTTTTGCACAATAAAACACATGAAAACCTCAAGGGAAGTCCTCTGCTATAACAGGGTCTATTTCTTAAAGCTGGCAAAGACTACTCGGTAGTTTCTTTTAGAGACTAGCTAGCTAGATAGGGAGCAAGCAAGAAGGAAAACCGCAAGACCACTGCTCCCTAAAATCCATAAAAGGTCACTGGTGAAAATCAGTATTCTAAGCAGTGTGGCAGGTCTCCTGTCCTTGCTTCAGTGAAGGTCACACAAGAAAAATCTAGAAAGCAGGACTGTCAGCAGACCCAAATGCATATGTTTTCTGCTATGAGGGTGCTCCTCAATACACCTAAAGATATATTTATATCTTTATAAATATCACACACACACACACACACGGAAATGACACAGACTACTGCAGTAACATGGTTTTAAGACTGAGAGATAAACCAACCAGACTGTGGGAGCTTAATATTCAGCCAATTTAGAAACTTCAGAGGGTCATACAATAGCCTCAAGTGAAATTCTAAGAAGGAATACATAGTTCAGCATTTCAATTGGCAGATAAGCCATTCCGATTTTACCACTGGTCAAAATATTTTACCATTAAAAGAAAACATGATTTGGAATCAGCAAACCTGGGCTCCACACCCAGCTCCCCTGAGTCCTGACACAATCCCTCTGAGCCTACTTCCTCATGTGCAAAATGCAGGAGGAGGGGGATTGTACCCAACTGGACTGATAGGATCATAGGAAGAAGGTAATGTAAGTAAAATAATGTTTACAGAAGAAAGTATTTTACTGAAGCATAAACATATGTAACTCTTTTACATAAGTTAGATATTGTAACTGAGTAGGCCTTCTGAAATGTAAGGTGTTCTACAAAATCTCTGTTGAATTTTGAGCTCAACACAAGTCCTTCTGGTACCAACATCCATAAAGACTGTATCTGTAACATTTCGCCTGCTTGCAGGTGATAATAATTTTTAAGTGGACTGGAGATGAAATTGTGAGATAAGGCAGGGAGAACACCTGAAAGACTGAGATTCACCTTTCAGTACTGTGAGGGCAAAAACACAAAACACATCTTCCTGTGGAAGGAACAGGACCTGCGATAAAATTAAACTCAGTGGTCAAGAACCACGCTTGTCACTTTATTTGACCTTGTGTTACCCAAAGAAAAATAGAACAAGAGTCATTAGTGCAAAAGCACCTGGCTAAGTCACAGTGCTTTGTTTCTCATAAGAACAGTAATAATAAGAAATAAAATGTATATAGGGTTAAACAATTTTTATCATTTTTTTTCATGTGCACCACATTGAAATAGGGCTGGAAAAAATAGGATTTGCCCACATGTGGATCAGCTGTTATGCCTAGAAACATCATTTTATACAAAACCCAGGTGTGCATGAGCACAGCATTAAAACTATACCTTTCCACTATGCCCTCTCTCCTGAACTGCCATGCATATAACATAGTTGGGCGGGGGTGAAAACATCTGTGGTACGAAAGTAAAGTGATGCTACAGGCTAAAACTCAGCTGCTGGGCTTCCCTGGTGGGGCAGTGGTTAAGAACCCGCCTGCCAATGCAGGGGACATGGGTTCGATCCCTGGTCCGGGAAGATCCCACATGCTGTGGAGCAACTAAGCCCGTGCGCCACAACTACTGAGCCTGCACTCTAGAGCCCGCGAGCCACAACTACTGAAGCCAATGCGCCTAGAGCCTGTGCTCTGCAACAAGAGAAGACACCGCAATGAGAAGCCCACACACTGCAATGAAGAGTAGCCCCTGCTCGCCGCAACTAGAGAAAGCCTGAGGGCAGCAACAAAGACCCAACACACCCCAATATAAATAAATTTTAAAAACCCCAAAACTCAACTGCTTGCCAAACACCTCCTAAGAATGATCCACATGTGACTTAAATTCAAAATCAGCATGTTCATACTGAATTCACCTTCCTCTTAAATATCTTTTGCTCTTATTTTCATTGTTAGTTAATAATTCCTCTCCTCTGAGATGTTCAACTTAAAATTTAGAATCATCTTTTAAAATCTTCCTCCCCACCCAGATCTCCAATAAAATCTAGTTGGCAGAATCTATATATTCTATATTCCCTGTCTATGGGTAATATTCTAGGTAACCCATCACCACCCAGGACATCTTTTGTTTTGCTACAATCCTTCCTTGAGGTGTCCTTACTTTTCTCCTAGATTATTAGGGTGGCCCAGCTTGACAAACAACTTGTCTCTTCACTACAGTTTATCCTTCACTTGCCAACGAATTAATTTACCCAAATCTCAGACCTTAACCACAGTCTTTCTTTGCTTTAAAACCTACTGTTTACAGAGGGAAATTTGTCCAGGCAACCAAGGATTCTGAGCCCACCCCATACATCTCTTATCTGCCATTCCAGCTATATCTCACCCCTCACCACACTCAATGCTTTATGATGCTTGCTGTTTTCTGGTCTGAAGCATCCTTTCCCCTAGATATGTCTGCAGGAGTTCTACTCTTCAAGACCTCAACTACCACTCTTCTACCAAGCCTGAGTGCTCAGAGACCTCTGTTCATAATCACTTTTTCATCTAAAAAAGTCTTTGGGTTTTTCATGACACTTGACACAGTCTGCTTAGTTTACTCTGCATCCTCTGAGCTCCTAAAGGTACAAACTGCTTTATTCACCTTTGTCTATCAGACAGTGTCTAGCACAATGTCTTGCACTTAACTATCTTGAACATGATACAGACAAGTTGAGTTGAAAGAGACATATACATAGATATCTGGAAATTTTGTGCTTTTAAATTCACCCTGCATAATAATCATTAGTATTGTTATAATAATTATTCATATCTATTATTATTATTGATTGAATCTAGCTAATAACTGAGATAACTAAGTCAACATCAACTTAAGTTTCCTATCAGAGCTTATCACAATGGAATAATACTCAGATGAAAACGACGACCATCTTGAATGGGCATAAAAGTATTTGAATTTCTGCCTAGAGGTAAAGTAGCTCAGTAATTCTGACATCATCATCACTGCCTGTACTCCAACTAAAGACCAAATCAGGTTTGCTACCATGCATGAACTCCTTCAGCAAATATATATTAAGGACCTGTTCAAGCAAGGTACTGAAAACAAAGTTGACAGGGTCCCTGAACTCAAGTGTAACAAGAAGAAAGATGAAAAGGCACACAGGATGGAAATATGACTTAGAATCTGATATCAACCACTCTCACAGCTATCCAGAATCAACCTCAGTCACCTTCAATTCCTCCCTCTTCCAATACCCAACAGTGGGTGCCAACAGCCAAGTTCAGTCCCCCTTCTTGTTCCTTGCCTACATAAATGAAATCAAACTAGGTCTTCTAGCAGTTACATGGTGGACAAGTAAAATCCCCTTAAAGGGGATCATCATTTCATTCCCTTTCTCGAAAATTTTAATTCTCTCATTCAAACAACCAGTATTTACTGGGTGTCTACCATGCATCAAAGACACATGGAAGCAAGAGAATTGTCCTTCATTTCATTTACAGAGTTTAAGGTCTCCTGAGTTATTCAGTCTAGAATTTGAGGTTCTCTACAATCTGATATTAATCCAATTTCTCAGCTGCCTCTTCCATCACTTCCCCCAGACACAATGTCCTCTTCAGTGTTCCTGGCCATTTCCTTCCATGGGGGTTTCTTTAAATTGACCTTTCTCTCCTGGAGAGCTCTCTCTCCATACCCCTATACGTTCAAATCCTTTTCCTGCTTCCAGACTCAGCTGAAATGCTTCTTCCATAAACCATTCCACAAATGTTTACTTTTTTAAGTTAATGAATAAATGAGTAATTTAACCTCTGTAGGTCTTGCTGCATAATATCTTTTTTTTTTTTTTTTTTTTTAGGTAGCTCTCAAAAAGATGAAGAAAAATCCCCTAACAAAGCTAGAATTTACAAATTTGGGCAGCAGGAAAAGTTGCCCATAATAAATCTTGAGTTGGCTCTCTGGAGTATAGTTCAAACTGCTCAGTTTACAGTTGAGGAAGCTATGGACTAAAAAGGTTAAGTGAACTTTCCAAGATCACACAGCAAACCGGCAGAGCAGAGGCCCCCATCTGGTCTTAGTACTATATTCCTATGATATAATCTGTATCACAACTGAATTTAAACTGAACAGGAAAGCTGTCTTTACTGCTTAAGATGTTTCTTTTCTACCATGATAGAGACTGAATTGATTTAAAAATAAGATATTTAAAAAGAGGCTCGCCTCCTTTTAAAAATGAAAGAAAGCTCATGTTTGAGTTCAGTTTAAAAAAAAAAAACGGGGGCTTCCCTGGTGGCGCAGTGGTTGAGAGTCCGCCTGCCGATGCAGGGGACATGGGTTCGTGCCCCGGTCCAGGAAAATCCCACATGCCGCAGAGCGGCTGGGCCCGTGAGCCATGGCCGCTGAGCCTGCGCATCCGGAGCCTGTGCTCTGCCACGGGAGAGGCCACAACAGGGAGAGGCCCACGTACTGGGGGAAAAGAAAAAAAAAAGGCAATCACAAACCAGGACCTGATGCTCTTTAGTCCCTAAAGAATCCTAAGGAGCCTAGTACAGGAATCTGAACATTATATGTCAGCATGTGAATCATCAAAATTAAAAACAACTCTCTAAGTAACTTATTTCTGGTTCCTATGATGTCAATAATACTTGAAGAACTTAAAATGTGAACACAGAAATTTGCACAACATCTAAATCATACCACAAAATATACAACCAATTTACATGGATAAAGACTTATTCAAATGCCTTCACTCCTTTGCAGGCAGCTCATTAACATGGGCATTAACTTCTTTTTTTTTTTTTTTTAAAGAGAAGCAGTCTAGGAGAACACTAGAAAGTTCCAGGAATGAGAGTCTGGAATCCTCCAATCTAACCCTGAGGGTTAGTAAAAATTCAACTTCAAAGGTAGGTTTTGTAGACCAATTTTCTATCCTTTCTCTAAGAGGGTGTGATGGTTAATTTTATATGTCAATTGGGCTGGGCCAGAGTGTCCAGATATTTGGTCAGAGACTATTCTGGATATTTCTGCAAAGGAATTATTATTATTGGATTATCAACATTTAAACCAGGGGACTTGTGGGTGGGCCTTACCTAGTTAAAGGCTCTAATAGAACAAAGACTGACTTCCCCAAGCAGAAGGAATTCTTCCAGCAGGCTGGAACTGTAACTCTTCCTGGGTCTCCAGCCCCTGCTGGGCTACCCTGCAGATCTGGGACTTGATCTCCACAATCACGTGAGCAAATTCTTTAAAATAAATCTCTCTTCCTCTCTCTCACACACATCCTATTGATTCTGTTTCTCTGGAGAACCCTGACTAATAGAGTTATAATATGGGCTTATTCATGAGAATTGTAATCAGGAGGCTGTGTTCTTGCATCAGAACCTATGCTAGTTGCTTTGTCTGCAGCACAATACCCTCAACAGGTTGAAGGATAAGACCTGATTCCTGAAATCATATTGTTCTAGTGGGTGCCAGCTGGGGGATGCATTGAATTTGGGTTCTCAGAAAGTGAGATGAGTCCTATATGCCTTCCTTGGTGACGGTATCAATCTCAGTGGATGTCCCAAATCTAAGAACTCCTTGTAAAATAGCAAAAATCCAATTTAACAGTGGTGTCCAGAGTTTCTTCACTTTTGAGAATCAATGAAGCTTTTTAAGTCTCCCCTGATGGGTATGACAGAATTCTCTATAAGGCTGAAGTCTCCTAGCTTCGGGTGGCTGGCTTCGGAGAGCCTTGAAAACAAGTTGCTTACTTACTGTAGCTCCATCAGAATATGACTTTGTTCATCTCAAACCTGGCCTAGATGCCTTAATGCCAGTTCTCACCATGATTATCCAATTAACAAGTATTAATTAAGTGAGGATAACAGCACTGAATCCTACTTGGAGACACAAAAAAGAATAAAAATCTCAGTTCATTTTCCCAGTACTTCCTCGCTGGTTTAACCTCTCCATTGTTCCTGTTTCCTTAAATAAAGATATCAAAAATAAAAAATAAGAATGTTACCAGGCAGGAGCACCTACAAAAGAAATTGGGGAAGGAAGGAGAGAAATGGATTAAGAGATGTGGAAGACAAAATTATCGACTGATTTATGAAAAAGTCAAGGGTTAGCAGGGCCTGCTGATAAAATAACAGCTTCAGATGTGCACAGGATAACCCAATCTCTGTGGCAAGCCGGGTTTCGGGGATAGATATTCTCAGTATTATGCATAAAGGAGCTATATTTAAACCTGACAGAAGGAGCATGTATGTTTAAGATGGCACATCAGGGAATGCACATGGATAAGACATTTTAAAAATTTATTAACATTATATCACATGCTAATGTGGGCCAAGCAGGTAATGAAAGTCAGGGGAATAGGCTGGGTGTAATGCGATAGGAGCTAGTGGGGACTGTGGTGAAGGGGAGAATGCAGGCTGTCTTCAAAGGGGGATGCTCGTCACAGAAGCTGACTACTGCCCAGTGGGAATGTGGATCCATCATCGTCAGATCTGATTTTAGAGAGGACAGAAATTTGGATTTCTTTTTTTTTTTTAATTTTTGGCTGCATTGGGTCTTCGTTGCTGCGCGTAGGCTTTCTCTAGTTGTGTTGAGCGGGGGTTACTCTTCATTGTGGTGCACGGGCTTCTCATTGCAGTGGCTTCTCTTGTTGCGGAGCACGAGCTCTAGGCGTGTGAGCTTCAGTAGTTGTGGCAATGTGGGCTCAGTAGTTGTGGCTCGCTGGCTCTAGAGTGCAGGCTCAGTAGTTGTGGTGCATGGGCTTAGCTGCTCCACGGCGTGTGGGATCCTCCTGGACTGGGGCTCGAATCCATGTCCCCTGAATTGGCAGGTGGATTCTTAACCACTGCACCACCAGGGAAATCCCTGAAGTTTGGATTTTTAAACTGTGTAATTCCCCTAAATTTTAAAGGTAGGCAACAGATTTTAAAACTTACAAATTTAAAAACCTTTAAAACATCTCGGGGAGCCAAGATAAACACACTTGTAGGCCAGATATAGACCACGGGCATTATTAGGTGTTTCTGTGTCTCTGCAATCCTTGCGAGGGAGCCCAGGATCTTGTGGACCCTCACCACCTAACCCACTACAACACAAAGGGAGCTGTAAATTAAATTACACGAGTGAAGAAACTCATTCTCAAAATTATGCTATTTAAAGTAATACCATTGAAAATGAGTTTGTCTTAGATTAAACCACAGCCTATTTTTTTCCACGTTAGATAATATTAATTCTTCACATCATTCCTTCAACAAATATTGACGGAATACCTAATCACTATGCAGGACCCTGTACAAAATAATTAACTTCCAGGGCTCCTGAGTAAGAAGAGTTGACTGGTCTGAGAAGCAAAGTATCAAAATCATCTGAAAAAATCAATTTTCTGCTGCTTTGCAGGTTCTCTCTGTTGTCATCATAGTATAACCTTCAGGGTGTATTCTGCAGAATATTGTATAATAGAGTGCTTTAAAGTCCCTCTCTCTTCAGAACCGGGCATTTTATTTTTTAAAAATATGCATTATCACGCTTTAGTGACAAAAATCAAATATGGGGCTTCCCTGGTGGCACAGTGGTTGAGAGTTCGCCTGCCAATGCAGGGGACGCGGGTTCGTGCCCCGGTCCGGGAAGGTCCCACATGCCGCGGAGCGGCTGGGCCCGTGAGCCATGGCCGCTGAGCCTGCGCGTCCGGAGCCTGTGCTCCGCAACGGGAGAGGCCATAATAGTGAGAGGCCCACGTACCGCAAAAAAAAAAAAATCAAATATGGATTATAAATCAGTAAAAATAAAATTCTAGGCCTAAAATATAAAAATTAGCCATCGGTTAAAATCAGTCATAAAAATTTTGGCCTAGTGCTAACTTGTCCTTAATACAGTTGGAGAAGCAAGGTCAATGGGCTACAGATACAATGTTAGTAATAAATAGCTCGAGTGCTATTGGGTCACTGTTGCATTTTTAAAAATGTTTACAGGGCCCACGTATTTAAGAATGGATAAGATCCAGATATAAGACTGGTGATCCCTTATCTCAAGTCCACTTGCTTATATTTACTATAACGGCATTATTAGTGCATATGATTGTGGCCAGTTCATGGGCATAAAGAGTTTGCTTTATAGGGAATTTCCTGGAGGTCCAGTGGTTAGGGCTCCGCACTTTCACCGCTGGGTTCAATCCCTCGTCGGGGAGCTAAGACCCCACAAGCTGCACAGTGCAGTCCATCCGCATCCCCCTCACCGAAAAAAAAAGAAAAAAGTTGTCTGCTTTATAGGACAGTAAAATCTTACAATTTGGAAGGACTTCTCTCAACAATCTTGAGCCCATTTTTCCTTAACTTCAGTCATTACCATATCGATCATCTTCAAAACTTTGGTCACATTCCCTTAATATTTTCATTTTAATTAATGTGTTTTTTAAATTTAGGTATATTTATTTTAAAAAGAAACTTTATGTTGCTTCCATAAGAGAAAAAACAGTATCTCTTGACATAGACGATAACCTGTTTTTAGTAATTTCCTTACATTGTTTCTCAAGACTGGGAGTTCTTCGTTTCTGCATTTAACTCCAACATGGACTCCCTGAGATTCAAAATGGAGACTTTTTCGGAGGGATTGAAATATAAGAAAGAGGGACTGAAAATGTCCACAGTAGGATCCCACAATGGTTAAAAAATGCAGATTAAAGCGTTTTATGAGAAACTGGAAAAAGGGCAGCTAAGGATTCCTACCCTGGTTCACAGCAAAAACTTACTATTAACTCTTCCCATCTTTGAATCTTCATTAAAAAGGTGAAAGAGCCTCAATTTTACAAAGTATTTGTGCTTAGCCAATGCCTAGGGAAGTGTCAGCTCAGTGTTCACTCCAAAAATTCCTACACACATTCTCTGGCAAGTGAGCTTCCTGTTCAGCCAAGACTCAGTCTAAGAGAAGGGTAGTTGTCGCTTGCCACTTCCAGCTGCAGACGGTTGTGATCAGATCTCTCTTTAAGAGGGAACCTGTTTTTTGTCATCTGTACATCTTCTGAGTACTCAGCTTTATCATCAGAACTCTTCTGGTTTTACCAGATTCACCCCAAACGGCAGCTCTTGGCTCTGTCAACTACTTCTAGTAAGGAGAGAAGATTGCATTGCGGTTCCACAGTTTCCATTCTACGTTCAACACAGGAGTCCAGCCTCTAAAGGAGGAACAGCCTCTCATGCTCATCTGCTTACTCAGCCTGGGTCCTGCTAGAAGTATAATTCAAGTCTCTTAGATGTTAAACTGAACTAAGTGAGAAATTCCTGGAGGGCAGAAACTACATTTTACGGTTTATTATATTCACTTAAAGGTACACCACTAGTTTTTGCAAATGGCTGGATGGACTGCATCTCAGACCTCAAGCCTTATCCTAGCATATTCAAAATGGAAACCACTGTCTTTATTCCAAAACATTTTTTTTTTTTTTTTGCGGTACGCGGGCCTCTCACTGTTGTGGCCTCTCCCGTTGCGGAGCACAGGCTCCAGACGCGCAGGCTCAGCAGCTGTGTCTCACGGGCCCAGTTGCTCCATGGCACGTGGGATCTTCCCAGACCAGGGCTCGAACCTGTGTCCCCTGCATTGGCAGGCAGACTCCCAACCACTGCGCCACCAGGGAAGCCCTATATATATTTTTTTAAATTGAAATTATACTATACATGCTGCTTTGTGACCTACTTATTACTTATCCACATATTTTATTAAATATTTTTCTTTTTTTTTTTTGCGGTACTAGGGCCTCTCACTGTTGTGGCCCTCTCCCGTTGCGGAGCACAGGCTCCGGACGCGCAGGCTCAGCGGCCATGGCTCACGGGCCCAGCAGCTCCGCGGCATGTGGGATCTTCCCGGACCGGGGCATGAACCCACGTCCCCTGCATCGGCAGGTGGACTCTCAACCACTGCGCCACCAGGGAAGCCCTACTCCAAAACATTTTGATGTAAGTCTTCCCAAACTTGAGATGTGTACAGTGTGTGTATGCATGTATGGCCATTTTCACAAGTCAGCAAATTCTCTTCTACAGCATGGCTGCATCTTATGTTATCACCTTTTTGAATGTGACATAATTTCCTTAACTAATCTCCTATTATTAGAAATTTAGGAATATATACAATATTCGCTATTCTAAATGGCACTACAATGACTGTTTACAAATTTATCTTTATAAACATGTCGTTATTTCCTTGTGATATTCTTCCAAATGACCAGCTCAAATAAAATGCACACTTAAAAAATAATTGAAGTATAGCTTATTCACAATATTGTGTTAGTTCCAGGTGTACAGCAAAGTGTTTCAGATATACATCTTTTTTTCTGATTCTTTTCCATTATAGGTTATTACAAGACATTGAATATAGTTCCCTGTGCTATACGGTAAATCCTTGTTGTTTATTTTATATATGGTAGTATCTGTTAATCCCATACTCCTAATTTATCTAACCCCCCACTTCCCCTTGGGTAACCATAGCTTTGTTTTCTATGTCTGTGACTCTGTTTCTGTTTTGTAAATAAATTCACTTGTACTGCATTTTAGATTATAGTGATATCATATAATATTTGTCTTTTTCTGTCTGACTGACTTCACTTAGTATGATAATCTCTAGGTCTAGATGCACACTTCTGAAGTTGACAGAATCTTTGGTGATGCCACCCACCTGGTATAGTACTCTGCTTAGCGGAACCACGGCACCTCTCTGCTGTGTCACATTTTGCCCTAACTATTTATTATGTTCAGTATTTGGCCCCCACCCAATAATTTTTTAATTTCTTGAGAGTAGAAATTACTCTCAAGTAGAAATTCCAACCCCTTACTCATCCCCATATCCAAACCATTCCGGATCCCAATAAACAGTAATCAAACACAATTGCGAGGTACTGGGATGAAAATGGATGAGGTGTAATCCCTGCCCAGAACAGCAGGGGAGGCAGACCTACCAACAACTACATGTGATACATTCAGTTCTACACTGTAATAGAGATGGAGGAAACTTACTATGGGAACAAAGATGAGGGAGCAGTGAATTCCTCCAGGGCAAAGGTAAACAAGGAGAGGGGAAAAAAAGAGGTAACAGGAAGCTATGGAGCGAGGCAAATTATTGAATTACTTCTTGAAACATTAACAGAAATTCACGAAGGGGGAAAATAATGGGGAGGTGACATACTGGGTAGATTTACAAGTAGACGCCAGTCAATTCAAGCTTTTTGTTTCATCTAGAGTAGTTCCACCTAGGAATTTCATGAAGATCTCCCATCTTCTGAGGCAACTTCTGCACTACTGACATTTTGAGCCAGATAATTCTTTGTTTTGCAGGGCTGTCCTGTGCATTATAGGATGTTTGCAGCATCCCTGACCTCTCCTCACTACGTGTCAGTAGCAACGGTCCCCACCTTCCAACTGTGACAACTGAAAATGTTTCCAGACATTGCCAAATATCCCTGGGGATGAAGGGGAGTGGAAATCACCCTGGTTGAGAACCAGTGTTTTAAGCGTAATTCTAGCTCTAAGGACTTCTCCCTTATTATACTATCTTTTCTCTCAGCCAGGAAATGATCTTTTTCTTTGGTTCAAAGCCCTACTGGACGCTTATTTTATTTTTAGGTTAGAGACAAACTGTCAAAAACATTAAGCTACTGATGCCCCAACTATAAAAATGATATCAGTAACGAAAAATGAAATGTTCACTATGATAGGAAAGTATGTGTATCATGGCTGATATTTGTTCAGAACATTACAATTTGCAAAATACTTTCATAATTGATTTTACTGAATGCTCACAACATCCTGTGAAGTATCCATCATTGATCCCATTCTAGGGATGAAGACAGGCTGGGTCAAAGACATCAAATATCTGAGACCACCTGAGTATTAAGTCCTGGAGCTAAGATTCATATCCGGACAGTCTCATTCCAAATTGTATACACTTTCCATTTAGTTTAGCAGAAAACTAATATGAGCTTCTCTAGGTTGCAGACAGGCTAAGCCAGAGAGAAAGACTCATCTTAATATCACACAGATGGAGAAATAAAATGACTTGAGGATGCTCTGTTACCTACATAGCCCACCAAGAAGCTGTAATAAGTAAACACTTCTTTGTGGAAGCAAAGCATCACTTAACTACCAAAAAACTATGTTGTCTCCATCCTTTGCATAGCTTCAAGAGCACTTATTATGCAAAAAGAAGAGTGATACATACTAAATATGCTAACATTTACACTCATAATTTTTAAAGTATGTTAACTTATTTTAGTCATTCTATTGTAAATAGCCAATTCTAAATTGGTATAATAGAGATTATTATCCACTGATAGAAAACTGTGCATACAAATAAACATTAAGTAACTAGATTATGGTCACACAGATAATTAGAGACTAAATCAAAATTAAGTTCTTTGTACCTCTAGATAAGTGTTCTTTCCCCTCCAAGCAGTTTCCAGCATCACATGGCCCTATACACCTCCAGATATAAATATCACTATGCCAATAAATAAAAATATCCTCAACCATTCTGTTTCAATATTATCTGAAGCCACATCTACCTTGGTAGTTTTAAACACACTATAAAGTATGAAGTGGGAGTTTTTTCTATTCTTGTATCAAAGATAAAAAGCATTCCCTTAAATTAGGCAAATTAGCAGAATCAGTGAAACTGTCTTATTCATGACGCATTAGTTAACACATGAAAAAGATGTTTGCAATTTTCTAGACTTAGTCAACTCTGTACTCAAACAATGCTTGATACTTCTGAACCTGGATTGCAGCCTGACAAAAAGGCAAGCGGGGAAGGTCCATGAGTTTCCTGGATATAGTCATACTTCTTTAAGAATTACTTGTCTATGTTAAGGTAAAGAGCTAATTTAAGACAGGAATATATTTTGCAATAAACAAACAGGTATTTTAAATATGAATGGAAAGCCATTCAATTCCTGGTTTAAACAACAACAAAAAATTCCAAGTCTTACTCCATCATAGAAGGTGGGATAGTACAGCAGTCTTGAATCGCAGTTAGAGGAGAGGTCAGGTGAGCCGTGTAGGATGCTTCTACAACTTGCTTGTTCCGGTTGACCACATCCAAGTAACGGTTGAACTTCTCTCGGATTTTTTTGGCTAGCTGTAGGATGAGAGTAAGCAAAATAAATAGAAAGACCAGGACAATAACCCACTGTACTTTTTCCTATAAGTTCATCAATTTGTGTCACAAGCTGCCTGCAGTAAACTTCAGGTGAGATAAACACACACCCAAGTCTTATTTCATTGTGTAAACTGAAATAAAAATTGCAAAATGCCCAGAAGGCACAGAACGATACTTCAACAGCAGTAAAATAATAACTTCTATCTTACAATAGATTATAATACATTAAGGACTACCCGTGTGCTCAAATTCAGATAGAATAATGCTGATCCATAAAATGCCTTGCTGGAGAAAACGAAGTCTGTTGATATTATTGTCGGCATGACAGTGGGTATTAGGAGTTACAGAGCAACAATAGTGATTGGAAGAAAAAATGCCACTATTCATGGTTCTCGATTCCCACAGATTTTTCAGGAGGAAAACACTTGAAGGAAGGGAAATGATATTCAGTGTCTTCTGCTACACAACTCCAGGGGGCGCCATTCACAGCCTTCCATGTGAATGGCAAATCCCTGAAGTTGTGCAGTGCAGACATCCATACAAAACAAAATACACTGTTAGAAATAGATCTGTGTTTGGTCTGTTACACCTTTAACACGGACAAATGTCTTTCTTAACTGCTGTGAACAGAACACTTCATCATAATACACTTTCATATGGGGATAGCAAAAGCAAATTGCTAAGCATACTGCTTTTTTCTCCATTGTTCCCACCAAATATCACAGCTTAATTAGAGATCTCTAAGGAAAACAGTGTTGTTTTTCTTCCCCTTAAACAAAATGTTACCCAAACGCAGTGACTGATAGAATTATTGCTAATTGGTTTTGTAGAGCTATTCATTATCAGCACACTAGAGGAGAACTAATCATCTCCTTTGGGTCACGCATCTCGCACAATCCGACAGCTTGGAGGCTGAGGACATGGAACCAAATCAGAATATCTTCGTTTGTTATTTTCAAGCCGATTTTCAAATCTGCTTCAAATTTCCCACCTACAAGTGTCATTCTTCATTGCCCTTCGGAACAAATGTTCTGTAACAGGATAAAGATAAGGTGTGCTTGAAAGGACTGAAATTCCAAATAACATCTTCACAAATTCACTTCTAAAATGAAAAGGGAAATTGCAAACATTTCTTTCCCTCACACATATCCAAACACACAGACACTTGAGAAATACCCCAGTGTTTCTTCTACACATTTGGAGAATTCTAACTTAAAGCCAGATCTAGCTCATCATGATATTCTTTTTTTTTTTAATTGGAGTATAATTGCTTTACGATGTTGTGTTAGTTTCTGCTGTACAATGAAGTGAATCAGCCATATGTATGTGTATATCCCCTCCCTCTTGGACCTCCCCACCCCCCATCCCACCCATCTAAGTCATCACAGAGGACTGAGCTGAGCTCCCTGAGCTATACAGCAGGTTCCCACTAGCTATCTATTTTACACATGATAGTGTATTTATGTCAAACCTAATCTCTCAGTTCATCTCAGCCTCCCCTTCCCCCCATGTCCACACATCTGTTCTCTACCTCTGCGTCTCTATTCCTGCCCTGGAAATAGGTTCATCTGTACTATTTTTCTAGATTCCACATACATGCATTAACATATGATATTTTTCTCTTTCTGACTTACTTCACTCTGTATGACAGACTCTAGGTCCATCCACATCTCTACAAACGACCCCATTTTGTTCCTTTTTATGGCTGAGTAATATTCCATTGTACATATGTGCCACATCTTCTTTATCCCTTCATCTGTTGATGGACATTTAGGCTGTTTCCATGACCTTGCTATTGTAAATAGTGCTGCAATGAACACTGAGTTACATGTTCCTTTTTGAATTATAGTTTTCTCAGGGTATATGCCCAGTAGTGGGATTGCTGGGTCATATGGTAGTTCTATTTTTAGTTGTTTAAGAAACCTCCATACTGTTCTACACAGTGGCTGTATCAATTTACATTCCCACCAACAGTGCAAGAGGGTTCCCTTTTCTCTGCATCCTTTCCAGCATTTACTGTTTGTAGACTTTTTGATGATGGCCATTCTGACTGGTGTGAGGTGATACCTCATTGTAGTTTTGATTTGCATTTCTCTAATAATTAGTGATGCTGAGCATCTTTTCATGTGCCTCTCTGCCATCTGTATGTCTTCTTTGGTGAAATGTCTGTTTAGGTCTTCCACCTATTTTTTGATTGGGTTGTTTGGTTTTTTGATATTGAGCTGCATGAGCTGTTTGTATACTTTGGAGATTAATCCTTTGTCGTTTCGTTTGCAAATATTTTCTCCTATTCTGAGGGCTGTCAGATCCAGCTCATCATGATATTCTAATTTGGCTCACTGCTTATTTTTTAATGGGCTAAGAATGGCTCTTACATTTTTAAATGTAATTTTTTAAAAGGTATTTTGTGATATTTAATAACTATATGAAATTCGAATTTCAGTGTTCATAAGTAAAGTTTTATTGAAACAGTCATTTGTTTACATATTGTTTCTGGCTGCTTTCATTATGCAATTGCAGAGTGAAGTAGTTGGAATAGAGATTGTATGGCTTGCTTTGCTATAGGCAGAAGTCAGAAGCCCTAACATGTCCAAGATTGAGCCATAACTCCAGTAATTTTATAAAAATTTGCACCCCATTTAGAAGTGGGGGTCCCTCTACTCCCACTGCTTGAATCTGGGTAGGCTTATGATGGCTTCTACCAGTAGCATAGAGAAAGTGACACTATGTAACTTGCAAGGCTAGGTCATAAAGGGGCATGCAGCTTCCGCCTGTCTCTCTTGGAATGCTCTCAACTACCATGCTGTAAGAAGTCCAAGACACATGGAGAGGGCACAGTCAAGTGCTTGGTTGGCAGCCCTAGTTGAGCAAGTCTTCATGCCAGTCCTTGCTCCGGATATGAGTCAAGAAGTCTTTGGATAATTCCAGCCCCCAGGCTTCGCTGATGGAACCCCAGACATTACGGAACAGAGGTGCCATCCTTGCAATGCCTGAACCACAGAATCCGTAGGCATAAAGAAACAGTTGTTTATGTCACTAAGTTTGGGATACTTTCTAATGCAGCAACAAGTAACCGGAACACCCAGGATAGGTGGAATTCCATCCTAAGATAAACGTGTTGAAGCTAAGCTAAACAAAGCTGCTCAGACAGAAGCACTGCAAGTAAATCATCAGAATTATCGAGACTGTAGCCTATGAATTATAAACCTGTTGCAATGAGATTTCAGGGTTCTTCAGAAAATCATAACAGCTGCCATACAGTGGTACTTACCATATGCTAGGCACAAGGACCCTACAATGTAGGTACTGTCATCTTATATCAATGAGCCACACAACAAAAGGACCCACTCACTCATTCAGAACTCAGAACTGTCTTGCCTATAAAACCTGTGTGTTCACTTGCTCAGCTATGGTGCCCCAGACAAACCTAACTTAAGAGAAGCTGCAACATGATCAGCCATGGCACAGAGTGGGCTGGCCGTGGAACTAAGTGTTCCTTGGGTTGCGGAACCCAAGGGGGGGTGGTTACTGGCTGATGGGAGATTGGCCCTGCCTGGGGGTGGGGGAGCAGGGGGTGGTATCTGCCTTTGGCCTCCTGGTTAGGGTGAGTCTCACCCTTCATTCTTCATAGGCAGAGGCACTAACTTGCACGCAGAGGCCAGACACACAAGGAAATGAACAAAAGGTCTCAGAAGCAAGCTCTCTCCACTAGGATTCGCGCCTCTTGGTCAGAAACCCCTCAGTGTTTCATACTGCGACACCCTATCCTGTTTATTTAAACCAAATAATTGCCAACATCTGTTGAGGGCTAACTATGTGTAGGGCACTATTCTGAGCACCTCACAAGCATATATCAATTTAATCCTTCAAAGAACCCTATAAAGTACACATCTCCATCTTCTAGAAGTGGTCACTGAAGGTTAAATAACGTGCTCAAGGTCACAAAGCCAGTAAGTAGTAAAGCTGGGATCCAAAGCCAATAGCATTCTGCTTTAGGAACAAAGCTCCGGGCTTTATGCAACACTGCTTCACTCTGTAAATACACAGACCGGCAACCTCCCTCGCCATTTCTTTTCAAACCCGTTTGAACAAATGCTGTGAAATTCTCGGCAGGATACCATAAGCAATACACAGCCTCATTACTTTATAATAAGAATTAGATTTTTAATAGTTTACATTTCATTTAAAATTCTTCATAATTCCTATGAAAATCAAAAAATTGAAGAAGTTTAGAACTGCTAAATTCTACCACCAATATGAAAAAGGGATCGGGCCGAATTTGAAATAATGTATCCTCCAAAACAATGCCTATCTGTTACCTGACTACTGTGGTATCAGTTCCATTGAACTAACTTAAACTGTTCTGATTACTCCACAGTGTTCCAGTTTGTTCATAACCTGGAAGGAGAACAGAATGAATGTACCATTCCTATCCTGCAGGAAGTGGACTTCAGAATTCAGTATTTTCCTCTGGGTTTTCAGCTAAGTTAATTTTTGTCATCACAGAGTAGTAAGATGAAATTGTAATTCCTATTTTATGTGTGAAAAAACAGAGGCATGTGGAGCTTGAGGGTCTCTGGATTCCCAGGGGGTGCCTGGCCTCCTGTGACCCCACTGCCTGAGATGACCCACCCTGTGCCCTTTGGACAAGGACGGTGACAGTCACTCACAGTAGAAACCTCACACTCCACCGTGGGGTAGATTTTCCCTTTCGAAAAGCAATCTCTTTTAGCATGCCAACCAAATCCAGGTTGCTGGGCAAGCATAACAATCTATTAGAGTAAAGATAGCCCACAGAAAGATTAAATCCTGAATGTATCTGTTAAATGCGAAAGAACTGGCTACCAAGGCGGAAACTTCCAAGAGGCCAGACAGATTCTGCATGTGTATCCTGCCATGATCCCTGCAGACAGGCGAAAACAAAGGACGTTCTCAGCAAAAAGCTACAGGTGGACCCACAATCCTCCTCACTGTAATTAAAAACATTTTTCTTTCCATGGCTCAGCTTTCATCTTTTATCCTTCTTTATCCTCTCCCCTTCATCCCCTAAGGGGTTCCTGAATGCTGATGAGATGACGGGACTGAAACCATCTTGTCATCTTTTGGGTCAATTCTTCGGCTAGCCAGCATCCAGCCACGGGTCAAATGATGAGTAGGTAGCGCGGCGGTCCCCATGGGAACAGATTCTAATTTGTCATCATCTCCAGTGACAACGTTTCATCACAACATCAATGAATTTCTTTCTTGCTGAATTTCACTTCCCTTAATTTTCCCATAGACATTTCTGTCATTTGCATACTTCCCCAGAGGGGGCCCCCCCTTTTTTTTAAAAGCTCTTTTTACCTTAGCTTTACACTTTTGAAGAGTGGAGATGGGGTGGGCACACAGTTAGAACAAGGTAAAAGAAAACAAAAATGCAAAGGCATAGTACAAACTTTATTTATGCCTCTTTCCTAAAAGGAAGAGCCAGAAGGAGTTTTGAATGTTAGGGAAAGCTTTATTTAAAATACATAACAATAATGCTGACAGGCACAGACAGGAAAGGTACCCTAGGGAACTGAAGATTCATAGCAAAATTCCTATTGAATGTAGAAGAGTTTAACATTTGACATTCAGAAACCTCTGTGCCATGGTAAGAATTTAATAGCTGATCCCCCTTTCCTTCGACTCCAGCCTTATTTACTCAAGAAAATAAACCTCTCGTTTTCCAGCAAGTTTCAGGATTTGATTATTTAAATGTCCGTGACATAGACATAATTTTAAGTATACTCAAGCACAAGGATTTAACATCTCTGAACATCACACCATTGCTTTCCAGAGTTCAAGGAAGAAACCTCCTCATTGTTTCATGTTGTACACTGTTTATAGGATATAAGAAACACCCTACCCTTGCTATTATTTTTATTAGTAACAGTTGTAATATTCCAGACAGCTCTCCCAATTATTAGCTGGGAATCTAGGCCAGTTCTTTGACTTCCCTTAGCCTTGGTGTCCTCATGAGTAGAACAGGACAACATAGTTTCAAGGGCTTCTTGTTATGTTCAAATGAAACAATGAGTATATAAAGCCCAGGATGAGTACAAGGGATTATTCTCATTGTTATACCCCAGTCTCTGGACTAGGGAGAGAGCATATGGTGGTGATAAGGAAATAATGTGGGGCTTAAATTTCCCAGTAATAGAGCCGTAAGTAACGGGAGAGGGACTACCTGCACGTTAACCATTTTACTCACTCATTTAGCTCATATCCTCACGCTTAATCCTCCACAGGAAACCTGGCACACGGTCTGGAGGGGAAAAAGCATTTTTTCCCTTAAAAATGAACAGCAAAATGGCACAAAGAGCTTAAGCTTTGGAGTCAAAGAAATTTGAGTTAAGTCAAGCTCTGTCACTTACTCAGTAAATGGAACCAAGTAAATGATTTCTCTAACCCTCAACTTAATTACCTCTAAACTGGAGACAACAACAGCTGCTTCATGATATTGTTTGAGAACTAAGAGGGATAATGCTCATAAAGTATCTGGCAGAGTGTCTAACAGACTTCATGTGCCAAATAAATGGTAGTGACTTACTCTTGTTGTTCTTACTACTATTATTGTCATTGTTGTGATTATTTGGGGGACGTTATGTACTGACTCAGGTTCTGTGAGTGGAGAATCCCAAAGAGCGTAGGAAGAGTCAGGAGGGTTGTGTTAACACAGGGCTATGACCTGACTGGGGTTGTGGGTGCCTCTTCCACAGCACTGTGTCATGTAGGTTACATAGTTAACAGTCGTAGGTAGTTTGGGACTCTTCTGGGATCCTCTTTTTCTAAACGTAAGGATCTAATAAGACTTTACTCTTGTGTCACACTTTGCGATTTTCAAAGCATTTTTACCTGACTCGTCTCATGTGTGCCTTCCAACAACCCTGGGAGCTAGGCAGAGCAGACATTCCCTGCCCCTTCTCTACAATCAGGAAATCAAGGCTCAGTTGTGCGCCCAAGCTCATGCTGAGTAAGTGCAGAAAACAAAGAGACCATTGCTTCTAATCCCCAGCTCCACTCTCTTTCTGCTACAAGCTCCTCCAAATAGCAGAAAAGTGTGAACTCTCCCAGATCAAATGATCTAAGTTCTACTCATTCTTCCAGTCCCAGCCCCGCTTTTACCTCTTTGAAGCCTTCTCAGGACCTTCTTTCCCCAAATTGCCTAGGACTCTGCATCTGTGCCACTCATTGTTGGTCTTTCCTCATTTAAAGATTCCATTTCCCCCAAGAAACTAATAACATAACAGTAATTAGCATTTACCCACTGCTTACTATGTGCCAGGCACTTTGAAAGTGCAACTTTATGTGATGCCTTTTTTTTTTAATGCTTACAATGCTTGGTAATCGCTATATGCTATTTTTATAGATAGTTCTGATAGATTAACCTACGCAAGGTCAATCAGCTAATAAAAATAATTAGATCGAACCCATGCTCTTGAACCACAGCACCATGCATTTTTCTTTCATATATACCTAGCATTGAGAAGAGACTTAAAAGATTCCTTACTGTATTCATTGCCCCTCAATCTACCATTACTTGCCATATTGGAAAAACCTGCTTTCAGTTCAAAAAAGGGCAGATAACTTAGAATATTGCTCATATCTGGTTCAAGCCCATCAGAAACTCTGGGCCTGTCCAGTTCCCTATCTTCACCTGCTTCCTGGATAATACAAGCTGCTCTGGAATAAGTCTTGCTGAGTAAAGAGGACCAGTTCAGAGAAGGTACCCTGATGGCAACTGGCCATAGCTGTGATGTGGCCGTCGATCCACTCTGAGCTCAGGTCTCAGGGTGGAAGAGCCTGGGCCTGGCAGGCAATGATACAGGACAAGACAGATGAAGACCCGGAGATGGGGTAGGGCCCGTCTGAATTTCTAATGGCCCGCGGAGGCTTCAGGGTTGTCTGACGGATGTGTGGGAATAGCACGTCCAGTGGAGAAGTGGGGCAGCCGCTGACAGACGAACTGCAGGTGGACCAGGAAGATTTATGTGCAAGGCTGTCTGGGCTCCAGGGTCACATACCCTGATCCCGGGAGAGGTGGGCCCCCGTGGCTGAGCTGGGGAGGCGTGCAATGGAAAAAACAGGAGGCGAGTGCTGACATGCCAGGGAACCGAAGGAGGCTGAGCCCTGGGAATCGGTTGAGAGTGGCAGCTTCTCTCTTTAAGCAAAACACAGGTTTGCTTTAAAGATTATAATGGGGTTTGGTTTGGGCAGCAGTTTTTGCTAGATATTCCAGGAGAGTCACGGAAACACATAGGCGAGCCTCCTGAAAGCCAAGGTTATCAACTCAAGGGCTCAATGGGCTCTTACCCTGTTTTTCACCCCACTCTACCCTTAACAACCAGATCATAACAAAAGAAACAAAAGGAAGGGCAGGCTTCAACCCACTTCTCCCCACTTCACTGTAACAGGAGCCCTGGGCTGAGGTTCCTTTAAACCAAAATAAGCAAGTACTCAGGACTTGAAAGTTTACAGCCTGTTCCTTCGCAAGGAAAAAGCAGTTTAACCTAATCTTCACCTTCGAAAGACTCAAGAGGCTGAGTACTGGGGCAGGGGGTAGGAGCACGGGCCACAGCATATAGGAAAAGCGAACATTTTACATTACAACTTTTGAGATAAGTTTTCCTAGTTTATGAATCAGGGAGGAAAGGAGTTAAAATATGCTGGAACTTAGGAATTCTCTGGTGGCCCATGAGGGATACAGAGAAAAGGAAAGGAAACCCAGTCCCATTACTCTTGCCATGTAAAACTCTCATTTAGAGTATAAGCATCTGTGCATAACTTATAAACACCAAGTATAACTTAGAAGCATTCTAAGTAACAGGGTGGGGTGGGGGATGAATTAGAGGCACTGGGGTCAGCTGGGAGGGCTCTGGGAGCCTGCAGTTTCACTCTAGCCCACACTACTTTCCCCACACCAAATGCAGGTAACACCTCTCATCTACACCCAACCTTGCAACCTGGCCCAGAGCCGGGCACGCTGCAGGGACTTGGGAAACATTTTTTGTATAAATGAAGGACGAAATGTGACCTAGCCTCCAGTAGGAGGTCGACTGACCAGAGCGTTTCAGGGTTCTTCACGGGCCCTCCGAGAGCACAAGGGTCAGATACTTGGCAGCAGGTGTCAATTAGCTCAGCAATGAAGTGGAAAGAAGAGACTGGCAGGGAAACAAAACTCTGCCACTAAACACTTCCTAATCTTCACCTGGCCAGGAACTCATTAAATCCAATTCTTGGGAAGACAATCTTAAGACACAATGAAAAAAAAGCTAGATGTTTCCATTTCCTCTTTCTTAATAATAAGTTAACCCAACTTAACTTTCCAACGGAACATAACATCGTGTCATTTTAGGACTTCACTGCAGTTCTAACAGCAGCAGGGCTTAATTACATTTAGTCTAAGGTCTCCTACTCCCCCGTTATAAAAATATAAGTCAGTGTAAGACAGCCTAAGGCACATCATATCGCATTTTTTGAGCAACAAATTTTCACAATGTAGATTCCCTTTAAAATTAAGGAAAAATAATAGTACAAGGGAAAGCATCTTATAAACATTTGATTTCTTCAGTTGTTGAAGCCTGGCCTTGAGTATCCATAATCATTCGAGTCTTCAGTATGGCCTATCTTAGGAGGTAGGGGCACTCTCTCCCCTGGTCCTACATTCACACAATAAAACCAGCTTGTAATATACTTATCTCAGTAGATAGAAAAGCCACTTCTTGGCTTTAGTTTCAAGATACTTGAGTAGTGATAAATCAGCCCCTGAGATCTAGGGGCCTTTATGATGCAGGCCTGAAGCTTGAAGTACTAATACAGAGATAAAGTTTCTGGTTTCTGCTTTTTCATAACTAGGAAAAACAGCAACACTCACATAGACCACTTGGATGAGGTGCAAATGCTGTATGCTAGCAGGAAATGCACTGCTATTAAGACTCGCTAGAAATAACAACACAAAGTAACGTTTCCCATGTGGGTTCCACACCAGAGGAATGAGGGTATTTGCCTCAACCATAACAATTTTATTATATCCTTCTCTGAACCGTTCTGTGTGTTCCCTTGCCAAGCTGCATCTGATACCATCCTCTGACAGTTGGATTTTAGGAAGGTCTTCTTATCCCCTATCTGACGACAGGGAGGATGGCGAACACAAGAGCCAGGGTATGCGTGCTCTTCATTGTCTGTTGGCTTCCATAGGACTCACGCTCACACCTTCCCCTAGAGGGTGGTGCACGACATGAGTGTCAGCGGATGTGACAGTGACACTTCTCGATGACTTTGCAGAAAAGCCAGCATGCTCTTTGCAGCATATAAAAGGACTAAAGGCGGCTTAAGTAACAACCAGTGAGAACGCCCATGAGCAGCTATTTCAACATGATCTCTACCTGCCCAGAATCTTCTAATATTATTAATAAAGTTGTAGTTCTTGGTAAGCTTCCAATTTTATCATACCACATGTTATTTCATGGAACCAGATTTTCAAAGCATTCAGCCAATTCAGGGTTCTTGATATCAGCAGCAATTAATTCCTTTGCATCATTGCCACAAGTATTTCCTATTGCGTGAATATATTAGGGGTAAGTTGGTCCCTGCTCTTCAGTTGCTCGCTAGGTTTTAGAATACACTCTTGAGCTTCTGTTTATGCATTCCACCAGTGCAGACGATCTGAGCTTTTTTTTTTTTTTTTTAGAAGAAGCAGCAGTTTCAGGTGGAGGATGGAGTTGGGGGGCAGAGGGGGGGATCTGAAGAAACCTTGGCCGCTACCTTCTCACCAGCATTTCCTGATACTATCCAACCTCAGGATACTAAAAATGTGTGTAAAAGGGGCTTAATTGTTTCCATTTTTAGTGGAATGTTCACTTCTCATGATGAAGTCTTCCTGGTTTTAGAATGAGGACTTAGACTCAACCTATCCCCTTCTACTTAAATAAAGCTTTGAGTGTTCAAGTCAAAAGCCCAGGCTTGTACTTTTCAAGGGTCTGCGTCACTGAAAGAAGGCATTTGCTCACATGTGGATGGCAGAGATATCTGAAGAGCTGAAGCTCCAGCTGGAGCACGGAGAGATGCACATCGTGGCGGGAGCTTGCATGTCTTCTCCCCGCTTGCCCCAAAGGCCTTGCCAGCCCCTCTCCGGGCTGCAGCCTATTCTCTCCAGCTGTGCCTGCCTGCAATAGCCCCTCCTCCCGTGCCTCTGCTGATGGAGAAACGGTACCAGCCCCTTCATGTGTTCCTTCCCAAAGGGCGGGAACACCAAGTGTGGGAATTAAGGGAATGAGGAAATGGGCTACTCTGGGTTGTTGTCAAAACAACACCACAAAAAGCCTGTAGCCGTAATTTTCAAGCCCTAAATAGTGTGTGATGGTGGTGGTGGGAGAGATAGAGAATTCCTTTTCTATAATTGGTGTATGTGTGCACATGCAAATGTGAAAATGAACACTGTGTTGTAAACATATGCACGGAGTATTACACACAGTGCAGTAGATACACAGTACATTATAACAAAATGTGTGAGTATGCGGGGGGGTGTGTGTGTGAGAGAGAGAGAGCGAACAGGCGAGCACGATTATCTCAGCTTATCTCAACACCAGGCATACACTGGCTAATGTATGTACCCCTGAGGTCAGCTGGTCTATATTTAGTACAGGAATTAAAGCTTTCATGCATGCATACACACATATTTTCACTTCCAAATATATACAAGGATTCAGAGCATATGCTGCATATATACTTTCCTGAAAATATAAGCAGGATAGTTAAATACTTCAAATTCCAAATTGCCATTTCTTAAACAGTGAGGTGGTAGTTATCAGGCTGCTTTCTCTCTCCTGGCCCACCTTGGTTTTGGTTTTTTTTTTTCCCCTCTAAGAAGCTGGCTGAGCAGTTCCTCAAATATCCCTGATTACTGTTAAATGCTTCATATTGGGAGAGAACCTGGGAGTTCTGAGGTAGCTAAAGGTTTGTTACCTTCTCTGTGGAAACTGCATGAACAAGCGCTGTACCAACCACAATTCTACAGTAAGAATTTCAAAGAGTTATCAACTTCTACTCATGAGCAACACAAAGGAAGCTCACTATGTTATACTTAAACCCTATGGACTAGCCCAACAGCTGTAGATTTTTCACTCACTCAATTAGTTAAAAGTTCCTCTTTAGGGGATACTATTTACCCCTCCCAATCCCAACAAAACAAAAAAAAATCAATAGCCCCATAGAAGTTCCACAATGACACAAATTAGAACCAACTGACTTAGGTATGGTAATAATGGAATAATGATGAACTGTGAAAAAGACAAAGGAGTCTGCTCTTTAAATAAATCAAGGACTGCATTTATTTTTATATCTTGTTTATATTCCTGCAGGATAATCCATTAGTAACAGAATGCTCTTCCTCGTAAGACACAAGTTATATCCTTGTGATTTATTAGAGCTAAAAGGCAGACGGCACCTCCACCATTGTTTGGCCCATGTCAACTGAGTATTTAAACTCCATCTTTTCCTCATTTACCAGCTGAGTTTTCATCAGGGTACTTAACAATGTTTAGACATATTTATCTTACTTTGGTTAATGTGTAATACTCTCAGGAGAGAATAAACCACCTTCCTCTTAAAAATTGAAAACATATAAAAGGATTGGCAATGGAAGAAGTATGAAAAGCAACATAGCATAGTGATTAAGAACATGGATTTTACAGTTAAAATTCTGGCCCTATCACCTAATTCAAGAATGATTTGGGGCACCATTACTTAATAGCTTTGAGTCTCAATTTCTTCAACTCTAAAACAGTGAGAGGAATTGTATTTGTATCACAGGGTTGTGGTAAAATTTTAACGAGATAACTCAGGTGAAGCAGCATTTGTTCAATGAACATGAACCATCATGTCAAATACACCACCTTTTCCAAAGTGCAACACAACCTGGGTACACACTAGGTCTTGCACCCATCTCCCACTAATTAGAATTCTAGAAAAACATACATAATTTGAATATAACCAAAAATACTGCCACACTAGATGGGATCCATAGTCCAGTTAGACCACCATTCTGCCTCTCATAAATGCCTAAAGAGGGCATTTCTCTCCTTTGGGCCATCACCTGCAAGAGATTAGCAAGATATACCAAATATATGAACACATGTCTCCTGTGACTTAATTATGTCCTTGGGATAAGCTCTTTGTTTCTCCTCCTACAATGGCAAGTATATAGTAAGTCCTCAACAAATGTTTGCTGAATTCATCGACTGTCAGAATCTCCCCCCTTAAAGAGCTCATACTCTAGTTTATCCATTCATTCCCCAATATCTATAAAGTACTACAGTGTGAGTTATGCCGACAAGGTCCCCACACTCAGGAGTTTGGGTTCCCTCAACTTTTATTTTTAAAAGAGGTAACAGATACTACAAATTTTCTTTCTGCTACAAAAACATTTATAGTATTTAATATCTTCTTACCTCTTCCAAAGTTTGAGGAATATCCTTTAACCACAATATTTTTGTACTTCTTTTAAAACCAATTCAAGTTCAACCTTGCATGACTTTTTTCTGGAAAGCAGCATGATGTAGCATAATGATTTGTAAATCTTTCCTTTTTTAAAGTGGTAGACCATTAAAAAACACAAAACTTCATACTAAACTTCATACTAAACTTCAATATGTCAAACAAGCAAAGTAAATTGCTGCAGGAGGGAATGGAGAGGAAAAACACAGAACCCGGGCCCTTACTTTCCGTACCAGTCTCTGCAGTATCTCCCTCATACCTTTGGAAACAAAATTTTGAAAATATATAGTAGAGCATTGAATCTAAATCCCTTGAATCCCAAATTGGCTTCTCTTAACCTTTCAGTTGGGTGACCTTATACAAGATATTTCTTTGGTTTGATTTTCCTTGTCAGTGAAACTTTTCCAGCTTTTTTTGAGGATTATGAATTCATGCAGTAAATAATTACTGAGTACCTACCATCTACTACATTGAGATACTTTTTCATGGTACTGAGGGTACATCAAGGACTAAAATGGACAAAAATCTCTATCCTCATAGAGCTTATATTCTATTTAAAAAGATACACAATTTAAAAAATGCATATGGAAGTCCTAGGTGATAAACTATAAGGAGATAAATAAAGCAAGAAAGAGGTAAGAAGTAAAGGTGGGTACAATTAATAACATTTATAAATGGGTGGTCAACGAGGGTCTCAGTGAGAGGTAACACTTAACTAACACTGAAAGGATGTAAGGGAACAAGCCATGTGGCTGTATGAGAAAAGATTTAAGGACAGTGCTTGATTAATAATACATATTCAATAAATGATGATTATTCTCATAGCCAAGATAATTTAAACAAAGAAAGCACAAAACTAGGATTAAAAATTTTGTCTCTGCCATTTTACTAGTACTCTGAGGCCTTGAACCACTTACAGTGACCCCTCTGAGATATGGTATTCTCAATGGAAAATGGGATAATAATACCTGCACTTTTTACAATGTCACTAAGCAGCTAAAAATGAGAAAATATACATGGAAACATTAAGGAAATAGATAAAGAACCACATAAATGTGACAACTATGGAATCCCCTCTCATACTATCTTTCCAAAATGACAGATGACCATTCCATCTTATTAACAAGGCATCCAATGATTTGATAGGTAGCCCAGGAAGAAGATTTCTAAGATAAAAAATAACTTCTCTTTTGGAGACAGACCAAGAACACTAAGAACTGAAACAGACCTAGATTGATTTCCAATAAAGGAAACCTAAACACTAACCAGCTGAACTTGCTGGGGCTCTGGTTTGAAAGAACAGTCAACTGTTTGCTCTGGTCCTTGGTTGATTCACTATAAATTCCCCATCTGGGTGGCTTCAATACACCTGAACTTTTCTTTTGCCTTCCCAGAGACTTAGTGCCTTTGGTTCACTCATTCAACAAACATTTAATAAATACTCACAATAAACACAGAGCCAAGAATAGATTTGGGTGAGGGGGTGAACTAAACCAGGACTCAGCCTAAACAAATCCCCTGCAGAAAGATGGGGGAAAGGTTGGGGGCAAAGAAAGAAAGGAATCCGTACTGCTTCCAGGATTCCTCTAGTTTGAACAAGTCTGAGCCTTGAACATATTTCAGTAGGTAATTGTAAACAAAATGAGAGCCTTCAGGGTACCACCACACTACATTACACTTGGCAGGGCAACCCCCAAACAAGTCTAGATTCTGGAAACATGAATATTGAGGTACAAGAGTAACTCCAGTCATTTTTTTCAGCAAATATTTACTAAATACCTACCTAGTACCAGGCACAGGGAGCCAGAATTCAAAAGACAAAATTCCCAATTGCTCAGTTCTTCCACACCCCCTCTGTTTGTCTAACCACTGGTGCTTTTCCTTCTGTGGTCCAGTGCACAGTTCAACAACATAACCAAAATTTTCTAGAGTGGAGAGTTTCTGGTAGTAAGGATACAGAACTATTACAAATGCAAAGCCAACATAAATCCTATGTCCAGTCTCACATTTCTCAACTGCCATGACTTTCATTTACAGCCCTCACAAGTCCCTGCCAGGGTCTTTCTGTTATCATCCTCTCTTGGAAATTCTCCTTCTAAAGTGTATAGATCTTTCCTTCTGGGCCTTACCTAAGAGGATTAAATAGCGGACTAAGAACAGCAATCTTCTCACTAGTGTACTCTTATATTCATACACTATCATCTTTTGTATTCAGAAAGCAGAATACAAAATACTGAAAGCCCACTCTGAGCCAACAATATAATCTTTTAAACAACCTTGCAAGACAGACTCTTATCCCCATAGATAAAATTGATGTAGACACTGAAAAGTTAAATATCATGCCAAAAATCAAACAAAAGAGTAAATGACAGAGTCCTCCCTGGAACTCAAGTTTTTCAAATCAAAAGATGAAGCTCTTGTTCTCTATCCCAAGCTACAAGGGAGCTGTCAAAAAAAAAAGGGGAGGGGGAGAAAAGTTTTCTAACGTTTCTGGTCTTGTACCCATGGTTTCTGAGGTCCTTTCCAGCTTTAAAATTCTAAAACATCATGATAGTTAGGACTGATTATTTACATTTTAACACATAAAGTGCCATCTCTAAAACTGGTTTTCTATTCACAATCCCTTTGAAGAAAAAGCTCTTTAATGTTTTTTTGTTTTTTGTTTTTTTTGCGGTACGCAGGCCTCTCACTGTTGTGTGTCCTCACCCGTTGCGGAGCACAGGCTCCGGACATGCAGGCTCAGCGGCCATGGCTCACGGGCCCAGCCGCTCCGCGGCATGTGGGATCTTCCCAGACCGGGGCACAAACCCATGCCCTCTGCATCGGCAGGCGGACTCTCTACCACTGTGCCGCCAGGGAAGCCCAGCTCTTTAATGTTTTTAGGCCACGTGTAAATTGTTCTGCTACTGAATATCTTTTCTTCTATGAATAAAAGGATATTATTTTGTGCAAAATCTATTTCTTGCTTTTCAGATGGATCATAATCTATTGCTTTGAACTGATCTGAATTCCTCATGACTGAGGCCTTGAGTTCATACTCAGATAAAAGAATAATTTAGAGCATTGGCACCTGCTCAGTATCAATTTCTTACAAAACCAATACGCTTCTCCTTTACTATGTCCCAGTGAATGTATTTGGTGGAATGAAACATTAAACTTTAAATCTTTCAGGCAGAATTGTCAGCGTCAAGTAATAATTCACAAAAATAATTAAGAAAAACTAGACTTGTACTATATTTTAAATGCTAGAGTGTTTTGTGTTTTTTTTTTTGCGGTACGCGGGCCTCTCACCGCTGTGGCCTCTCCCGCCGCGGAGCAATAGGCTCCGGACATGCAGACCCAGCGGCCACGGCCCACGGGCACAGCCGCTCCGCGGCATGTGGGATCCTCCCGGACAGGGGCACAAACCCGTGTCCCCTGCATCGGCAGGCAGACTCTCAACCACTGCGCCACCAGGGAAGCCCATAAATGCTAGAGTGTTTTGAAATACCTTTGGGGGCAGAAAAATTCTTAGATTCTTATACTATACATGTATGGGGTAAGCTACATCTAAGGATAAACAACTGAGCTGAGATTTGAGCTGCTGACAAAGAGAAGCAGTTTGTGTCCAAGTTAATTGCCTGCTAAAACAAACAAAATCAACACTCCTCATAGGACTATAACAGAATCCAGAGTTTTTCCAATCTTCAGGACACAACCCCAATTTTTTGACATATAAAGAAAAAGTGTGGCCAATTCTCAAGAAAAAAAGACAATCACAGAGATTAACTTCAAATGTTTGTAGATGTTAGAATCAGGATTCTAAAACAGCTATTATAACTATGTTCAAGGATTCAAAGGAAAATATGCTTGCAATGAGTGGAAAGAGAAAGAGAAAAGTCTCAGCAGAGAAAAACAAAATCTATTAAAAAGAAACAAGTGAAAATCCTAGAACTTAAAAATACATCTGAAAAATTTTAAGTATATTTGGAGAGGTCAACAGCAGAACAGAAATAATAGAACTGAAGTTAAAAATCAAGAAAAATTATCTAATCTGAAGGTCAGAGAGCGAAAAATTAAAAGAATAATAGAAGGAGGTATCATCTCAGGAACTTATAGTAAAATATCAAAAGATTTAGCACACGTATAATTGGAGTCCCAGAAGGCGTGCACAAAATGAAGTAGAAAAACTATTTGAAGAAACAGTGGTCAAAAGGTCCCCAGGGCTTCCCTGGTGTCACAGTGGTTGAGAGTCTGCCTGCCGATGCAGGGGACACCAGTTCGTGACTCAGTCTGGGAAGATCCCACATGCCGCGGAGCAGCTAGGCCCATGAGCCATGGCTGCTGAGCCTGCGCGTCTGGAGCCTGTGCTCCGCAACGGGAGAAGCCACAACAGTGAGAGGCCCGCGTACTGCAAAAAAAAAAAAAAAGGTCCCCAAATTTGATGAAAGATATAACTTACAGATTCAGAAAGCTCAACAAACACCAAGCAGGATAAATATGAAGACTGCTATGTCTAGGCAGCCATAGTCAAATTGCTGAAAACTAAAGATATATATAGAAAAATCCTAAAAGCAGCCATGGGGTGGATGGAGGTGGGGGGATGACAATGCATAAAGAGTAATAACAACTTAGGTTGACTTCTCATCAGAGACTATGGAGACCAGTACACAGTGGAACATTGCTAAAGTGCTAAAAGATTTTAAAAAACTGTCAATCCAGAATTCAATCTCAAGCAGAAACATCTTTTAAGAGAAAAGACAAAATAGTGACATTTTCTGAGTACAAAATATCATGAAACACTAACACAATTCGTCACCAGGAAATCTGTACTATAAGTAAATATTATAGGAACTCTTCAGGCTTAATATCAGTTGGTATCCTTAGAAATAAATGAACAGCATCGGAAATGATAAATAGATGAGATTTATTTTTCTTTTCTTTTCCTTTGTTTATTAAATTCTTATGACAGTTTAAAGCCAAAGCAATAACACTCCCTTGTGCAGTCTATAATATTTGTAGATGTAATAATATGATGACTCTAGCATAAAGGATAGTAGTGGGAAAATGAACCTATAAGGTTGTGAGGGTTTTAGAGTATATATGAAGTGATAGATTTTTAAACTCCAAATAGACTGTAATAAATTAAGGATATATATTGTAATTTCTATAGCATACACTTAAAATATGTAAAGAAATGTGGCTAAAAAGTAAAAGTCAAAAAATATTCAAAAATCCAAAATAAGGTAGGAAAGTAAAAAATAAAAAATGGAGGGGAAAATGGAAAAAAAAATAGTTTAGCTAAATCCAACAATCAAACTAAACATTAATTGACTAAATACTCCCCATTAAAAGACAGAAATTATCAGAATAGCTAAAAAAGAAGAAAGAAAGAAAGAAAGAAAGAAAGAAAGAAAGAAAGAAAGAAAGAAAAAGAAAGAAAGAAAATCTCAACTATATTCTTTCTACAAGATACACACTTTTAGCAATAGAGACACTGAAAGTTAATGCTTGTGAAAAGACACACCATGCAAAAATAGGAAGCATATAAAGGTTGGAGTAACTATGTTAATATCAGGTAAAATAGACTTTAAGGAAAGAGCACTTTCACCAGAGATAAACAATGATATTTCAAAATGTCACAATTTAGAACTTGTCAAGAACTAACAATCTTAAATGTGTACATGGCCCATAATGGAGCTTCAGAATACATAAGGTAACAATGCACAGAATTAAAGGGAAAAATATACAATTTCATCATTGTAGCTGAGGATATTAACACTCCTCTCTACAAATGATAAAATTAGACAAATTAAAAATCAGCCGTAAAACAAATGACCTGAACCATCAACCAGCTTAACCTAATGGATATATAAAGAACGTAACAACCAACAACTAGAGAATTCACATTCTTTTCAAGTTCACATGGTATATTCACCCAAGATAGATCCTATATACTGGGTCATAAAACCAATGTTTCAATAAATTAAGAAGGATTGAAAATCATACAGAGTCTGTTCTCTGACCACAATGGAATTAAATTAGAAATCAGTAACAATAAGATACCTAAGAAGACCCCAAATGTTTTGAAAGTGGATAACATACTTCAAAGTAATGCATGGGTCAAAGAAGAAATTACAGGGGAAATTAGGAAATATTTAAAAACTGAATGATAATAAAAATATATGATGTTCAACTTTGTGGGGTGTAACTAAAGCAGTTCTTAGAGGAAAGTTTATGGCTGTAAATTCTTCTATATGACAAAAAGAAAGGTGTAAAATCAATGAACTAAAGTTCCAATTTAAGAAGCAGGAAAAAGAGCAAAACTAACCTGAAATATAAGGAAGGAAATAACAAAAAGCATAAACCCATGAAATAGAAAACAAACAAACAAACAACCAAAAAGCTAAGTTCAAGTTTTAAAAAACTTGCTTATCACTAATTTGCTTCCCCATTCATTCTCTCGTTCTCTGTCACCTAGTTTATCCATTTTACTGATTTTTTTAAAAGAACCAGTATTTCATTTGATTGATTGTTCTCTATTGTTCTTCTAGCCTACAGATATTAAAAGGATAATAAAAATATTATGAATACTTTTATGCCAACAAATATGACAGCTGAGGTGAAACGGACAAATTTCTTGGGAAAAAAAATCAACTTACTAAAATTGACACAAAATAAGACAAAATCTGAAGAAAAACAAAAGGAAAAAGAAAAAAAAAGAAAACCCCAACCCCAGAAAACACCCAAACCTATAGCTATTAAAGAAACTGGACGATCAAAAGCCTGCCCTCAAAGAAAACTCCAGGTCCAGATGGTGCTCTGGTGAATTCTACCTAACATCAAAGGAAGGTATAACACCAAACTTATAATCCTGAGGAATTTCCATACTACTTTTATAAAGTCAGTACCCTAAAACCAAAAAGTGATACGTGAAAAAGGAAAAAGAAAGAGTAAAAGAAAATCAGGAGTTTGGGGAGCAGCGTGGGCTGTAGTTATAAATGTGGTGGTCACCTCTTTCAGAAGGTGACACTTGAGGACACACTTGAAGGAAGCGAAGGCTCATGGGGATACATGTTGGAACAGAACCAGTGCAAAGGCCCTAAGGCAGGAACGTGCCAAGAAACAGCAAGGAGGCAAGTGTGGTATCCTGCAGGTCCAAGTCAGGAAAGTATCAACATATGAAGGAAAAAGGAAGGGATCAACTGTTCAGTACTAATGTTAGTGAAATACAACAAGGACCCTGGATTTAGCAAAGTGAAGGTCACCAGTGACCTTGAAGAGAGCGGTGTTGTGGGACTGGTAAGGCCAGAGAAGGTTTTAGAGCGAATGGAAGAACTGGATCTAGTGAGTATAGACACCTCTTGTGATGGGCTGTGCCTCAAAGGGGGAGAAAGAAACGGGGCAGTAGTTGGAAAGGGAGGTGGCGTCAAGAGAAGAGTTTTTTTCTTGTGTGTTTAAGATAGAACAGCATGTTTACATGCTAATGGATGTGATTCTGAAGAAGGAAAACTGATAACACAGAAGAGAGAGGGAGACTGTTAGAGGAATGGCCTTGGCCCAATGTCAGGTGCATCTCTCCTCTATGAGTATGCAGTTCTCCTACCAATTTGCCCATTTCAAAAGAATTCTGAAGTCTTCTAAAATCAGCCACTGCCAACAATCAATATTTTATGAAGTACTGCAATTATGAAGATGATGCTTGCCATATCATTGAATAAACTGTTAACATAAATAATTACTAGAGCACTTGAAAAAAAAGTTAGAGCAAACTCTTGAAACATGTCCAAAGTAGCTTTGATTTTTTTAGTGATTCGATCTAGCACCCCAAGAAGCTTTTCCTCCTTTTGTTTTTTTCTTCACTGCTTTGTGTTTTATGGACCACATTTTGATATCTTCTAGGGCACTTAATCAAAAATTTATTTTTCTCGATGCAGGTTCAATTTCACATAATGCGCTTACGTGCTCAAACAACTTAATTTCTTAAAGTATTCAAAAATGGAGTCTATGGGAGGTGAGCCACTCAAGAATGTGTGCATGGGATATTTATTTTCCCGAGGCTGTTGTCATAGATTTTTGGCAGCAAAACTACATAATGAACTAATTAAAAATTTAAAACACATTGTTAGGCAATGTAGAACCACACTCTGAAGGTTAATTTAAAAGAAATAATGAGAAAAAGCAAGGAAAAGTCTATATACCATAGAGAGTTGTGTGGTAAGAGTCAAGAATCACAAAATGTTTTTTATTAGTTTTAATTATATTGCTCCCCTAACCAGAAATATATTAACACTTTAGATTTACTGCCTAATTACATAATATGCATAAGTCAGATCCAACTCTCAATAAGGTTTGATAGTAAAGAGGGAGGGCAAGAACCCTTGGGGCTCTAGTTTCCATTACCCCAAAGGAGAAATGATGGATAGAAAATGCAAGTCAGTATTCCAGATACTACAAAACATACAAAAACAAGCATAAAGAAGTGGTTCCTTTCCAGCTAAAGATCGCGAGCTATAATTAAGAGGACATAGGTCAATAATCTACTTTGAATAACTAATCTGTTTTTGGCTCATCAAACGAATCTTTAGAAGCAGTTGTAATTGTCCTTATAATTGTTAAGAGGTTAGTGCCCTGGATGAAAGTGGAAACCACCTTTAGGGGCACTTAAGTCCCCAAACAAGGTGAGAGCCAGAAATGTGGGAAATAAGCCAGTGCCAGACCCTTCTTTCTACCCTGAGAATTGGGCATAATCTGGAGACCTTGAGTTTCCACTTTGATGATAGCACAGCACAACATGGATAAGAGAGAAACCTCAGGACTTGGCCAAGGTGGGAAATCTGATGGGAGGTACTACATAAAACTATAACCCAAAGAGCTATGCTCTCAATACAATGAGGAAAACAGAAGGGATGGCTAGAAAATTAGAAAGACTCTACAGATATCTGGAAATTTTAGAACATAGTTTTAAATAACTAATAGATCAAAGAAGAAATGATAAAATACACCTGAAATTAAACAATAAAAATAATACATATCATAGGTGGCCACTATTACCATACATATACAATACTTTTCTGGAGGCCAGTGTAGCAGGACACAGAAAAGAAATAAAAAATATAAGATTTAGAAAGAAAGAATCAAATCTATCTTATTTGCATATATGATTATTTACATAGAAAACCCAAAGGAATCTATAGGTAAATTATTAGGACTAATTATTAGGACTAATATAATAGCTTAAGAAGATAATTAGATATAAAATAAATACATAGGACTCAATAGTAACAGAAAAATACCAGTTTTTTAAAAAAAATTCTTATATAATAGCAAAGAGCCACAGATGCTCTCAAGAAAAATAAATGAGAGAGAGTGGCATGGACATATATACACTACCAAACGTAAAATAGATAGCTAGTGGGAAGCAGCCACACAGCACAGGGAGATCAGCTTGGTGCTTTGTGACCACCTAGAGGGGTGGGATAGGGAGGGTGGGAGGGAGATGCTAGAGGGAGGGGATATGGGAATATATGTATACGTATAGATGATTCACTCTGTTATACAGCAGAAACTAACACACCATTGTAAAGCAATTATACTCCAAGAAAGATGTTAAAAAAAAAAAAAAGAAAGGAATTGCAAGTTAAAACAAAAATAAGATACTACAACACACCTATTAGAATGGCTAAAATCCAGAACACTGACAACATCAAACACTGAAGAGGATGTGGAGTAACAGTAACTCTCATTCACTGCTGGTAGGAACGCAAAATGGTACAGCCACTTTTTAAGACAGTTTGGCAGTTCCTTGCACTATATTGATACTTCACCATAATATCCGGCAATTGCACTCCTTGGTATTTGCTCAAGTGGATTGAAAACTTATGTCCGCACAAAAATCTGCACACAAACTTATAGCAGCATTATTCCTAATTGCTAAAATCCAGAAGCAACCAAGATGTCCCTTAATGTACAAATGAATAAACAAGCTGACCTACATACATACAATGGAATATTATTCAGCCATTAAAAGCAATAAGGTAGCGAGCCTTGAAAAGACATGGAGGGACTGTAAATGCATATTGCAAAGGGAAATAAGTCAACCTGAAAATGCTATGTACTGTATTATTCCAGGGAAGAAATGGGCCACATTTTGTGCTTCAAAACTATAATTTTTAGCATATGAAAGTTTTTATGAAATTAAAAACTTAAATGCAATTCTGTAAATGGCAAAACTATGGAAACAGTAAAAAGATCAGTGGTTGCCAGGGGCTCAAAGAGAGGAGGGGAAGGAAGACTACACAAATGAAGCACAGGAGGTTTTAAGGAGGTGAAACTGTTCTGTTTGATAACATGATAGTGGATACACGACATTATACACTTGTCAAAATCCATAGAACTGTACAGAACAAGGAGTGTACTCTAATGTAAGCTATTAACTTTAGTTTTAATAATAATGTATAAATATTGGTTCATTAAGTATAACAAATGTACCACACTAACACAGTTTTTTTCCTAATAGGGGAAACTGTGAGGAAGCAGAAGAGGTATATGGGAACTCTGTGTAGTTTCTGGTCAATTTTTCTGTAAACCTAAAACTGCTCTAAAAATAAAGTCCACTAATTTTAAAAGGAAAAAAAAGAAAAAGAAATGAAGGGGACAGTGTTACCCTTCTGAATACGTGGTACTGGCACAGTGACAGATAAATACACCAACGGAACCAAATCAAACTCACACATACGTGGAAACTTGACTAATGACTGAAAACAGATATAAAAAAAAAAAGACAAATTGTTCAACAGATAGTATAAGAACACTTAGAAATACATAAGGGGCAGAGGAAAAAGAAATTGAATACCTACTTCACATCCAACACTAAAATCAATTCCAGGTAGATAAAAGTCTTAAATGAGAAAGGCAAAAGTTTTAGAAGACAATAAAGGAGAAAATTTTTATGTCTTTGGGGCAGAATTTAACAACACACAATAATCAGAGACCAAAAAGGAAAAGGTTTTTTTTGTTTAACTTATTAGTAAAATACTATAAAATATTTAGCTTGAGATAAGAAAGCAAAAGTTTAATTCAGTTAAAACAAACATTAAGATCTTTCAATATCATCAGTAAATCTCTTTGCTTTATGAAACCTGTCCCATAGAGATGACTATTTTTATTTATTTTTTTTTAAAGATTTTTTTTTTGATGTGGGCCATTTTTAAAGTCTTTATTGAATTTGTCACAATATTGCTTCTGTTTCATGTTTTGGTTTTTTGGCCGTGAGGCATGTGGAGATCTTAGCTCCCTGACCAGGGATTGAACCCGCACCCCCTGCGTTGGAAGGCGAAGTCTTAACCACTGGATCAGCAGGGAGGTCCGAGATGACTACTTTTAAGGGAAAAGACTGGTTTAAAAAACCTGACTATTAAAATTAAAACTTCAATTCTTTAAAAGATATCATAAAGAAAGTAAAAAGAAAAGCCACACATTGGGAGAACATTTATATTTATGAAACATAAACCTGTAAGGGAATCTAATATGGTAACCACTGGCCATATGGGGCTACTTTATTAAAATTAAATTAAATTAAATTTAAAATTTAATTACTCAGTAGCTCTAGCTACATTTCAAGCGCTCAGCAGCCACATGTGGCTAGCGGCTGCTTGATTAGCACCAATATGAAACATCTCCATCATCACAGAAGTCTCTTTTGGACAGAGCTGATACAGAACATGTGTGGAATATTTAAACTTCTAAAATAAAGAGACAACCCAATTTTAAAAATGGACAAAAGACATTAGCAGAGATTTGACACAACAAAACAACAAACATACAAAAATGAACCATAAACATGTAAAAAGTCATTTCAACCTCATTAGTAATCAGAGTAAAACAAATTAAACCCATTAGATATAATTTCAGACACCCCAAACTGGGAAAAGATTAAAACTCGGTAGCACCAAGTATTGAAGACGGTACAGAGCAGCACATTTCCAGTACTCCGTCTGTAGGAAGGTAACCCATGGCAACAACTGTGGAAGCAGTTTTGCATTATCCAGACACATTGAACACTCTGGTACCCAGCAATTCTACTCTAGAGAAGGGATTCTCCACCTGAGCTAAACAGTCCGTCTCCTCACCTAGGGCACTTGGAACATGTATAGATACACACACACTAGCATTTAATTGGCAGAGGTGAGGGATAATAATGTTTCTGCAATTCAAAGAATTATTCCACCTGAACTCTGCACCAGGAGACGTGAACAACAGCAACAAAAATTACGACACTAGAAACAACCCAAACATCACCAACAGAAAAATGGATACATAAACTGCATTTAATGGAATACCACAGGATTGGAAATAAAGGCACCTTAGTTACAGATATCAACATAGGTGATTTTAAGGAATATAATGCTCAGTAAAATAGCAAGATACATGAATAATACACTTAAGATGTATATAAAGAACAAAAACAGTCGAATAATGAATTTGCGGATATATATATATCTCAAACACACAGACACACACAAGCAAAGGAATGGCTAACAAAAAAATCAGGATAGACTTATCTCTGGGAGAGGAAGGGAGGTACCACCTGGGAAGGTCACATGGGGGCTTTCTGAAGCACCGGTAATGCTTTATTTCATTATATGGGTAGTAGGTTGAGATGTTCATTTTAATATAGTATTCCTTTATTCTACTCATATATGTTTTATATACTCTTTACATGTTTGATATATTTCACAATTTTTAAAAAGTCAGCTCAACTACTAATTATCTAGGATCCTTGACCTTTCTGAACTTGGTTAGTAATAGTAACTCCGCCTACCTTACAGAGTTATTCTGAAGTTTCAAGGAGATAATATATATGAAAGTGTGAATGACTGTGATGGGGGATAGAACCGGAAACCTAAGAGGTAAGCATTTCCCTAAAGATTTCATCCTGGGTACTGTCCAGGATCACAGGGCCCAGAGTTCCTGGGTAGCTATTAATCAAGTCAAGAAGATGTGAGGAGCTCTCTGTTTTGTCACTTTAGAATGGGAATAACTCTAGTCCAATTCAAGCCACAAGAGTATCACAATATTGAAGGGAGAGCAGATACTCGGTAAATACGTAAATATAAGCTTTTATTTTTATTGTTGTTGTTAGAGTGACCAGAGGACTGAAAGGGCCTGGAAATCTTGTCATAGAAGAAGAAATTATCCACGATCTGGGTATTTTAAATTTTAGGCTAAATGATAATGGTATGATAATTATCTCCAAATACTGGATGCAAAAGAGGCATAAGATCTATTTTGTCCAGGGTTCTTCTAAAGAGACTGGAGAAATTAGAGAAAAGTTAAAAAGTACATTCCTAGTCAATATAAAAGAGAACTTTTTGACAATCAAAGAGAGAAGGCAGAACTGACGATGTGGTGACTCTCCTTCATCTGACTTATTCAGCCAAAGACAGTTTAGCAGAGACTACTGTTTTGTATGAAAATATAGATTTTAAAAATAAACTGTTAAAATAAAAATACAGATAATATAACTTAGTGTAAACTTACTCTGAAAACTAGCTCTTTTATGTATTAGTCATGAAACGATAGCTAACTTATTCTATCTTTTGGAGTTTCACCTACCTCATCTGTAATAAGGATAGTATCTTTCCTTCAGCGTTATATGGAAAAAATCAATGTGATAATATACTGAAATCACCAGTGTTCTATGTGTGCTAAATCAGCTGTTAATAATTTTTTAAAATTATTATAGAAGGCTTCCCAACTTGTTCACAGCTAGATAAAAAGAAAAAAGCAAGAACATCACTCCAAGAAAAGAAAACAACTTTCATGTTTTAAAAACCAGTGAAGGAAGACCTTGTATCTGTTACTCAAGAAAAGCAGTAAAACTGATATCCCTGGATCAGTTTCTTTAAAATGTTATCGAATGGCCTTTGGTCTCCCAAAAAGTTTCCTTGAACATGCTTTGTGTAGAAACCTTCCCCTATAAAAACCCTTTTAAATTTCATGACCCTAAAGCACTTTCCAGTGTGCTGGAATAAAAATAAGACAGGAATTATGAAGGTAAGATTTGATATAGCAAACCACATTCACTACAACTCAGGTCATTAGTTTTTAAAAATATCTAAAGCTAAGAAAAAGGGTACGTGCTTAATGGCTTATGTCCTCTAAATTTAACCTGCAGAAACCAATAAAGATCTTTAATGTCTATAAATAAGAGACACTGAACTTCAAGATCAAATTACAGTAATTTATTATAAATAAATATCCTATAAATAACTTCACTTTAATGATACTTGCAAAACTTTGTCCTCTTGCATAGCACTTCTGTAGTTCAGATCAAGTCAAGCTGTTTTCCATGAATAAGATAAAGGCCCCAGAGAGTTTAAATTATTATGTATTTTCCTATAGTTATCTTTTTATTCTGTGGAAGCACTCTGCTACACTCTGGTTTTTAGTTTGGTCCTGTTTTTTACTTAAGTCTCCAACCTAGCTTCAAATTACTAGTTGGTGGTCACATGGTGTAATGAAGTTGGTGGATTAACTGAAATTAAAACCCAGAATCCTCTTTACCACCCTTCTTTTCAAGCACAGATCAATTATTTATGACCAAGTTCACCAACACTATGTTTTAATTTAGGAAGCAGTCCATTAGAAGCCAGCTATAAATAAAGTAAATAGAATCTGGCCTCAGAACTTTTTGACCTCACAGTGCATTGAGAAGATGGGAGAAAAGCAGCAATGGAAGAATACAAGAAGAGGAAAAGAAAAATAAAAGAACAAAAGAAGCCAACATCCACTGAGCTGCTTCTATGTCAGGGCTTCCACCTAAAGCATTTCACTTATTCTCAGTTAATTTGACATTACTTCATTTAATTCTCACAACCCCATCATGCAGATATTATGTCCCTCTGATTTAAGAGTGAGAAACTGTAGCTCAAAAGGCTAAATTGCTTCCTGGAAAACCAGAATTTGACCTGGGGTTTGTCTGATTCCAAAGCCTGGGCACTTTTTCCTATAGCAGATGAAATAATTTCTAATATTTTAAAATTTGAGTAGTTTAGGAATTTCCAAAACAATAACAAGGCACTAAATAATATTTTCAAAGTATAACATGAACAGCAGAAAGCCATCTCTATAGCCATTATTTCAACTGCTTATAAGAACATGAAGTGGGAGGTTGTCGCCATTTTGCTTAAGATGTACATGAAATCATACACAGAAAACAACAGACAGCCTCACGTGGAGATTGGAAAGTGTAATGAAGTCACACCCAAAAGCAAGACAAAGACAGAGACGGTCAAGTGCTAAATCACGTCTTACCTGCTGTACTTCACTTTCTCCATTTGAGATTTTCTCAGTGTAAACAAAGGAGTTGAATATCCGCTGCAAGGAAAAGAAAATGAACAAACATCAGATTTTCCAAACAAGACGGCCATTTTCTTCTATATGAATGTGTATGTGAATAAGCTGTTTACAGCACAGATAGAATCAAGCAGAAAAATTTAATTAAAACAGTTATTTTACACAGAGAAATCCAAATATCAGCTAGTCAATCACACTTATGTAAGCAATACCCATCCACTTCTGTAGTGAAATAAACCAGATGTTACGCTATATTTTTCATTTTCAGAAATACATTTAATTATAGATTTCCGGAGCCCATGCCATTTTATCCGACTGGTATAATCTGACAAAGTTGTGTTTCTCATTTAAATCCTGCACTCCCTGAATGCCGTAATTGTTTACAGACACTACAGTCTAATGTAATCAAGCTCTTTAAAAAAGATTCTTTCCATATTCCCTCATGTCCCTGTCCAACCAGTACCTACCCAATATTGTCTATCACCTTCATTACCCAAGCAGCCCCTCGAAAGAGCAAAATAATAGGGTTTGCCAAACATGTGTGGCCTTAAGAGAGAATCCAGTCCTTACATGCCAGGAAACATGACGGCCGTGCCAAGACATCAGTCCAAACTGCGGCACACAAGCCCACACATTCTTCCCGCTGATCTCTGCCTCGCTGGTACCCAGTCCTGCAGACATTGCCTGCATTTACAACACCTTGCAGACTTATGACTTTACCAAACCCCACCATTACTGACCAATCACAAGAGATTAACCTGTAACAAACCAGAAAAAAAAAAAAGAGAACCCAAGAAACGGATCTGTTAGGGACTGGGGGGAAAAAAAAGGAACAGCAGCCTCGTCATTTATCCTAAAACTTTAAAGATACCTCTGGAACTCTCCAGTTGAGTAAGGAGTCAGACCTGGAGATGTCAGCCAAAATTTCCCGTGTTCCTTTGTATCCTACTGACAAGGGTTTGTCGTCATCTGGGACAGCTTCCCAGACAGCCTAACACACCTGCATGGTGGTGATGAGGAAGACAAGTGCCAAGTTCCTCAAGTGCTGTGCAAATGAAGGAAAATCAAGGTGCTGGGGCTGGAGGAGGGGTGGGGTGGGGGCATGTTGCTGGGGGAAGGGAAGTAAACACACTTGGGAAGGATGGAGATGGAATGGGACGGAATTACAGTCTGGAAAATTCTAATTACAAATTATCATAATTTTTCAATGCACCACTCATTCAGTCAACAGATGTTTACTGTCGTTTTCTTTCCTTAAAATGACTTGCTGATAGGAAAGGTACAGATTTTTAGTAATGGTGATAATGATACTGGCGACTGGTTATTAAATGTTTACTGCGGGGCAGACACTATTCTTAGGCATGTTACAGCTATATAGCTATTTCAGTCTCATAAAACACCTTTGTGACAAGCACTATTATCATCCCCATTATATGAGTATATATGAGGAAACAGAAGCATATTTTATTGAGTGCCTAATGCAATTCACATTGTACCTCATATGCGTATCTTACGTAATAACAAAATTCCTGCAGCTCCAAAGATGAAAAACAAAGACCCTGGGAAATTAGGTAATTTACCCAAAGTCACTTGGCAGGGCTGGAATTTGAACCCAGGCAGTGCGACTCCGGTTATGGTGCTACTAACCCTATTGTCTCATGAGCATTTGCTACCTGGTAGCTTGACACATATGAAAAACACTCCTGTTAGGAGCTAACACCCAAACGTAATGCAGATCAACAATCCCTTTATGTGTAATTCTAAAATTCAAAAGGCTCTGAAAATCATAAGTTTTGCATAACACATTTGCTAGCAAAATATGACACGACATGAACTTATTGGTAGTAAATCCTAACTTGAACTGATGTGTATTTATAGTCTTTATTAAACCACTTAGTGAGTATTTATTCTTTTTGATGCAGATGTACTAATGCATCCCTGATTACAGGGTTCTGCTTTAGATTTCACTGGAGGTGTTTCATCATCAAGGTGCAACAGGATTCTGAATCCTAAAACAGACATCATTTTGGAGAAGGCATTATAAATCTGCAGACCTCCAGCCCCAGTTTTCTGGTGAACACCTTAGTTCACTAGACAACAATGATTTTAGAGGCTGTGTCAATGTCACTGCCACCTACACTCCCAGACCATATTCTCTATTTTTATATAATTTGATTTTCACAACCTGCTCAGTACCAAGAGTGCACGTTTATTAAAAACTAACATAATTCATTAAGTGTCTCCATATCTTGATGAGTGTGGTCAATTTCTTATTTCATTTCTGGCAGCGATATTTCAGTTGATACATTATCTGTCCTATCCTGGGAGGTGTTCCCCCAAGAGGTGACTGATGGAGTAACCCATGTTCTGGGAAGCAAAGTAGATCCACTTTGCTCAAAACAACTACCAAGGGCCACACCTAATGAGGAACCTCAGATCCTTCCCTCTTCTTTGTTGCTAAAAGAAAGGTGAATTCCTCAGTAGTAATAAGGAATATAAGCCAGGAAATGTTTGCCAGGCCGTGTCCAGCCCCTGTTTTACTCATTCATTTTCTTAACAATTACTATCAATCATGATGGCCAACACTTTTATTAGAGCCTTTTATGGCTTATAAGTGTTCCTATATTCTCAACACCTAATAAAAATTAGGTGGGTAAAAGAAAATGTTAAAAGAAAGAAGTTATAGATGTAAGCAGGTGATCTTACAGACTACTTATATATTTTATACAACCCTCTTACCACCCCAGAAATGAAAGGTGGCCTGCTAGAATAATAGTTTGGAGCTATCACCAAGCAAACAACTTTTTGCCCCTCTCCCCACAGCGGGGAAGGGTGTTAGTGAAAGGCCAGCAGAACCTAGACAAGTAACTCACAACTAAACAGGTCAGCCAGTCACGTCTGGTGCAAGGTTAAAAGTTCAGGCTTAGCTGTGTGCCCAAGATCTCAAGGTATAGAGTGATATTCCATTATGCTCTAGATTAATGGCCAGTAATAATCTTTCTTAAAATGCAGGGCCTGCTAAGCCCAGTTCTCAAAGGCTTATTAGGCTTAGTACTTTCATAGTTTACAGTTTCACATAGATGATCTCATTTGATCCCTGCAACAACCCGATGTGGGAGACAGCAATCTGAAACCTATTTTACAGATTAAAAACTACAGCTCAGAAGTTAGAAAACGCATCACAGGTAAAATATTCAAGTGTTGAGGTCTAAATTTAGGTCGTGAGTTAAAAACAGGCATTGCTTCTAGCAAAACTGTTAAATTTATTCACATCACCTTTGCGTTCAGGATAATCTAGAAATCCTATTATCAGCATGCAGAAAAAGAGTGAAGATTGGGGTCTTTTTCTATCAATTTTATTTTAAGCAAGATACAATGTGCTGGTATAACTTTATATACATATGACCAATGTCAGGCATAACTAATAAGAGTCCCAGACAAAGATTTTATCTTTTATTACTTTCTATTGCTATGTAAAACTGTGAAAGGAATAGAATACAGAGTTTTCTGGGCATTTTATTTTTAATTTGATAGCCAGGAATTCCAAATGATACACCTAGCTGACATTTTCGTGACTGCAAGAGTTTCTTGGTTGTCAGAGGACTTGAAAAGTGGAAATGGAAAAAAGTTTTCTTAAAACATGACATGAAGAGCAATCCCAAAAGGTCAGATTGTTCGTCTTCTCTGATGCTTCACTCACAGTAACAGGGTTAGGATGTAGGTGGGTAGGGTGGGCATGCCACATTCTATTTCCAAGTTGTCACTTTCCCTTACTCAAATTCCCTCGAGGACCAAAGGAATTCCAGACATTTGAACTCTTAATTTGAGCACAATCTGGAGGGAGTTTGAAGTCAATCTCCTCGGTGTACAAGTCCCTGGAAGTAAAGGCAAACATATTGCTTGTTCTTGCCCATTACTCTTCTCATTCTTGTCAAATACTAGAAGTAAAAATACACTTTGTTGTATAGTGAAAACATCACTAAAATAGGTGAGGGGTCTTTACAAGTTATTTTAAGGAGAAATAGTTCACTGACTCCTCTTTGTCAGTCATATTAATTTCCATAATCAAAAGAACACAAGAACAACGACATGCCTTATTCTTAAGCTCAAGGCAACTAAGATCTAAAGACAAAACTGACCTTTCCCTCATTAAAACACATACCTTGGAAAACTGGCGGTATCTTCTGAAGTTAATTATATGCATATCCTATGACCCAGCAGTTCTCATCCTGGTATATACCTAGCAGAAATGTGTTCGTGTTTATCAAAAGAAATATTAAGAATGTTCATAGCAGCACTACTCATAATAGCCCCAACCTGCAAATTATCCAAATGCCTATCAGCAACAGAATAGACAAACTGTGTGAATTCACACAGTCGAATATTTGGGCGAGATGAAAATGAACACACAATTGCAACATGCATCAACGTGATGACTCTTATAAACATATTACTGAGTGAAAGAAGCCAGACACCAGGGCACAAAGAATGTTAATTCCATTTATATCAAGTTCAAAAACAGGCAAAACTAACCTAGCCTATTAGAAGCCAAGATAGTGGTTACATTTTGTGGGACAGTCAACTGAATAGGGCATGAAGCCTACTTTCGGGATGCTGAAATGTTCTGTCTCTTGATCTAGGTGCTGGTTACAGGGATGTGTTCACTTTTGTGAGAACTCATCCAGCTGTACATTTATGAGTGTGCACTGTGCTGTATGTATGTTATACTTCAATAAATCTACTTTGTTTTTTTTATTTATTTTTTTTGCGGCATGTGGGATCTTCCTGGACCGGGGCACGAACCCGTGTCCCCTGCATCGGCCACTCAACCACTGCGCCACCAGGGAAGCCCAATAAATCTACTTTAAACACACATTCTAGGCAGTCTCTTTAAAATATACCCATGACAAATGTTTTTGTATATTTTAAAAATCATTTATGCAGTTTTAAAAAGGACAATAATCTATTAGCTGGGCTATTATAAATACTTTAAAAAAAATCTACACCCCAATCTGCAACCAGATGAAATTAGACTGTACCAATACTGGAGAGTCACCTAGCAATTTACAGATAAGGTCTCCTGAGCCTTCCCTGAGGCTACATATTAATTACTCCCTCAAACTCTAAGTATATACCATGACTTAGTTCTTCAGCTTCCCATCAATGGTACTGTGCTAACCTGAATTTCCAGCAAGAAAAAAGTTGTCTTTATCTGAGTCTCATCCAACCTGGACGCTCTAAACTTATATAACACAATTTAATCAAATCTCCTATTTGCATATTCTGTTCTTTTATTCCCTAAGCGCTGCCTTCCCCCTCCTCCCCCAAAGAGGAAATTAAAGAGCCACATTACACTTGAATACAGTTCCCCTACCTCTCCCGAATGAAAAGAAAAAAAGACATCCTGCTCTCTCTCTCTCTCTCTCTCTCTCTGTGTGTGTGTGTGTGTGTGTGTGTGTGTGTGTGCGTGTGTGTGTAGGTGGAGGGGGAGCTACTTTCCCTCACCTCTTAAGGGCTGCAACTTAGTCCTTCCCTGTCCCCAAGTCCTCACTCCATTGACCCACCCTCCCTACCCACCATCTTTCCCTCCCAAATCTCTCTATTAATTGAGCCTGCTTAACAGATGGCAAGAGAATTCCACTTAACTGGAACAGGAACAATTACATGAGCGTTTAATAAGATGGTCAATCCTGACAGTTGGCTCCACCTTCACTCCAACAGCTCTGCCAAATTTTAACTAGATGTTTAAATGAACGGTATAGCACAAAACCACAGAGGAGAAATAAATACCTCTGACAAGCCTAATAAGGTTCTCTTGGACTCCCTCCCTGATCTTTGCTAAGAAAATGCAGGACTGAATTTTTATTCAAAAGCTTATTCTCTTGACGTTTACAGGTCTCTGTCACAAGCCAATTTGGCTGACAGTTCACTAACAGCTTCATTCCTCTCTGGATCTCTTCCTACTGTTCTAGGAATTATGGCCAAAGGGAAGGAAAATATAGATTACCACTGTTATCTCAAGATGTTGACCAACATTAACCATGCTGTCATTAAAACAAACTGCAACAATCACTGGACAGGGAATTAATGGCAGCTTAATTTAAGTGTTTCAGAAGAAAACATATGCATAACTCTATTCTCCCCTAAGCATATCCCATGAATAAGCTTTTACTAGGTTATAAGGGATCACTCTGCCCAGAGTAGACATTGTCCGATTTTTACCAGACTATTTAACCTCACACTGTTGAACATATGGAAGGTCCAGAAAAATGACATCCTCTAAGGAGGCTTCATCGTCTGCATTCTGAGGTCACAAACCTGGTGCCATAAATCTCCACCATTTAAAAAAAAATCTCTAAATTTGTTCATCTGGATACAGGTAGTTCAAGAAAACAGTTTACCAAGAGTATTGAAAAGGTTACCACTAAAAAAAATAATAATAACCTAACTGCCCAATAGGGGACCGATTAATTACACTCCATCCAATCAATAATATACTGTACAGCTAATAAAAGTGTTTACAATGATTTTTGTTATTGTTCATATTTTAAAATGAGCATTTTAATACACAAATATTGTTCTAATTATATGTGTGTAAAGGGGGTACATTATGCATAACAGTGTTACCGTGTATATTAACAAGGGCACAGAATGGATTTGGGTGCTTTGCAACACATTACCTCACTTAATACTCATAGCAACCCTTCATAGTAGTTAGCTACTATGTCATCATTTTACAGGTGAGAAAACTGAGGTCTTAGAAGTTTGGTTTGCCCAAATGTAGACCATTGTAATTAAGTGACCAAGTCTGGGTGCAAAGTTTGCCTTACTCCAAAGTTTATGTATCATCCTCTAAGTAATCATCATCTTAATAGAGAAAACTTAGGTAAAATCTAGAAAGTGACCAAAACAGTAACAGGGCTTGCCTATGAATAATGAACCCAGAAAATATATTCTTTCCTCCCCACCCCCAATCTCAAAATGGAGCATGAATTTCCTTTATGATGGGTAATGACATTTTCCAAAGAGTTGACACACTAGGAAAAAAAAAGACATACGTTCAGTTACAATAAACTCTACAGAGAACCATTTGTACTAGATCACCACCTTGAGAGCTTACAGAGGAAAAAGTAAATGTAGGGGCTCATGCTTGATCCTCACTATAAATATTTGATCTTGAATACCACAGTGACTTGCAAGAAACAGGGCTATTCCAGTTTCATGACAAAGGGAAATGCTTAGGTACTGAAAATCATGGTAGAGGAAGAGGCCTAGATTGGGAATTTAAAACAAAACGAATCAGTACACAATAGATGACCTTGTGCAAATGGTACCCTGGGCACACATGTCCTGCCCCAACAGACTTCCTTATTTTGTTTTACGGTTTCTATATATAACAAATGATATAACTATTGCTTGTGTAGTGCTTACTATCTGTCTAGCACCAGGTACTTCACATATCTTAACCTCATAAATGTGAAGATAAATTTATGTAGACTGCACTAAAAACATTATGAACGTATTTCACATACCATTATGATAGTTATTCGAACAGTCTTGATGGTCATTCTATTATTATTCTATTCCATTATTGTTCATCTCTTAACAATATCCTCTTAATGATAGCTATGCTATGATAGTTGGAGGTACGGGGGGCCAAAAATACCTGTATAAATATTTACCAACTCAAGTCCTACCTCATCCCTAACAACCTCCCAAAGGTAATCTTTCCCTTCTCTGAACTTCTGCAGCAAAGACAGTCTATGCTACAGTTAAAATAATATGTTCACTGTAGAAAATTTGAAAATATGTAAAGGAAGAAGAGGGGGAAAAAATCTACTGTCTGACCGCTCAGTAAAAACCAGTTTACAGTTTACTTTATTTCCTTCCACTCTTCTAGATTTCTAGGTTCTAACTTTGTTGTAAATTCTTTGACAACTGGTCCATGCCATGATTCCTCAGCACATTGCATGGTACATAGTAAGCATAAATAAGCGTGTGTGTATCCATTAATCTAGGCATTAAGTTATACAGACGGTCAGTTTGGTTGATTACTCAACCAGCTAGCAAAAAAGGGAACAAAGTATCCTTTCTCTTTAAGATAAAAAAAATTCCCCTTTTCTCAACAATCTATTAATAGAGTCTTCCCCCCTCACCTCTGTTTTTCCTTCCCTGTCCTCTTCAGGCTCTAAGTATATACACACACAGCCCCTCGGATACTTCAAGTTTGCAAAAGAACTCAAATTATGAATTCCTTAGTCTGATGGTATTTAACTTACCCTTCAAACCAACATGAGCTCTGAATAGCAAGCAAGAAAGCTCATGGGAGAGTCACAAATCGGCGACAAGGGTCACCTTTACAAAGGGTTGCCAGTTTTGGCTCTCTCTATCCCTCAAAAGAAATTACAGGGAAAAAGGAACAGCCTGCAGTCTGATTTAGCAGGGAAAATCTAAAGCAATAATCTCAGCAAGCAAAGTTTCTAGTCTTGACCACTTGATTTCCTGTTGTAGCATTTAAACCAGGAGAGCCAGGGAGCAAATAGGAACGGAGAGAACAAAGACAGGCATGGAAAGATGGAAACACTTCCCTAAATGCAATAAAGCTTCTGAAGGGTTACTGAATTTTTGCTGTTGTTGTTGTGTTTGGGCTTTCAAAGGAGGTAAGAGGGGGAAAAGGCAAGTAAATCAGTTCCACATGTTGGAAAGACTCAGCCTTTTAGCCAATGTAACTTGACTATAATATTCATGACAATGCACATGGAAACCTCTCAGAAATGGAAAGCTGACTTGAAGCTGACTTGCCCAAACGCTTTGCAGATGGGGCCAGATTTCCACTCCCCGACTTCCACTCTCCTAACTCTTAATTTCCTCACTCCCTATACCCCAGATCTCCATTAAGGCTTTTTAAATTTCACCTTGAAGGGAAAAAAAAAAAAAGGCGGGGTAGTTAAATGGCCATGCATTTATTCTTGGAGGAAGGCACTTCAAGTATATAAGCCTTCAAATATTCAGTGCTCTGTGTGTGCGCAAATCCACACAAATGCTCAGGTCCTCGGGAATCCATCCATTAAGGACAAAGGGAACTGGAAACCCTGAAATGCTTAACCTTCCAGACCTAAATGACAATGTTTAATTAATAACTCAAGTTAATCACGTCCTTTCTGATAGAGTCAGAAACCATGTAAAATATGGCTCCACATTCTTAAGGAGCTCATTCTCTAGTTGGGAGAAGAAATGAAAGATTAAGAAGTAAGGATGAACAGTGAACAGTGCAATGCAGGCTCCGGATGAACTCAGGATGTTTGGCACAGATCCAATGTGCTGCCAGAGTTCATGGGAGGCTGGGGAGCAGGACTCTGAAGAGATGGGCTTGGGCTTGAATTTGAGGTCAGATTTAAATAGGAAAAACAAAGAAAAAGAGCTTAAGTGAGAGCATTTCAGAGCATTCACAGAGAGGGTTTGTCACATAGGACTAAACACAAAGTAATAAGTATTCAATACTTGGGGCCAGGCACCGTTCTAGACACTAAAGATACAAAAAAGGGCGTAACAAAATCCCTGTCCACATGGCCCTACATTCTAGATCCTTTGGCCTCGAGAAAACCCTTAAAAAGGACTTACTAAGCACTGGCCTGTATACTTGGAAATGGGGTGTTCAAAGATAAGGAGATTGCTTCTTTTGTAGCAAAGCTCACAATCTAGAGACAGACTCCGGAGTCAGTAATCATGATACAAAGTCAGTTGCCTAAGGGAAGCTTTTGGAAATGAAACTGAACTCAATGGAATAGAACTCAATGTGGAGGTTTTTCAAGCCAGGAAGAGGAGTTGGATTTTACACATACGGTAGGCACTGAGTAAACAGTTTTTTGAATGAGTAAATGAATAAATGTGTATTTGCCAAGAAATAAAGAGCTGTTAGGAGGATTTTTAGCTGGGGAGTGACATGATGAAATAGGTGCTTTAAGAATGTTTATATTCCACATGCTCAGAGCCATGCACCCACTTCCCTCAACTGTTCCTAAGCCTTCTCACAAAGAAAAAAACCTAGTCCATTTAGAAGCCAGTAACTGTCCCAAGGATCTGTGACAACTTTAGGAGCCAAATGAATTGGATCGTCTTTGATCCTTCAAATGACACTTGACCTTAAATGAAAGTTTCCCATTTGTCATATCTCCTTTGTAAAATTTTAAAATCCTCTGAGGGGCTGTTTTATTCAATTTTACGACCTCTATAGCACTTGCACAGAGCAATATTATGGAATGAGATGTACTTGTTCAAAAAAATAATTTATATAAAAATAGCTTAATGAAAAACAACTGTTCAGGTTTAAAGCACACTTGCAGTGTTGCATTCTGAGTTGAAGACCAGTTTTCTATTTTTTTTAATATTTATTTTATTCATTTGGCTGCGCCGGATCTTAGTGGTGGCACGTGGGACCTTTGTTGAGGCATGTGTGCTCTAGTTCCCTGACCAGGGATGGAACCCGGGCCCCCTGCACTGGGAGCACGGAGTCTTAACCACTGGACGACCAGGGAAGTCCCGAAGACCGGTTCTTGACATTTCAAAATATGCTACTGGGAGTCTGTTTTGGATGGTTTTCAAATGAAATGTTCATTTATGCCGTATCCAAATAGAGAGAATTTTTATAAGTTCAATTCTGGTTTATTCTATTATTTAAAGTGATGCTTCATTAAGTGCAGAAACTATAAATCAAAATTTATCACAAAAGCTAATAATGTCAAACTGCAACTCTGTATAAACTAGCTCTGTATAAATTAGCTATATGCCTGATGAAGGCATTAAGCCTCCCTAGGTCTAGTTTCCCTTCCCTATAAAGTGGAAAATTGGGTTAGATTATATAAACCTTGGTGATCCTAAAATTTCCACTCTATTATTGTACTAGAATCTTACTGAAGTATAGATTGCTAGACTTTTGAGAAGCTACTAATGCTAGTTCTTTCTGCCATATGAAATGGATGCTTCAAGAAAATTATATTTGCTGGTGAAATCTGACTTAAATTGTTAAGAAAAATGTTATAAACATATCTCTAAAACTTGTTGCAGGAGGAGAGGCCAAGTATTGAAGGGATGAATAGTTTAAGATGACAATTTAAATAGAGAAAACCAATCTTGAGAGTGGTGAGCTTAAACGTGGACATTAAGATGTGAAACCGAGCAGTTAGCCTTTCTGGAATAAATGTGATGCTAATATGATTACACAAATGTCTCCCAGGTCCTCCTCACTGTATCGTCTTTCAGGCTTTCACAGCCAGGGTGCCTGTCATGCATATCGAATACCATGGTAACAACCCTGCTGTAATGGCTCCAGCAGGGCATGCCATGATTCTCAGCAATAATCATTAACTCACATTTCAATGAACAATGAATGGCTCTCTGGGCTCAGATTCACAATATAATTTTAATGAATAAATGCTGGTTAAAATTTCTGCAAGTTTTTAGGGCTAAAAAAAATAGGAACATGAAAGGGAGTTTAAAAAAAACAAAACAAAACAAATCCTCTATTACCAGCTGAGTGGCTGTGGAGAGGTTAGATGTGCACTAGTTCCTAATTTGTAAAATAAGAGGCGACAATAATAGCGAGCTTATAGGTTTTTTGTGAGGTTCAGTGCTTGTAGAGCACTTATTCCTTACATACAGTAAGAGCTCAGTAAATAGTAACTTTCAAAAATCCTTCAAAATGAACAACTATTCCCAGGAATAAAAAGTCATTTGAGATTTCCTGTGTCCTCATCCCAATGTCAGGAGCTCTTCCAAATCAGCACTTCCGAAGCCTTCCATAGTGACAAGACTTATTAAAAACTCTATTTTCAGGAAATGGCTTTCACATTAGCTCCCAGTGCCTTGACAAGCTTGGCTCCCAGGCTCAACGAACTGCCTTCTTCAAGTTTCTTTAGAAACCCACATGCAAGCTGGGTCCTTGAGAAAGTGACTTTCCCTTTGATTACTGATGATACTTGGTAGGGAACACCTGTCTGAGCACAGGCCAAATCTCTAGTTTACTAGAGTCTGCGGCTTTGTAAACATTTGCCAAGGAGGCCAGAGGCGTAAATTCAAGTTGGGAAATACATCACAGAGATGCTGGTCCCTCCCGGCCTAGTACTGCTCAACAAACAGGGTTCCTGCAGGTACCAGGGGACGGAAGTAGTCCTAAAAATCCAACCTGCAGGTATTAAGCAAATAGGGACTACAGGAGAGGGAGAAATGCAATAATTAGCTATGCCTCTAACAGAACCCAGAGGCTCATCTAGACACCTCCCCAAACCTACTCAAAAAGAGGCCAGAAGATTAAACCTCCTTTAGCGCCTTCACTGAATTATTTACTTCCACATTGTGTTGCAAGTATTTGTTTAGAAACATGAGCAGTGACCTCACAGAAGGCAATAACAACTCCTGCTCACCTGGAGAGGAGTGTGAGGACTGAGGTCCAGGCTTTGGAATCATCCAGACCTCAGTCATCTCAGCTGTGTGACCAGTACAAATTATTTAAATCTTCTGAGCCTAAGTTTCCTCATTTAAGCAACATACCTCCAACGCCGTAGAGACAGAACAGGGTGATCGTCACTACCTACTAGGCTTGCAGTTAGAACTAAATGGAATGACAAGCTAGGACAGTGACTGACATATCGTTTTTGCCCAGTTAAGCATAGCTGGTATTAAAATTGTCAACATTTTCTCTGAATATCCAGCATCCAGTGTAATCACCATTAAACGTCCAATAAATGCTTAATGAATCAATAAAAGATTTGGTATTACTTCCTCATTTGACAGAAGAGGAAAGTAAGCCTCAAACACCGTATATGATAGGTCACAATCAGGGACAGGACCAAATGCTGGTTTCTCCTGGCTTTCAGTCATGCTGATTTCTTATGTAACCGCGCTGCATAATGAACTAAAAACTAAAACCTATTTTTTAAATTTATTTTATTGATTTACAATGTATACATAGCTGATTTACAGTGTTGTGTTAATTTCTGCTGTATAGCGAAGTGATTCAGTTATACGTATATATACATTCTTTTTCATATTCTTTTCCATTATGCTTATCACAGGATATTGAATATAGTGCCCTGTGCTAGACAGGAGGACCTTGTTGTTTATCCCTAAAACCTATTTATTTACCCTACAAAGCCAGAATGGGAAGGGAAAATATATTATCTAAAACTACTGAACAAGGAAAAAGCCAGAACCTCAAATTATTCTCCCCACCAAGCAAATATATGTCTTGAGTTCCTGGAAAGGGGCATGGTATAGTCGAAAGAGCGTGGGTTCCAGAAGCAAGGAAGTCAGACCATGGTCCTCAGCTCCACTACTTACTGTCGGGGTTGGAGGCATGTTGCTTAAATGTCCAAAGCCTCCATTTTCCCGCCTCTAAAAATGGGTGTAATAATATCCACCCGTGGGCAATGACTGCTAATGGGAATAAGGTTTCTTTGGGGGATGATGAAAATGTTTTAAGATTATGGTGATGATTGCACAACTCTGGAACTATACTAAAAGCCACTGGCTTATGCCCTTTCAGTGGGTGACTTTATGTAAACTATACCTTCCTATGGTCATAGCTGTGAGGACTTAAGTTACTATCTATGTGATGAATATGATGAAGAACACATACTAGGTGCTCAATAACAGTTATACAAATTGGATTTCCATCACTAAGATAGCGGTTATTAGACTTTATAGAGGTACAAAACAAATCCTGTTTGCTTGTAATGAAATGCAGATTCCTGGGCCCCCGCCTCCAATAGATAATGGGTCCCCAAGCCCGGGGGAGGCCAATATGTGCGAGAATCATCAAGGTAGTTGTGATGGAGGTGGCCCATTAATCACTGTTTGAAAAGCCCTACACTAATGCACCTTTCAAGTCAAAACACTTCTGTGAATCTCCTTGAAATATCAGTAATAGTCTCCCTATGTTGAATTTCTGTATAAATCCACATTTCCATAAAGTATGGTCTGGTTAAAAGAAATACCTTAAAAAAAAAAAAGAAAAGGAAAAAGAAGGAGGGAGAAGGAAAGAGAAATACTCACTCCCGCTGACCACTTAGAGGGGAAAAAAAGGGGCATATTCCAAATCTTCAGGCACTGACAGCTGCTCTCCACTTGCAGCCACCGAATTCAGAATTAGAGATGAACTAATCTTTGGGTGGGGCTTCCTGGGAAGACAGGAGGAAGGAAAGAAGGAAGGAGCACTTGGATCTGCAATGTCTCTGCCTTACCACCACCCTGGGAGGTGTGTGTTGTTAGAATCCCTGTTTTACCAAACAAGAAACTAACTAATGAATGAAAAGGCAGCTTCCTTCAGAGCCACACAACCAATGCACACAGGGTGGGGTTACTTTCCCACAACTCTAGGCTCCCCTGGAGGCCATGGCTCAAATCTGGGATCAAGATTTCTTGGTTCCTCAAACGGCTACAACCGCTGGTGAGCCTCCTTTGTCCAACCTTTTCCAGCTGAATGTTCTGGAAGGGCTCACCTTCCCAACGTAGCCCGGCTCAGTTTTCTGTCACTGAGCACAGACTATGGGCTGGCTCTGGACGAAGTGATGCTAAGACAGCCCCATCCTTCAAGAGCTGACAGTGCAAAGGAGAACAGGGAGGTGTAAGCAGGTGTGCAGAAGCTGTAGCTAGTAGCCAGCGTGAGGAAGGCACACCTGAACCAAACACAACACAAAGTTACCTGGACCCCTGTTCTCAGCACTCAGCAGGGAATATTAAGGCCTAATGTGCAGAGCAGGGGAGACAGTGGGAAGGTTGGCTGGTTCGTTTTCTGGCCTGGGGTTCATATTCATCAAAAGCCCCAAACCTGTATGTTTGATCTTCTCCTAATGAGACTTTACACACAGTCACAGAAAGAAAGTGACAAAATGAAAAGAAAAAGGTATTGATCATACAACTTTGAACTTGTATCCCATTAACAGAACACATCACGCATGCACAATATTCTCTAAATTCATGCTTTAAAAATAAATAATGGAAATTAGCTCAGAAATGGCACAATGACGCTGCCTAAGAGTTAATTTGTTAAACAGATATATTTAAAATATAACAGCATTGGTAACTGTTTGGCATTTCCTCATTTATTAATACACTGCTTCAAAACTGGAGTTGAGTTGGGCAGCTCTCAGGCTCTGGAAGGCCCAGCTGCTGTTAATACACATAGTTGATCCAACACTATCTGGGTATTTACATTATTCCTCACCTATAGCAACCACAGCCCAGTGTCTGCAAGGCCTGATTTTGGAGCTCTGTTCAGAATGCCACCTCTCATACTCATATAACTGCCCTCACCCTGCCACATTCATCTCTCATTCACACCCTGCCTCTTAACACACTGATAAACAGACACAAATTCTCTTACTGTTATCTACCTCTTCTACTATTAATACCACCACCGCCACTTTTCTCCTCCTCTTCCTCATTGCAACATTTCAGGGTAAGAATAATAAGCCTCATTTTTTTAGATGAGGAATCAGACAGCGCTAGTAAAAGTAGCAGAGCGAGATTTGAACTCAGATGTGTCTGACCCTAGGACCAAGGCTCTTGGCACTTCCAGGCCCAAACTCTCTAATAGCTTCCCAATCATTTCAGAGTAAAAGCTCAAGTCCTTTTCCTGGTTCCAAAGCCCCTACCTACAGCCTGTTCACCCTTTGACTTCTCTCCTGCCCTCTCCCCAGTCTCAGTCTGCTCCAGACACACTGGCCTCCAGGTTGCTACTTAGATCTGTTGAGCAATTTCCAGCCACAGGGCCTTTGCACTTCCCGCTCCCCCCTTTTTGAAAAACATTGCCTTTGGATGTACTTGCTCCCTCCTGCCTCTGGAGTTCTGCTCAAATACTATTTTACACAAAATAGCGACCCCAGTAACTCTTGTCACATCTCACATGTCCTATGTTTTACTCTTTGCTGTCTGTCTTTCCCTGTTGGTATGCATGTTACATGAGCACAGGGACTTTTGTTTTTTCCCCACTGTCCCAGTACCTAGAACCACTCAGTTAATGAATTCATGAGAGGGGCATAAGTTGTACACACACCATGAGAGAAACATACCTCACTGGGAATTCATAACACAGGGAATCATTCAAAGGGGTGGCTTCCCCCGCCTAGAATGCACTTTACCACTAATTTTCTCAGTAAATTCCTCACTAAGGCTCCCCTTAATTTTTCACCTCCATGGAAAGTCTTCCCTGCTCTCTATGCAGTGGGGATATCCCACTATTCTAACACTTACAAAACGCACTGCAATTATTTGTTTACATAGCTCCTCCCCACCCCTGGTATCTTGTGAGTTTCTAGAAGACAAGTACGGATTCTCATTCATCTTTGAATTCCCAGCACATAGTAGGCATGTTGTTGTTGACTGCATGGTATAATGCTACCTTCTAATACGCCCCAGAGAAACTGTCAGTATTTAGGCAGCACTATGAGTCTGGCATTAAGGAAAATCATAACAGGGAAGATTCTCCAGTCACAGAGAGCAGTTATCACCAATGAAGCTCATCAGTGTATAAGCATACTCAGCCTGCACTAGTGTAGCAAACACTTTTCTATGTTTGAACAGCAAAGAGACATAGGGGGTAATAAGCAAATTAACAAGCTGAGAATCATTCTGAATGCATCTCTACAGATAGGAGTTCTGCCGGAGCTCATGTTCTTGTTGACCTTGTTTACCTCTCCAAAAAATAAGTTCTTCAAGGCGGTCTCCTTTGTAACTGTTCCTTCAAGGCGGTCTCCTTTGTAATTGTTCCAGTTCTCTCTCTTCCTGTCTCTCTCTCACGCCAATTTGCATTTTTACAGCCGGTATTTTACATTCTCCTCCACCCCAAGTCACTAATGAAAAGCAAAGGGGCAGCAGAAGGCAGAGGTATTTGCTAGGCATTGAGGCACTGACTAGGATTTAGCTCCTGACAAATTAGATGTTTGCCTGGTTTCCTCCCTTCTCAATCTCTAACCCTAATAAATAGTCAGAAGGATCCATACACAAAATGTGGGCAGGTGAACATTTCACTTATGGCAGAAGGACTGCATTAGAATGCAGTGCACTGGATTCCCCGTAGCTGTCTGATATTCAGATCTCTGCTGTGCTTCCTCTCAAAGAGGTCTGGGGCAGGCATCAAATAGGGTGCTTTCCATTTTGTCCACAAGGCATTAATTCCAAGTTTAAGGAATGAAGCCAGTGGAGAAACATTCCATGCAATGACCAGACTTGCTTTGCATTATAAAACTAGCTGAATATGATACACGATTAGTTGCCAGTAAGGTTTCCTAAAATTATTTTAAGAATGAGAAAAAGGGAAGAAGTATTTGTTTTACTGAATTCTTCTTTCCTAAAAAAAAAAGAAGATGGGGTGAGCTTATTCACTCCAATGAGCTGTTCAAGAAAAGAGTTGACCCATTAATAATGGTGGGAAAAAAAATCTGTATTGCTCTTTACCTTCACTAGGTAAAAAAGGCTAAAGGCCTGTCTTACTTTATACCTTCACTATTTTTAAACTTGGTCTTTCGCAAATTAACTTTCCCCCCCAGATGTATACATAGGGATTTCAAAGATCTTGTCAATGACTTCAATTTTCATGTCAAAAGTCATTTCCTTTTTCTCTTTTTTTTTTTTCTGTAGGCAGGCCTCTCACTGTTGTGGCCTCTCCTGTTGCGGAGTACAGGCTCTGTACACGCAGGCTCAGCGGCCATGGTTCACGGGCCCAGCCGCTCCGCAGCATGTGGCATCTTCCCGGACTGGGGCACGAACCCGTGTCCCCTGCATCGGCAGGCGGACTCTCAACCACTGCACCACCAGGGAAGCCCTCAAAAGTCATTTCTTAAAGCTAAGTTTTCACCTATCATTTAAAAGTTGCTTGTCTTAAATCTCTAGGAAGGAATGTTGAGATTCACTGTGCAGGTGAGATTGGGAAAAGTCAAGTGGCCCTGGGCAATGCTAAATCACTCGGCGCCAGGAATCAGCACCGAAGCACCCAGTGTTCTTCCAATTAAATGACAGGGCAAAATGCTGAACACAGTTTTAAGTTTGCAAGGGAGAGTTCTGTGCTATTAGATCCTGACCACAAAGGACACCTGACTCTTTTACTGCCAGGCACTGTGCCACTTCAGGAGACAACAAACGGTCCTAATTACAGAATCATATCAATGGTATTCTGAAAGGCATCTTTTTTCCTTTTTGTTTTTATTCTAGCCAATCAATCCTTATCGATCGTAATAATGACAAGGATGAGGAAGCAGCTTTGGGCAAAATCATAGAGAACCTAAAAGCAAGGCTGTGAAGCCTTGGAAGTAATAAGGAACCTTTAAAGTAATGTTATAGGGCAGGGGAATGAATTGATCAGATCTGGGCCTGAAGTAGAATAATTTGGCAATAAGAGTATAGCCCATTATTAGCAAATTAGATCATAATATTGTGTCGAACATGCACACTAGGGTCAAAAGCTGTTGTGGATTCAAATCCCATCTCTGCCAATTACTAGCAGAGTAGCCCAGGGCACATTACCTAACCCCTAAGTCTCCCCTCTGCCCCCTGATTTCCTACTTCATAGGACTATTGTTATTAATTAGATTTTATTAATTGTATTAGTATGTATTCATAAGATAATTCATTTACCTCCCTAACACAATAGCCAGCACATAGTAAGTGGTCAATAAATGATAACTTTTGTTGTTGCTAATGTAATACACCAAAAAGGGGGCAGGGAAGGAGAGAGAGAAATGGAGGGCTAGAGTAAGATGGTTCTAGAACCGAAAGAAAGAAAATGGATACAAGGGGCATTTTTGAGCTCTCAGTTGCTGCTTGGCTATGGAGTATTGAGAGATGCATTAAAAATGCCAAAAAAGGGACTTCCCTGATGGTCCAGTGATTAAGACTCTGCGCTCCCAATGCAGGGACCCGGGTTCGATCCCTAATCAGGGAACTAGATCTCCCGTGCCGCAAATAAAGACCCCACACGTCGGGCTTCCCTGGTGGCGCAGTGGTTGAGAGTCCGCCTGCCGATGCAGGGGACACAGGCTCGTGCCCCGGTCTGGGAAGATCCCACATGCCGCGGAGCGGCTGGGCCCGTGAGCCATGGCCGCTGAGCCTGCGCGTCCGGAGCCTGTGCTCCGCAACGGGAGAGGCCACAACAGTGAGAGGCCCGTGTACCGCCAAAAAAAAAAAAAAAAAAAAAGGTTCCCGCACGTGGCAACGAAGATCCGGTGTGCCACAACTAAGACCTGGCACAGCCAAATAAGTAACTATTTTTTTAAATGCCAAAGAAATTTGAAAACTGGGTAATTACAGGACCAGCAATGATAGGTTTCATTTTTAGTGTTAGTTTTACCTAGACAAAATGAAAACAAAAAGAGAGAGAAGCAATATTCTCTACAATCACTGCAAAGGCAGAAAAAATTAAAAGCATAGTACCTGAAAGTTATCCCATCCTTTTCAAACAGATAGGGTACAAACATTAGGCAATTTCTTTTAGAAAAGGCGTTTCTCAAGAAAAATTCATGGAATTTAATTAAAAACATTTTTTGGAAGCACGTGTAACATACTCTTTTACATAAGTAAGCACTAAGACTATAGACTCATGAATTCAGATCCCTCTTTCCCCATGCATAACTGATACTTATAGCACAGCATGCAACTAGAATACAATATTGCCCAATGAAAGGCAGGAAGGCATGGTGATAAAATATAGGTATGATTTTTTTTTAATGTCAGATGTCAGCATCGTAAAATAAATCCAAGAGTCTCCTATTTAATTCCCTTGCCATTAAATTAGGCGAATACCATCAATTATTAGAATATTTTTAAAAGGAAAAAAAATTATATGGGATTACAAATATCAATGTCAAGAAAGTTATTCTTGAATACTAATAATAGTAGTAATAATCATGCTTCTTGTCAGAGATTCCACAAAAATGTTTATAGTACATACACTAAATCTTGTTGAGTCCACAAAAGTAAGGCACTCGTTTTAACAAAGCAATAAACCTAGGGAAAAAAACTTTTTTTCCAACAAAAGGAATTCTCCTCTGGTCATTTGACTTTATTAACTTTAAACAAAAAATAAAAAAGGGGTAGAGTGATTAACCTCCAGAGACAAAACTAATAATTTATTTCAAAGTAAATCTCTGCTGTGGTATTATTCAGAAGTATTCTATTTATATTAACTTCATGATTTAGGACATCCCCATGCTGATCAAATATATAATGTCATCTTCATTAAAAATAATTAAGATTCCCTAGGCAGACACTCACACTTGAAATGGGGGGGGGGGTAACTCAATTTTTTATGCCACTGCAAGGTTTTCTAAAACTCATTCATATTTAATTTTTAAGGATGCTTTGCAGCACATTAAATATTTAACAGTCAGAGGGATTTCAAACCAGAATGCTAAATGTCATCCTATTCCTCCAAAATACTTCTTATTTCATTTGCAATAAATTAGCTGGACCTCTCTTCAGAAACTGGAAAGAAAAAACAAACAAACAAAAACAACGGTCTTCAAAACTTAACTCATTAGGACACTGAGATAATAATACCTATCTACATAATTAGACCATGTAAGAGATCGGATTTTAAATACCTGGCTTATTAAGCAAGGTAGAATTCTGAAGTAGTGCAGCTCACATTATAAATGGAGATAATCTTTCAGAAACTCACCCCCCTCTCCTTTCCAGAATTCATTCTGCATCATGCGACATACATTAACATACAGAACAGATGTGATAAGTTAGCAGTAGCAGGAGCAGAGACACTGAGGTTCCAACAGTACTGGGCCAATTAGCGATACAAGATGACAACTGAGAAACAGGGCTCACCATCGGACCCTCATTAAGAAGGGGTCTTAGCAAACCATTTTGATTTCTGTAAGGAGTTAGTAATTATAAGGTCACAGAGCATGGGGTAGTCAGCGTTTGCCGACCCCCACTACAAGAAATCAAACAGTCTTTTTATACGTTTGTATACTCATCCTAACATTATAAGGGACAGTAAAATCTGCTTTACTTTTAAACAGAAAGGAAATCAGTTTTAAATGATGATGAAAAGGAGAATAAAGGTATAAAGGGAAAAAAAAAGGAAGAAGAGAAAATCTCCAAGACTCAGAGAATCTATTAAACTGGACAGCATCAGGTCAAAATTCAGTTCCTCCAGATCTTAAAAACTTGACAAGTGCCACAGCACAAAATGATTTCACAACAGCACTGTGTGAAAATGTGTTCACACTGTTACCACACAAAATACATGATCATGAGGCTTCCCCAGGAAAGGCAGGAAGGGGCACTGCAGATTTGCTGTGATGGCTCCAATCAAGGGGAATCTACTGGTTTCACGAAGTTTGGGTAATAAAAGGTAAATAGCACAGTTCAGACATGCCAGCAAGAGTTACTACCATGCTGATGAACATGGTTTATTTGTGTGTTGCATTAGAATTAGAAAAGTGAGAAGTTGTACTGATTTCATGTTAACTTACCAATCTTTTCAGTTTCCCTGGACCTCCACCCAATGTATCCTTTCAATGAGAACTTATTAAAGGTTTGGGGGGGGGGGGTCTCTTGCCAGCAAAGAAATAAAGAAATGTCAGCAAGAAGTGCTGTCCAGATGTCACATGGGCTGCACTCAAGGATTCCAACTTTGGGGAATCTTTGATCTGTAGAGATGAGAAGGTAGACAGGGAAACAGCATCCCATTCCTTGAACGCAAGGAGATCTGCATCTGTCCAAACCCTGCTCCGCTGTTCTCTTCTCACCCATTTTATGCCATTTAAGAAGAATCAAGTTATTTTTTTGACCAATTTTGCCAAAGGTGTCCTTAAAAAACAAAGCCATCTCTAACTGCCTATGCTGTTCTTTCCTTCTACCCAACAAGAACAATCAGGAAGGATCTCCACACCAAAGGTTTAACAAATGGCTAGAAAAGTTTCACTAATTAATCCACTCATGATTCTCTGGCTAAATGATGCGTGTGGTCGTCCTTTCCCTGAAAGTTTTGTGAAAGTATAGTGGTAATAAATTGAGGCCTGTATTCTACCACCCAGTGATATAAACCCAAACCAGAGGTTGTCAGGGAAGGAAGAGGGCATGAAGAAGTGGTCTCCACAGGAGCTGGGGCTCTCAAATAACTGGGTTCCAGACACCCAGAAGCAAAAGAACAGGTTTCTGACTTACATGGGTAAAAAATAAACCTGGAGAGTTTTTGCATTCGCAGGAATGGGAAATTGCTTCACTTCATCAATTTTGAAACTTGAACTTAATTGCTCCTTTCCCTAGTGCCCTGCTCCCACCCCAAGTCTCTCTAAACTTTAGAGTCTAAAAGAAACCCTGTTACAGAACTGTCAGCCCTCTCAGGACTTTGCAAATTCCAAAACAAGTCAGAGCAGGCCGGAACTTTTTCTTCCAGAAATAACATTGTTATTAACTACTTTTGTTTGTCTCTTTCTCAAACCACTTTTTAAAAAAGTCATGAGGTCCTCATGGTCCCCACAGACATGGGTAGACATGAATCACTTCTTACCATTTTTCACCACTGAAAGATGAATGAAAAAGAAAGGGGCCGCTGAGAGGAGAAACCACCCATAACTTGGAATCCCACATGCTCCGTAAGTATGGCTCAGGAACCCCTACCATGTTGTCTTAAAAATAAAAAGACGCAACAGTTTACACCGTTTCTATGAGAGGTGGCCACCATTGCAGCTATGCCCACCTTATGGGCAGTTATGCCCACCTTATGGGTATATATGCCCAGATGCGTGGGTTCTGAGGGGCTTGCCTAACTGAGTTGAGTTCAAACGCAAACTCCCACCTTCTGACCCTAAATCCCAGGAAGCTTCACGGTCTATACATCAAATAAAGCAACGCTAAGGCAGGTTTTTATTTGGTCCTATTAGTAGCACTAATGCAGATGCCATTCTTTCTAGTTCTTAGATCATCTCTTCATTCAAAAGCAGTAACTAACAGGGGCTTCCCTGGTGGCGCAGTGCTTAAGAATCCTCATGCCAATGTGGGGGACACGGGTTCGAGCCCCGGTCTGGGAGGATCCCACATGCCGCGGAGCAACTAAGCCCGTGCGCCACAACTACTGAGCCTGCGCTCTAGAGCCCGCAAGCCACAACTACTGAGCCCGTGTGCCACAACTACTGAAGCCCGCGCGCCTAGATCCCGTGCTGCACGAGAGAAGCCACCGCAAATGAGAAGCCCGCGCACCGCAATGAAGAGTAGCCCCCGCTCCCCGCAACTAGAGAAAGTCCGCGTGCAGCAACAAAGACCCAACGCAGCCAAAAATGAATAAATTTTTAAAAAAGATGATTCTTTAAAAAAAAAAAAAAAGCAGTAACAATTTTAAAAAGCACACACCCAGAACAAGAACAAAAACATTGTTGCTTACATTTCTAAGATTCTTATAACTACGTGAAAATTGAGTTGCTATAAAATGAAATTTTAAAATTATTTTAAAAGTATCATTAAGTGGGGAATTCCCTGGCGGTCCAGTGGTTAGGGATCAGGCTCAGTCCCTGGTTGAGGAACTAAGATCCCACAAGCCATGTGCTCCCCCACTCAAATACAGTCATAATGAAATTCAGAAGCACAAAGTGAAACAGTACAGAATGAAATGAGGATGAAATAAAAAATTTTTAAAGTATCACTAAATGATAATAAAATTAGTAGTGGTCAGTGGTCTGTCTACTTAAAAGGGCTCTCCCCCCTCCTCTTCCCTTCTGCATACAGGTCCTTCCGTGTAATCTCACAGGCAGGCTGAAGAATGCAGTGTTGCCATTACCTAAAGAAAACCCAGAGTGTCCAGAGAGATCGAATCAGTTAAAGTGCCCTGCACATGTGGGATCAATTAGGTGGAGACGACCTTTATATTTAGGAGAATACTGAAATGCCAGCCAGCCCCCTTAATGTCTGACCTATATCTGAAACTCAAGAACGGCAATAATTCTAAAGATTTAAGCACTTCAGGCTACTGTATTTGGTAATCAGTAATACAGTGTGATAGAAAAGAAGCCAGGAGAGGGAGGTAAGTGAGCTGCACTGAGAACCAGCATGTCAAAACTGGACAAGACTCTTCAGAGCTTCTAATCTGACGCACTTATCATAAAGGGGAGGAAAAGAGTGTCCAGATAAGTTATTAGTTTTCCAATTTGGGGTAAGTATCTAGTTGACATTCTTTGACTGTATTAATCATTGAGAGATTTTTCGCCATCTCTGACATTTTAAACCCTTGGAGGCTATTTTTACTCCCTCTGTCTCTGATGGGGAATACTAATTTCTCAATGCCGTTCTTGACAGGAGACCTAATATACCAAACTTTTTTTTGCCGAGATTTACAGGAATTTTATAAGAATTATGAAGGAGAATACAAAAGAATATTACAATTTTATATGATAATATTTGTTATCCACAAAGAGAAATGAGTCAGGAGACAGACGTTCGCTGAGACAGTGCACTGGTGGTGGTGTTACGGATGCACCAGATACACAGCATACAGCGAAGCAAGCTCTTCTTTGGCATAAAGTTCAAATCCTGCCTCTCCCCTCACTAGTAAGGCAACCTTGGGCTAGTTACTTGGCCATTCTTACTCAATGTCCTCATTTGCAAAGCAGGAATAATAAGTCTCTCATCCATGGGATTGCTGTATTAAAAAAACAACAACAACAGAAACCAATACATGGAAAGCAATAAGTAGACAGGAATATACTAAGCATATAATAAGCATAATAAATACAGCTATAATGACCACCACCACCTCTACCACCATCAGTGTCTTTGGTTCCAGAGTTTGTCCTGCATTGAACATACGTTATTTTTGTAATTTAAATACATGATTAAAAATATTTCAAGGATTATTTCTCCCCTAATTCTGCTTTTCAGTTATTCTTACAATACAGAAAGTCATCTCTAGAACTTTTCGGGAACCCTCTTTGGATTTTGGTAATGAACTACGAGCTGTCATTTCTCTCATAAATTCAGTTAGGTAGGTAGGCAAACATAGTGTATTTAAAAGTACTTTTTACAGAGTTAGTTGCTAAACAGTATATTATTCCTATGCCTGTCCCATGAACTAGGAAATGCCAATGATATGAACAGTGTCATGCAGTCAAAGGTTAGAAACCCAATGTACGGTGCTATATGATCTTGAACACAGAGCCAAATATGACAAAACACTACAGTGAGCTCGCTTCTGGAGAAAGGTGAAGATCTTCCTACACATAAATTATTCACACAGGTCAGTATCTGTTATTCTTACTTATCATTACTCAAATGGTAAAATAATCTAGAGCTGTTCAAAGCTGCTCCTCCTTTCAGCTACAACAGCACAGATAGTTTCATTGAAAATATGTAAAAACAAAACAAAAAAGTCAGCAAAACCTTTACAAGCCTTTTCAGACCCCGGCACCATTTACCTCACAAAGTTCAACAATTATGAGAAGCTGGAATGCTTGTGTTTCATTACACTAGCAAAACCAAGAATAAAGCATGGAATAATTTCCAGATGGTGTCCTTTTTTGTACAGATTTTCAACTCAACATTGTTCCGAAAGCTTTAGTCATCTGAACGCAGAGCTGTAAGCATGCTACGCAAGAATCTTGTTCTTGAATAAAGACTCATATACCGCAGTTACTGAGTTTTCTAGTTATCAGAAAGACAGTGAGAAAGAACAAAGCATGCGGTGAGTCTCTTCTACAAATAGCAAAATCAATGACTGCAAAAGAATATAGTTCAACCCCCCCATATGCCCAAATTCTCTGTAGACTATTTCTGACTTTTTAAACTATCAAATCTATATATACACATATAAATGTACATTTTATATATAAACTTCCATTTTAAAAAGTGTAAAGATTGACAGAAGCACGGGTTTCAAAAGCTTTAAAAAATAAACTCACAGAACTATGAAACAAAGAGCAATCTAGATTAGCATCTATAGCATACAGAGCAAAAAAGGGCACGGTAAGCAACAGATGAATTCTATTAGGGCTCTAACAGACCTCAGATGGATCCAGAAAGCCTCTACAGTGCCTCCGAGAAGTGTGCATTCCACTAATTGCTTTTAAGTGCTCCTCCATACCAGTGTAGGCGAGGGCATGCAGACTCAGAAGACCCACTTCTATGTAAAGCAAATGCAACTCCAAATGGTCATGCCTCTCAAACACTTCCACTGCTGTATTAAAAATGAACAAGGGCTTCCCTGGTGGCGCAGTGGTTGAGAGTCCGCCTGCCGATGCAGGGGACACGGGTTCGTGCCCCGGTCCGGGAAGATCTCACATGCCGCGGAGCAGCTGGGCCCGTGAGCCATGGCTGCTGAGCCTGCGCGTCTGGGGCCTGTGCTCCGCAACGGGAGAGGCCACAACAGTGAGAGGCCCACGTACCGCGGAAAAAAAAAAAAACAACAAACCCACCCCAAACTATTTTTCTATTATGGAAAACCTATAAAAGAAGAGAAAATAGTATAACAAACCGCCACATACCCATTACCTAGCTTCAACCAAGGCACAGTCTCATTCACCCATAAACCCACTTCCCCAACCTAACTTATTTCTGAAGCAAAGACACCCAGTAATGTGATCCACAAATAGTCTGCATAAAATTCTAAAAGATAAAGACTATTTTTGTAAAAAAAAAACCCACAATACTATTATTACACTAATAATAATTCTTGACTACCATCAAATAGTCAGGTTCAAATTGAACTGCTAAACTTTACAGACTGGGAAGCTCTACTGGGAAGAATGGGAGCAGTAACGAGGAGCAGGTCAACGTTGCAACTTATGCTTTTGTTTTAAAACTGTGCCAGCGTTTAGGGCAGAGCATGGTCTAATTCCTTGGACTCAGATCATTCCAAACTCTACTAAGGGTCCTCTCTTTCTCTTGCAGCCCAGATACAATGCTCTTTCACTTGGAAAAGAGGCCATGCCAGAATAAAATACAGGAAGCCATTTTCCTCACTGGTATTTTCATAATTAGGAGGAAGCTACTAAATGAGCCCAAATCTCCTGAATTTTGCCTATGTTGCAAGAACATTTTAAAAAGTGTTTTCTTTTGTTGCACATCTGAAACTAATATAGTATTGTATGCCAACTATACTTCAATTAAAAATAAGACTTCTTTTGAAAAAATTTCAGACTTACAAGTTACAAATATAGTATGTTTCCCATGTACTGTTCACCCACCTTCCCACAACAATAACATCTAACATAAGAGTTTTTAAGAACCTGCACCAATCCATACACCTATGACCAACTGATTTTAGAAAAGGGTGCCAAGACCATTCAACGGCAAAAGAAGGGTCTTTTCAAGAAATGGTGCTGGGACAACTGGATAGTCACATGTAAATGAATGAAGTTGAACGCTTATCTCATACCCTTTGCAAAAATTAACCTCAAAAATGAATCAAAAACCTAAATGTAAGAGCCAAAACTATAAAAGTTCTAGAAGAAAACACAGAGGCAAATCTTCATGACCTTGGATTTAGCAAAAAATTCTTAGATATGACACTAAAAACATGAAGAAACAAAAGAAAAAGATAGATATACTGGACTTCATCAAAATTAATCAAAGGACACCATCAAGTAAGTGAAAAGACAGCCCACAGAATGGGAGAAAATATTTACAAATCATGTAGGTGATAATGGACTTATATCTAGAATATGTAAAGGATTCTTACAACTCAGTAAGAAAAATAATTATAAAATAGGTAAAGGATCTGAATAGACATTTCTCCGAGGAAGACATACAAATAATTCATAGGCACATGAAAAGATATTCAACATCATTAGTCATCAGGGAAATGCAAAACAAAATCACAATGAGATACCACTTCACATCTACTAGGATGGCTAGACAAAAAGTCTTAACAGAAAGTGTTGATTAGGATGTGGAGAAATCAGAACCTTTATACACTACTGGCCAGAATGTAAAATGGTGCAGCCACTATGGAAGAGTCTGGTAATTCCTCAAAATGATTAAACAGAATTACCGAATGACCTAGCAATTCCACTTATAAATATATACTCAAGAGAAATGAAACATAGCAGAACTATTCACAATAGGCAAGACACAGAAACAACCTAAATGTCCATCAACAGATGAATGGATAAGCATATGTGATACATATATACAATGGAATATTATTCAGCCATAAAAATGAATGAAATAATGCCATTTGCAGCAACATGGATGCAACCAGAGATTATCATACTAAGTGAAGTAAGTCAGAAAGACAAACATGATATGATATCACTTATATGTATTGTAGAATCTAAAATATGACACAGATGAACCTATCTATGAAACAGAAACAGAATCATGGACATAGAGAACAGACTGGTGGTTGCCAAGCGGAAGGGGGTTGGGGGATGCATGGAGTGGGAGGTTTGGGTTAACAGATGTAAACTTTTATGTATAGAATGGATAAACAACAAGGTCCTACCGTATAGCACAGAGAATTATATTCAATATCCTATGATAAACCATGATAGAAAAGAATACAAAAAAAGAATGTGTATATATATATATACATATACATATATATATAACTGAATCACTTTCCTGTATAGCAGAAATTAACATATAAATTGACCATACTTTAATAAAAAATTGATAAAAAAGGGAAATGAAACCCATATCCACAGAAAAATTTGTACACAAATCCTTACAGCAGTGTTATTCATAGTAGCCATAAAAGTGGAAACAACCCAAATGCCCATCAACTGAAGAATGGATAAACAAAATGTGGTATAACTCTAAATGGCATATTATTCAGTCATAAAGAGGAATCAAGCACTGACACATGCTACGACACGGATAGATCTTGAAAATATTAGGCAAAGTGAAAGAAGCTAGTTACAAAGATCACATATAATTCTATTTCATATGAAATGTTCAAAATTGGGAAATCTATAGAAACAAAGTAGATCACTGGTTGCTTAGGGCTTGAAGAGAGGGACAGGAGGATAGGATGGTGACAGTTAAATAGTACACAGTTTCTTTTCGTGGTGATGGAAAATTCTAAAATTATGATGAGAGTTGCCAACATTTGTGAATATACTAAAAACAATTGAGTTGTATACTTTAAATGGGTGAATTATATGGTATGTGAATTATATCTCGATAAAGCTGTTAAAAACTAAATAAAATGCATAGATGTATTTTAAAAAAGAAAAAGACCCTGCACTACTGGCTTTCAGTCCTTAATTCTGCTCTTCTAACTAGCTTTTCCTGGCCATGGTCAAGGACACATCACTTCCCTACAGAAGAAGGACAAGGAAAGTGCAGATGACTCTTGGAGATATGAATGCTTTTTATGAGTTCTAAGGAGACAGCAAAGGGCAACATCAAAACTTTTCATTTACTACCTCTTAGAGAAAGAAGTGTCTGGAGCATAAAACACTTTATTCTTTATATCCTATACCACCAAATATAAGGAAAATGTTTGCGCTGCAGGGGGGAAGCGACAAGGCTTTCCCCACTTGCATCAAAATCTCTGTGAAGAGAGATTTATATCATGGTATTCAGTAAATACTCAATGTGTTTGATTTGACTAATTTGGGATATAAAAGCACCAGTGGGTGCTTCAGAATCTTGTACAAGAAGGCATTCCTGAACGTAGTGCTGCCTTTAAAAAATGCTCTACTAGGAAGGTCTCTGGTCCAAGGGTACAGTATCTTCTGGAAGAAAGAGGAGACAAGTAGGAATTAGAAATCTGGGTTCTCCTGGCTGCACAGTCACAAGATCTCCTTCCTCTCTGTCTCCTTTTTCTCTTTCTGTGAATAGTGGTACCTTTGGGAAGAGGAATTAATTAGGAAGGGGCACAAGGGAGCTCCCCGCGGTTTTGGAAATGTCCTGTCCACAATTTTGACCTTGGTGGTGGGGTTACACAAGGATATACATATGTAAATTTTCATCAAGCTGTACATTTAAGATTCATGCACTTGACTGTATCTTGTATCTCAATTAAAAATAAAATCAGACAAAATGGTTTCTATGAAAGCACATTGTATATTGTCAGGTGCTATGTAACTGAAAGACATTATTGTTTTAAGAGATTTTTTTTGTTTCTTTTAAGGTAGTAGGTTTCTCAGGTAGAACGCACTGAATGAGGAAGTAGTAGTCGTACATTCTCCAACAGTCCTCGATTCAATGATGTTTACCATGCAAAGGCTGTGTTACAGGCACTGTGTGACCACTAGAGATACAAAGCTATCATTTTTTTTTTTTTTTTTTGTGCGGTACGCGGGCCTCTCACTGTTGTGGCCTCTCCCGTTGCGGGGCACAGGCTCCGGACGCGCAGGCTCAGCGGCCATGGCTCACGGGCCCAGCCGCTCTGCAGCATGTGGGACCTTCCCGGACCGGGGCACGAACCCGTGTCCCCTGAATCGGCAGGCGGACTCTCAACCACTGCGCCACCAGGGAAGCCCAAAGCTACCATTCTTAAAGCTGCGATCATATCTAAGATGGTGCCCTGTTCACCAAGTACTCCTCTGTGAAACAAAACAAAACCCATCTGATAGAACTATGAAATCAAGCCCTCTTCCCCATCTAAGGCTCATTTGGATCTTGCCTAGACCATATTCCAAGGTCTGTTACTGTATGATGGTGTTGGGGGTTACGGTGAAGCACAAGGAATTTATTACCTTGGGTCTCCATATTTAGGCACCTGTAACCTCGGGTAGCTCCCTACCATCCCTCGTGATTAGGAGCTCCCACTGTGGCACTCACCCTGGGTAGAGCTCCAGCTCCTCTTTTTCTTTCCCTCTCTCTTCCTTCTAGATCAAAGTTTCTGAGTAGGGTTTGGTAGGCAGAATTTTAAGATGGCCCCAAGATTTCTGGCCCCTGTTTGTACATGCCCTGCATAATCTCTGGGATTGACATTTTACTCTGTCATTAGGTTAGGTTATACGGTACAGCTGACTTTCAAAAAGGGAGATAAGCCAGTGGGCCTAACCTAATCATATGAACCCTTTAAAAGCCCAGAGTTCTTCTCTGGCTAGTGCCAGAAGGGCAGTCAGAGAGGCATGCTCCAGCTGGCCTAGAAGGAAACAACACCCATAGTGCAAACTGCGTATGGAAGCCACCTGGCAAGGTAGTGAGCTGCCTGTAAGAATTGAGAGTGGTCCCTGGCCAACAGCCAGAAGGAAAATCAGGACCCTGGTCCTGCAACCACAAAGAAATGAGTGAGCTTGGAAGATGACCCCCAAACCCACATGATAATTACCCCCCCAGCTGACACCTTGATTTCAGTCTAGTGAGAGCCTAAGCAGAGAATCCAGCCATACCATGCCTTGAATTCTGCCCTAAAGACACTGCAATATAATAAACTGGTGTTTTCAAGCTATCAAGTTTGGGGTAATTGTTACGTAGCAATAAGAAACTAATGTAGGGATTATAGGACAGCCCAACCTACAGAGACAGACCTAGGTTTAGATAAGGGTTCCACTGCATCTCTTTCTTAGCCTCAGTTTTCTGTCTATGAAATGGAGCTGAGTCTCTACTTCACAGAGCAGATGAGAAGATAAGTAGAGACAATGTATGTAAAGTACCAGACACATATTAAGTGCTCAATAAATGGTAACTAATATGATTTTCCACTCACTGACAGGAGATGGTTCTGAGTATGTGGAAGTTAAGCAAGGCTTTTTGAACAAAGGAATCCTGACAAATCGTTTCAAAGTCTAACTGCTATCAAGTGCCATTAACAACAGTGGTTTCCACCATGGGGTTCTAAAGACAGTGTTAAGATGCCCACTTAGCAATAATTCAGTACAGGTAATGCGACATCACCTGTGAGGTAATCAGGTTCAACTACAAGTCAAATGCATTTGGCATTATATTCAGGAAGGCCCTCTCCAGGGGTAGGCAACTCGTGTTCTAATCATGAAGCCTATACAAGGCGCTGCAAATGCTTCTGTTATCCATATTAATCAGCACCAGACCCTTTGGCAATTAGCAAAGTGAATGTCAGGGGTGGACTGCGCTGGCAGGGATGAAATGAGTGGCTTATGAACAGATACTGTAAATGTCAGAAATGGGCCCTCACCGGTGAAATGAAGGACATAGTCAAGTTACAAGGATTGGCCCAAATATTTTAGAGCAACCCCTACCCTTGCATGACCAAGAATGCAGCCTCGATAGGCTCGTTCCCTAAATGGCCTCACAGCCAGCTACAGTTGGAAGACTGCCAGTTGCTTGGTGCTGATTATTAAGGAAAAGACGATGCTCTTCTGGAATGCTGTCAGGTCTAAGAGTGCAGTTTTCATGCAAGGTGGAGATCAGAGCAACTAAAGGAAGAGAGCTGGGACTTTATCAAGCTTACAGAGCGATTTTGCAGGAACTATTTTGTGCCTGCTGGCTGATGTCCGGCTGTGAATCAACGTCCGGACGCATGGCAGAATCACGTCTCAGACTTGCTCTAGTTACAACCAGGTGGCAAGGTTGTGGGATAGTAGCTAAACCTCACTCACCTCAAGTAATCTGGCTGCTATCAAAATCAACCCCCACAAAACCCTAGGAGTTGTGCATAACCAAATTGGCTTAGGTCAGTTTACAACAGGTGAGCCATTTGGAAAAAAATAAAAAGTCAAAATCTGCCGGTCATAAGATGAGCTAAAACATCGAGTTTTTTGGTTTGCCCTGGAATTGTATCAACTTAGTACTCTACTAGCTCTGGTTAACTCAGGCTGTTCAAAGGATCTGATTGATGGTTAACGGGCAGTCACTGATAACTTTTTTTTTGAATTTTATTTTATTATTTTTTTAATACAGCAGGTTCTTATTAGTTAACTATTTTATACATATTAGTGTATATATGTCAATCCCAATCTCCCAATTCATCCCAGTCACTGACAACTTTTTGCTGGAAGGAAAAACAAGTCAATTCAGACTTCAACAGTTTGGTTGGTGTTTTAAAAGTGTTAGAAATAATAATGAGTTAGTTCTCTAATGCCAGGTTAGTCAATGCTTTCATTTTAGAGATAAGGAAACTGAGGCCCGGAGCAGATGAATAATTTTGCCAAGGTGTTGCACACGTTTCCATTTCTGAAATCAGACCTCCTTAGGGTACCTGATGTGACGCTCCTAGCAATTTCTGGCTGTGCCTCAAACAAAAGGTTCCATTGCCTCAACCTGTTGGCCCCAGATTATTTAGCAGCTGGAATTTTCCCACATTTCCACTGCCGAAGGCAAAAAGTTTATCAATCAGGCCAAGAAGCTACTTGAGTCTCTGAGACTTTTGAGCAAATTCTTCCATAAGTCCACCATCGCATGGGTAACAAAGGGTTAATAAGATTTTTACACGTTCCTGCTAATGAGTCACCCCTCAATTGTAAAGCTTTAACTCAATTAAGTGATGCCTATCTCCAAAATTACCCCAAATAATTACCATAATGGGTGAAAGATGGGGTATTGTGAGGAGCTAAATATTAGTAGGCCCACTAGACAGAGGACCATCTTGTTAGGGTGTGTGTTGGAAGGTACAGGCTGATGGTCTAGTCAAGGCCCTTATCTCTAGGGTTCTGGAGTGCAATAGGTTGTAAATAACCTGAAAGAAAGCCCCAAACTTCAACTCCAGTGAGGCAGTGGAGAAACGCCCACGCTTGACATGCTACTCTCTACAAAAGGTGAAACAATAATCGTCCCACCCTCTCTGTCCCCAAACAATGACTTCACCAGAAAAGTGGTTCCCAACATTTGTAGTCAAAATTCTAGTAACTTGGTGACATCTGTATACCTCATTTTGTTCCTATTCCATGAGGTAGAAAAGGCACATGTAACTCAATGCACTTCGGAGATGAGGAACTTCAGACTCATAAATGTCACGGTTACTTAGCTGCTTTGACAGAGCCAGGCATGGAACCTAACTCTTCTGACTCCAATCCCATGAGGTCTTGTGTTAAATTTTGCATCATAGCCCCCTTCCATCCCATCTACCATTCCCTAATATCACCATATTCCCGTGCAGGCATTAAAAAAACAGATTACATACGAGCTTTGTTGAGCAAAAGAGGACACAAATCAAACAGTGGAAGATGATCTTGAATGTTGAAAGCCAGGTTTAAGAGTCATTGATTCTCATTGGAGACATAGCACAGAAACGTTTTCAGTCCCTGTGTGTGTTGAAAGTATGTCTGCTGCTGTTATCTCAGACGAAAGAAGTTAAGCATAGGTCATGAGCTGACAAATTACTACACTTAAGCTCTTCCTCCTATCCCATAATGGATCCTCTTCACTGTAAGGAGATACAAACATTTAAAAAACACTAAACCAACCAACACCTCCCAGGATCCTCTACAAAGGTTTCCTGGTTCAGTACGGGGAGCCTGGAAGACATCAAGTCTGTTCAAAGAGGATCACAAGCTGTGCTACCACAGGATTCTACTTTCCTTCCCTCTTAAGATCTAATCATTTCCTTTGTTTCCCAAGGAATACAACCATTACAGCCACAGGGCTGCCAAGTTCAATCAATGACATAGAGTAGGCAGGGCAGCTACCCTGGGGTAGTGGAATACACTGTTTCCCACATATTTAAAGTGTAAAAGGTTAAGCTAATAGGAGAAAGAGGAGCAAGGAGCTACACGGCCCAGGTCTCTCCTCCTGATGAGAAGCAGCTCGGCGATGATGATCGAGCATGTCACTTCTCTGCTCAAGACCCCTCAGTGGGGACTTCCCTGGCAGTCCAGTGGTAAAGAATCCGCCTTCCAATGCAGGGGACGCAGGTTCGATCCCTGGTCGGGGAACTAAGATCCCACATGCCCCGCGGCAGCTAAGCCTGTGAGCCACAACTACTGAGCCCACACGCCCTGGAGCCTGCGCGCCACAACTAGAGAGAGAAAACCTGCACACCACCACTAGAGAGAAGCCCGAGCACGACACAAAGAAGAGCCCATGCCACAACAAAAGAGCCCACATGCCTACACGAAGATCCCACGTGCCGCAACTACAACCTGACACAGCCAAAATAAATTTAAATAAAAAGACCCCCCAATGGCCCCCCATTACTCACAGTGGCCTCTAAAGCCCTAGTGATCCCTCTTCCTCTCCTCCTGCCACCGCGGCCTCCTTGCTGTTCGCCCTCACCTTAAGCCCTCTGCCAGGTTCTTCCCAGAGATCCACATGGCAAACTCCCTCACATCCTTCAAGTCGTATGCTCAAGTGTCATTTTCTCAATCAGGCCCGTGGTGAATACACTATTTCATGGCAACATCAAAGGCCACCCGAGGCCCCTACAAACTCTCTTAATCCTCCTTACCCCTCTTTACTTTTTTATTTAATAGCATTAGACACTCTCCAACACGATGTATAATTTACTTCCCAACATTCATTATGTCTATTGTCTAGCTCTCCCCTGCTATTCCATGCCAGAAGGGACTTTTGTTTTGGTAACTGATGAACTGGCAGGACAAAAGAGTGCCCAGGGGCTTCCCTGGTGGTGCAGTGGTTGAGAGTCCCCCTGCCGATGCGGGGGACACGGGTTCGTGCCCCAGTCCGGGAAGATCCCACATGCCGCGGAGCGGCTGGGCCCGTGAGCCATGGCCGCTGAGCCTGCGCGTCCGGAGCCTGTGGTCCGCAACGGGAGAGGCCACAACAGTGAGAGGCCCGCGTACCGCAAAAAAAAAAAAAAAAAAAAAAAATTGCCCAGTACACAGTATGCACTCAAATATTTGCTGAATGAATGCATAAAATGTACCTATGTGCTAATAAACAACAGCAGGTAGCATTTGCTGAGAAATGTCTCAGACATATAGCAAGAGTTTTACCTGCATTATCTCCTGTGATCCCCACAAACCTATGAGACAGGTACTAATAGTATCCCCAATTTACATATGACAAAACTGAGCCATGAATGACTTGCCCAAGGTCACATTGCTAGTAAGTAGAGAAGCCAGAATGAAAACCCAGGTCTTTCCGACTCCAGTGAACTCCAATGCTCTATTTTCCATTCCAGCTCTGCTAGATAAGTGTCTATGGTTTTGTTTTTGGTGGAACTCCACCAAGCGTTTATTAGAGGAAGGGTCTGGAATACAAAAAAAATGCTCTAGTAAATTCCAAGAGAAAATTCTCTACAAAAAAGTTTCCCTAGAAACATTTCTATATCAGAGGATATCCTCCTGTCATATAGCGGTAAGAAAAATCATCAAGCGGATGTGTCGTTTAAGTGATACGACACAAATGAACTTATCTATGAAGCAGAAACAGACTCACAGACGTAGAGAACAGGCTTGTGGTTGCCAAGGTGGAGGGAGAGGGAGGGATTGGGAGTTTGGGGTTAGCAGAGGCAAACCATTACATACAGAATGGATAAGCAACAAGGTCCTACTGTATAGTACAGGGAACTATATTCAGTAACTGATAAACCATAATGGAAAAGAATATGAAAAAGAATGTATAAATACATGTATAACTGAATCACTTTGCTGTGCAGCAGAAATTAACACAACATTGTAAATCAGCTAGACTTCGATAAAATAAATTAAAAAGATAACAATCAAGAAGATGAAAACCTGGGTTCAAATCCAGACATTCTCCCAACCAGCTCTGAGATCAATCAAGGTTAATAACCGATGAAACAGGGATAATGATGCCTATCATGCAAGGTTGTTTTAAGGATTAAATGAGAACTGTTCATGAAAGTGCAAAAAAAAAAAAAATCTGGCTCATTATTTGGTCCTTTCTTCTTTCCAGTGTTGACCACCTCAATTACAGAACCTTTAGTTTGTTCGTGAATTAACAAACATTTATTAAGTACCCCGTGTGTGCCAAGCACCATGCTGGATGTTGTGATTACAAATGCAATAAGATGGACTGTTATGTAGTCAGGCTCCCAGTCTAGAGCTCCCAGCTATTCTAGAACCACATGAGAAATGATGCCACAGAGATATGTGGACATCACAGGACACTTAATGACAAAATGAACTGCTTTGGCTAAAATGAGAATGGAGAGATAACTGATAATTGATTGCCAAATCACCAGAAAAACAAAGAATATGAAAAGGACAGGTAAATCAAGAATTGGGACTGCACTGCTGAACAAAGGACCCATGTTACATTATCCTTAGCTTAGAATTAATCTGCAAGTGTTCAGTATCAGTCTAGTTTACATGCTACTTATCAAGAAAATGGCTACTTGAATAAATAAGAATTTTCTCAGATATCTGTAGTCTGTATGTGAGAATCCTATTAACAAACTCTTATACCACGTCGTCTATGAAGCATACCCCAAATTCCAAAGACTTAAGGATCTCAAAATCTCAGGGTTTATACATGCTTTTAATTTAGGAAGTAGAAGTAGGCAAGGGAAGGGATGACATTTCAATGTCCTCCTAATTTTTAAATTAAAATCAGTGAATCCCACAGTTGGGACCATGAATCCCAGCCACTTTTCCAAAAATACAGACAGATCAGCATGTTAGTTTAATTTCTGTACACCACTCCAGACCACCTGCATCCCCCAACAGTGTCAGATAACAGGCCTTTCTTCATACATTAATTTTACATTACCCTCTCACCCAGGCAGCCGGGGAATTAACAAGCAGTCCCTGCGGCTCAATCTGAACAGAGCTGGCATGCGTTCAGGCAACACAACTACAGCTGTTGCATAATAGCACTCTTCATTTGAGGAAGCCACACCACCACAAATACTAACAGTCAAAATGATTTAAGAAGGGGAAAAAATGCTTTGAGATATTGTGAACTTGCAAAGACAGAAACTCATTTTCGTTTTTAATTGCCTAAGCTTATATTCCAAAGGTCCTAGACAAATGTCAAACCAATCAGACTGGAAATGCATCTGGTTTGAGGAGACCTCTCAGGATAATTTGAATTCAGTCTCTCACACCAAGTGGTAGGGTCTGTATTTTTTACTCTCTGTTTTCATTATAACCTGAAAGTGAAACTTCCACAGCTCCCTGGTTCTGTTTTCCACAGTATACCCCAAGGAAATTATTTTTTAGAGGTATGCTGTTCAGTTAAGGCGAGCAGACATTGTAAACAGTTTGTGTTAATGAGACTTCAGGATTCATTATGAGAACAAGAAAAAAAGTCTAAGAATTCCTACTATTCAGATTAATGTACAGCCCTAATTTTTACCCTTCTGTGTTGTGCGTGTGTGTGTTCCTCCCAAATCCACCTGTAATGTGACAAAAATCACATGGATACCAACATGCCAACAAAGAGATCTGGAAAACTTGAACATGGGGAAAATATCTCCATTACGACCAAGGAAGAACATATGAGCTCAACAGCCCTTGAACTAGTCAACTTCATGCTCTTTCTCAGCATAAATATAAAATAGATTATTTAATTCTAATTACAAAGGACAAATAAGGACTCTGTAAGAACAAATCAGGCCAAATTATGCCATTTACTTTACAAGTAGAAATTGTATGAACTAATATATACCTTGATTTTTTCAAGACATTTGATGAAGTATTTCACACTTTGTCCTTGAGATCAAGGTGACACACTGAGCTAGGCTGTCAGACATGGAACTCGGACACCATCATAAAACTAAGCCATCTCTGGATACTTAAAAGAATATAAATAAGGGTGATCACATAGCTTTGCTGCAGAGGTAAATATCAATAATCCTATGGTCAACTATGAACCTAGCCCTGTTGCCTACAAAAACATTCCTTCCCCAGCCATAGTTCAGTTTTTCAAAATGTAGAGTAAAAGGAGAAATTTCTTCCTTTCAATGTTAAAGTTAAAACACTTTTATGTAAAAGCTACGAAAGAAAAGAAAAGAAAGAAAAGAAAGAAAAAAGAAAGAAAGAAAGAAAAGAAAGAGAGAAAGAAAGGAAGAAAGGGAAGGAAAAGAAAACCCACAGTCAAGTTGGCAAGAGTCCTTTCCAGCTAGATAGCCATATGGACACCTCTTGAAAAAAGCCATATGGTTATACTTGTTATTTTTGGCCTCTTTACCCTTAACTTCTTTCTAGTATATAGAGGTCTCCAGTTATTACCACCAAGTGATAAATCACTTTGAATTTCCAAGGCTACAAAAGGAATTTACTGGCAACTCTTCCAGGTTTCACTTTTAGCTGCAGACCCTGGAGAATTCTTAAGTGAAGGATGCTCACATTTTCCAAAAATGTTATTCTACTGAAGCTAGGTCAAAACTTTAGATCTAAACTTTATCTGGATAGCTAAGTTTCAAATGGAGAAAGTAAAACACAGGTGGAAATGAATAGGATACAGTAAGAAGGAACTTACCAGTTTAACCTTTCCTCCAACAGTAGTTTGTTTTTTTTTTTTAAGAGAAAGGATGGGAAAAGGGACCCCCTGAAAAGATTACCTGGACCAGAGGCCGCAAACTGGCAAGCTAACTTGACGTGCATCAGTCTTTTGTTTGACCAGCACAATGTTATGGGTGTTTTAATTTGAGCCAATGTTTAAAATTCAGGAAATCTTACATTTAACAAAAATCTGGATTTTCAACATGTTTTGAAACACTGGAAGATCTGGCAATACCAGACTAACATTCCTGCTACCAACAATTGGCTTTCATTGACAAGAAACTGCCTCCTTTAGATGGGTCATACAGTCTTTGGTTTGACGCATACATTTAAGGCCTACTTCACTCATGTCCATTTTCTGACTGGCAACCTATCGAAAGACTAGAAACGAAGCACTGGTTTCTTCTTGGAGTCCTTTACATCTCTACCCTTAAGGTATAACTCAAATGCCAAATGCTGCCTTGCTTTTTTTTTTTTTTTTTTTTTTTTTTGCGGTACACGTGCCTCTCACTGTTGCGGTCTCTCCCGCTGTGGAGCACAGGCTCCAGACGCGCAGGCTCAGCGGCCACGGCTCACGGGCCCAGCCGCTCCACGGCATGTGCGATCTTCCCGGACTGGGGCACGAACCCGCATCCCCTGCATCAGCACGCGGAC